>NC_136805.1:37256240-37276240 GCF_951216825.1 Electrona antarctica
CCAGGTTGCCCGACGGGCAAGTGACTGTCGCCTCTCAGCAGTTATCAATTGGAATTAACATAATGTTTTTTTCTACAAGAGCAAATGTCCTCTATTATTTTTATAATGGAAAATGTACTTTTTGGGCAAGGCGAGTGCTTCTGAGACCTTAGTTGTCAACCCCTGGGGGTTTCCACTCTCCGTCCATTTATTATTATTATTATTATTAGCTGTATGGAGGCCAAGATGTTTTTTTTTTTGTTTTGTTTTTTTCATCGGCCCTGACTCACAGCTGTTTAATATGGAGATTATATTGTCGGCGTCGTTGCAGCCTGGATGCCTTGCCAGTTGGCGGAGGTTTTCGCTACGAGCGTCGTTCGTTCCGTGCCCTGATCGGCTGATCTCCTGTCGAGTGTCACCATTTCTTCTCCCTGTTTGTTGCCTGACTCTCTTTCATGTTAGAACCCAGTAAACAATCTCTTTGAATCAACGTTACGCACTTGAGCATTGTCAGTCTGCTCTCTCCAACAAGCTTTATAACTAGACACTGACTTTTATACGTCTTGCTTTCATGTTTAGAACCAGTAAACATCTCTTTGAATGACATTACGTACTTGAGTAGTGTCAGTCTACTCTCCACCAAGCTTAACCCATTTACCCCTATTGGTGTAAGTGGGTTAGCTAGCTATTTAAAAATTGCAGATCTACAAGCTCATAGCACGGCACTATGAGCTTGTAGGTCTGCTATTTTTGAAAATCGTGAAAATGTGCCTCAAATCTTTGAATATGTATTCTTTCCGAGCGAACGTTTTCAACTTAAATCTTTGCTTCTGGGGGGGGGTCCCTGGAACTACATCCTTTCAGATGGGGGTCGGCGGCGAATTACATATATTGTAATTCGATGTACTTCATGTAGTGATGATGAGTGTGTGTGTGTGTGTGTGTGTGTGCGTGCGTGTTTGTGTGCGTGTGTGTCCTCCAGAACAAGATGTTCATCTACCGGGGGAAGGAGTATGAGCGCAGGGAGGACTTTGAGGCTCGTCTCCTCACACAGTTCCCCAACGCAGAGAAGATGAAGACCACCAGCCCACCCAGCGAGGACATCCGTACCTCCCCTGGACAGTGTATCCTTCTTCACACGCAAACCAGTCAAACGGAAAATACTTTTTTTTCACTGGCAAAAACTAAACGAAAAGTAAATTAAAGCTAAGCTACTATGAGACGATGACTAAAACTGTGACTATATATATTGACGAACTTCATCCATCCATCCATCTTCAACCGCTTATCCGTAGTCGGGTCGCGGGGGCAACAGCTCCACCAGAGTGCTCCAGACTTCCATCTCCAGAGCAACATTGGTGACTTCCTCCTGGGGGATCCCGAGGCGTTCGAAGGCCAGTGAGTCGATGCAATCCCTCCATCTGCGCCTTGGTCTGCCCCCGGGGTCTCCTCCCAGTGGGACGTGCATCGAGGACCTCCCTAGGGGGACGCTCGAGAGGCATCCTAACCAGATGCCCGAACCACCTGACAACAAATAAACCAAAGAAAATACTCAAAATTACACACCCCATGAAGCCTTGAATTCGTGGAGATTTTTTTTTAAGGTCTTGTTGCATTCCTGAGCCGATAATTTGATGACTGGCGGAGATTCCTTTGATACGACTGTACCACCCAGGAGGCTCAGCCGGTCATCAAATTATTGGCTTAGGAGACTCAGCCGGTCATCAAATTATTGGCTTAGGAGACTCAGCCGGTCATCAAATTATTGGCTTAGAAATGTGACAAAAAACTAAAATAATGTGTGCAATTGATAAAAAATAAGTCAGTTTTCTTACCATGGCCACTCAGGGAAGCTCCGTAAGATTGGCTATTTTCGGCAAAGATATATAGTGTTACGCAAAAACACCATGCACCCTGATATAGAGTTAACTCCGGTTAACCAAGTCTAGTTTAAGTTGTTAAACTTGGCGATAGCAATCTTTCCAGAAGTGTGAAATGTAGCTCTTTATGAATTATTGTATTGTTTGTTTATTTCACAATCGTATGGCAGTTTAACAAAACAAAAATATGTGAATACCGGCCCGGGTGGCTGGCGTAGCCGTCTGGGCACCTTGTCTGGTGATCCAGTCTGGCAGTGTGCCGCGGGTTCCACTCCCAATCCCGACGGCCTTTACTGCGTGACACCCCCCCGGCCACCCCCCCATCTCTCTCCCCCCCATCAGCCTACTTTCATCTATCAATAAAGAGAAAAAAGGCGAAAGCCCCCAAAAAATATCTTAGAGAAATGTGTGAATATCCCAAAAAATAAAAGCATAATAATCCACCTAAACAATAATGATCTATGTTTAAGTAGTATATGTTTTGTTCTGAGTTGGCATTTTTCAAATACTCTGTATAGGAATGTGATGGATGATTTTCTGTTAACTTTCACTTCTTATTTTATGTGAAAGTTTGAGTGCTGCTTTACTTGTTAGATGTCTGGGTTCTGGCGGTTGTTTATTTCATTTATGCCTGACGTCGAAATTAAAAAAAAGTCTTCTGAAAGAATATATTTTCAAAGATTTTTCAAACAATTTTCATGAATTTTCAAAAATAGCAGACCTACAAGCTCGTAGCGCGCCACTCGGTGGCGCGCTATGAGCTTGTAGATCTGCTATTTTTCAATAGCTAAAGCATAACATAATGCTAACACCAAAAGGGGTTCCCGCCCAAAATGGGTTATTTGCCCCGAAGCGGCTCCTATATACTTTTTGGTTATCTTTCATTTCCTTGATGTTTCTGCCACAGACATCCAGTGTTTTACAGTAAAGCCCATTCTGGATCTCCCTGCCAAGTTCCAGAACAAGCCCGTCTCAGAACAAATAGTCAGGTAAGTGCGATTGTACTGTAGCAGTGGATCTAAGACGCATTATTTATGGCAAGGACCGTCAAAGTGATATTGTAATTGGCCACCCCGCATCTGAAGATGTGTTGGGAGCACCAGAACAGTGTTTTTGCAGCAAATTTAGATTTTAGTCATAGTTTTCATTTAGTCACGTTTTAGTTACCTGGCATGTCTTAGTGTTAGTCTAGTTTTAGTCAACTAAATATCATAGGATTTTAGTCTACTAAATCATATAGTTGATTTAGTCGACTAAATTGCATTTTGGCGGGCCTTGATGCCGTCGTAATGACTGTTTTTACACTTGCTGAAAATAGCCGATCTACAAGCTCACAGCGCGTCGCAGCGGCTATTTTCAGCATGCAACCAAGTGTAAAATGACTTGCACTGGATCTCTTGTCCACTAGTCCCTTCCTAAGATTTTAGTCTAGTTTTTATTTGTTTCCATTCCACTTTCATCAGTGGAAAAAGGTATAGTCGACGAACATTTTCCGTCATCGTTTTAGTCGACAAAAACAACACTGCACCAGAAGAGAAGATTAGTGTTTTGGTCAGGTTTCAAAGCGAGGTTTCCACTGGACATGCAGAGACCATTATAACTCTAAACGGAACACTTAGAGAGCATGCTGGATTGTAAGCATGTGACCCAAACCGTCTGAATCAATCCTGACTGCTTGTAAACCAAACGGCTGACCTTCCCACACTATTTTTCATTTGTGTTTTTCCACGGTATTAATCGCCTCCAGTCCCCGTTTCTGCATGGTACTAACATTTGTTTTACTTAAGTAAAAATAGCAATCCCACAATATAAATATATATCTTTCTCTGCCCCTCTCTCTCTCTTCCCCTCTCTCTCTGTCCCTCTCTCTCTCTGCCCCTCTCTTCCCCTCTCTCTCTCTCTCTCTCTGCCCCTCTCTCTCTCTCTGCCCCTCTCTTCCCCTCTCTCTCTCTCTCTCTCTGCCCCTCTCTTCCCCTCTCTCTCTCTCTCTGCCCCTCTCTCTGCCTCTCTCTTCCCCTCTCTCTCTGTCCCTCTCTCTCTCTCTCTCTTTGCCCCTCTCTTCCCCTCTCTCTCTCTCTCTCTCTCTGCCCCTCTCTCTCTCTTCCCCTCTCTCTCTGTCCCTCTCTCTCTCTCTCTTCCCCTCTCTCTGCCTCTCTCTTCCCCTCTCTCTCTGTCCCTCTCTCTCTCTCTTTGCCCCTCTCTCTGCCTCTCTCTGCCCCTCTCTCTCTCTTCCCCTCTCTCTCTGTCCCTCTCTCTCTCTCTCTCTGCCCCTCTCTCTGCCTCTCTCTTCCCCTCTCTCTCTGTCCCTCTCTCTCTCTCTCTGCCCCTCTCTCTGCCTCTCTCTTCCCCTCTCTCTCTGTCCCTCTCTCTCTCTCTCTGCCCCTCTCTCTCTCTTCCCCTCTCTCTGTCCCTCTCTCTCTCTCTCTCTTCCCCTCTCTCTCTGCCCCTCTCTCTCTTCCCCTCTCTCTGTCCCTCTCTCTCTCTCTCTTCCCCTCTCTCTGTCCCCCTCTCTCTCTCTCTGCCCCTCTCTCTGCCTCTTTCTGCCCCTCTCTCTGCCTCTCTCTTCCTCTCTCTCTGCCCCTCTCTCTCTCTTCCCCTCTCTCTGTCCCTCTCTCTCTCTGCCCCTCTCTCTGCCTCTCTCTTCCCCTCTCTCTCTGCCCCTCTCTCTCTCTTCCCCTCCCTCTGTCCCTCTCTCTCTCTCTGCCCCTCTCTCTGCCTCTCTCTTCCCCTCTCTCTCTGTCCCTCTCTCTCTCTCTCTTCCCCTCTCTCTCTCTTCCCCTCTATCTCTGTCCCTCTCTCTCTCTCTCTTCCCCTCTCTCTCTCTTCCCCTCTATCTCTGTCCCTCTCTCTCGCTCTCTGCCTCTCTCTCTGCCTCTCTCTTCCCCTCTCTCTTCCCCTCTCTCTCTGTCCCTCTCTCTCTCTCTCTTCCCCTCTCTCTGTCCCTCTCTCTCTCTCTGCCCCTCTCTCTGCCTCTCTCTTCCCCTCTCTCTTCCCCTCTCTCTCTGCCCCTCTCTCTCTCTCTCTCTCTCTCTACCCCTCTCTCTCTCTACCACTCTCTCTCTCTGCCCATCTCTCTCTCTCTGTGCACACCGCTTTTGTTTGCCCGAAACCATTTGTCGGGTGGAAACCAAGTCCAAAACCATTCCTATTTTAATCATTATTTTAAAAAAAATAGACTAGTGAAAGTAGTGAAAATCGCCGATCTACAAGCTTGGTAGATTTGGCTATTTTCACGACTTTTGTGTGACGCTCTTATGCTTGTATGACGAAGTATAAGGCGTTGGTATATGAAGAAAGTTGAAATACGGAGATGCGAGGTTTCCGCTCCGATAGCAACGAAATGTCCTCATGTCCTCTGATTCTGTGGGGTTGGGTGGAGGTCGGTGGGACGCACCGGTGGGCATAATTAGAAGGACATATTTACACATGGAAATGATTGTGGGGTTTTTTTTGTAATACCCTCGGCCCCTCCGTTGGATAGAGGCTTTGTGGCAGCGTGCTGCCGATGTTATCACCTTCCTGGCTCCCAACAGCCTGGCGGTCGCCTTGGTAAAACTGGGTCTGAGTGGAATTTGCAGCTGTGTTAACTCATCTACTGCCAAATTTATTTCGCCCCCTGTTCTCCGCTTGTCGGGCCTTATTAGTTTTTTCCTTATCTTTTCAAGTCATGCTGCACATTTTTATTTTGTATTGTTTATCTCTCCCTCGGTCTATCGCCGACACAGACACACGTGCGTGCTGTGTTCACGGGGGGGGGGGGGGGAATAATTCCATTTGAACCTTGCGTTCTTTAAGTTGTTGCCGTTTGAAAACAGAATGCCTTGATGAAAAACACATCAAAAACAATAAACACCAGAGATAAGCTATTCATGTGAAGGAAAAAAATGAACGGGGAGCGAATCGGGATGTGATTTTGCGATGGCGTCTAGTTCCGTTTCCTGTGGGAATGCAACTCTGGTGTTTTACATGAGAAGGTTTTTGCTGACGTATAAAAAAATGGAAAAACAACTTGTCCGTTGTGTCTCAAAGTGGGGTCCGGGGACCCCCCCGGGTGGTTCTTAACCCATTCAGGCCTGACGTCAAAATTAAAAAAAAATCTGAAAGATTTGAGGCACATTTTAGCGATTTTTCAAAAATAGCAGACTTACAAGTTCGTAGCGCGCCACTCGGTGGCGCGCTATGAGCTTGTAGATCTGCTATTTTTCAATAGCTAAATTATAACATAATGTTTAAAACACCAAAAGGGGTTCCCGCCCAGAATGGGTTAAGAGGGCCTCAGCGGGTCCCTGGCTAAATTATTGATTGATAGGAACTAAATTGACCCTCACAGGTCTGTAACTCTTGAGCGCACAGTACAGGTCCATTTGGTAATAAAAATGTTATATAGCGCCTTTCATGAACCCAAGGGCGCTCAAAAACGGACCGAAAACAAAGTACAACCAACAAACAACCAACCAAACGAACAAACTATTTGCCATAAGCCTGCCATAAGTATAAAATAATAATAAATAATGATTACATTGGGATCTCTATTAGGGGGCCGTGGTCTAATGAATATCAAAGTGGGGGTTCACTAGATTTGAATTTAATTCTCTCTCTCTCTCTCTCTCTCTCTCTCTCTCTCTCTCTCTCTCGTTATGTGCTGCCAGGTGTATTGCCTCGCGCTCGTCCCAACAGATAACCGTTGTATCTGGCCACAACACTAAGCCCCCTGAGGCGAGCCAAAGGATGGCCTCAGGGGGGCCTCAGGGCACAGGCCTCGCTTCCTCCAACACCAGTGATACTCCACCATTTTGTTTATTTCAAGGACCCCCCCCCCAGTACGATATGCACCCACAGACTCCCCGGAGTGTTCATTTAACTCTGACAGTGTACAAAATGGAACCAATTGGTTTCCGTTTGGTACACTCTCAGAGTTACAGACCTGTAAAGGGTCCATTTGGACTAGCCCATTTGGGCCTGACGTTGAATTAAAAAAAAATCACACCTGTGTGAACTGAGTGGTGCAAATCCCCCTCCCCCCTCTCTCTCTCTCTCTCTCTCTCATTAGCAGGCAACAGTGCAGCACTATCTCTCTCTCTCTGTTTCTGGCACAACAGCGCCACTTTTGGTACTTATTGGTACTGGTGCTCATAGTCACATAGTCACACACAAACACGGTTGTCACACACAAACACGGTTGAACACGGACATTGCTGTTCCTTGGAGTGGTTGCACCACTCAAAAAAAGTCTTCTGAAAGAATATATATTCAAAGATGTGTGCCGCATTTTCACGATCTTTCAAAAATAGCAGACCTACAAGCTCGTGGCGCGCCACGAGCTTGTAGATCTGCTTGTAGATAACGCTTGAAACACCAAAAGGGGTTCCCGCCCAGAATGGGCTAGGCTAACGGGACGCCAAAGGAAAAAGTAATTGGGGGTGGTGTGGAGTTTGCTTCAAAGCCACCTTTTATCGATCCATCCACGTCTAAAAGGATTCGGGGGGTTACATTTGAGAGGGCTCAAGTCACAGTCTCCGTACTAATTTGTGCCCTTATCATTTAACCCATTTTGGGCGGGAACCCCTTTTGGTGTTTTAAGCATTGTGTTATACTTTAGCTATTGAAAAATAGCAGATCTACAAGCTCGTAGCGCGCCACCGAGTGGCGCGCTACGAGCTTGTATGTCTGCTATTTTTGAAAAATCGTGAAAATGTGGCACAAATCTTTGAATATATATTTCAGAGCAGAACATTTTTAACTAAAATATTGGCTTCTGGGGAGGTCCCTGGAACTACATATTTTGAGATGGGGGTCCGTGGCCCAATAGAGATAATTCTGGGGGTCCTTGACATGAAAAAGGTTGAGCACCACTGACATAGAAACATGGGTTTTTCAGAAAAACGTTAGGATTTAGAAGCCTTTTTTTTAATCGACCTCAGTCCAAAATGGGTTAATTCAATAAATACCCATGCCGAGGGGCTTGGGACGGGCGCCAGGCAGAATGGGGGGCCCGCCGAGGGGGGGGGGGGGGGAATAGACAGATACTTTATTTGTCTCCGCGGTGGAAATTGGTTTTGCGGCGGCAATCGGCGAGACATTTCATCACAAACATTTTTCATGTTGTGATGAAATGCCAGTGAAGGGTGTGTGTGTGCAACCAGGGTGTCTCAGGGCTTTAACCCATTTTGGGCGGGAACCCCTTTTGGTGTTTTAACTAAACATTATGTTATACTTTAGCTATTGAAAAATAGCAGATCTACAAGCTCATAGCGCGCCACCGAGTGGCGCGCTACGAGCTTGTAGGTCTGCTATTTTTGTAGGTCTGCTATTTTTTGAAAAATCGTGAAAATGTGGCGCAAATCCTGACAGAAAACTGTCAGGATTTAGAAGACATTTTATAAATTTCGACGTCAGGCCTAAATGGGTTAAGAACCCTCCCCTCCGTCGCTGGAGCCTGAATGCCACACACGCACAGGGCTGGGTTACTTTTCTTTTACGGTGCGGACGTATAACTTTTTATTTTCCCAGTAGTCATCAAAACGGAATTGATGCCTTTCATCTGCGGAACATTAACAATCACAGATGTTCAAAGTAATGCGGGACTATTTGAACATGCACCTAACCCCCCCCCCACCCCCCCACCCCCCCCCCCCCCACCCTACCACCTCTAAACGCACACACACGCACACACACACCAAAATAATTGTAATAAATGAGCCAGCGCTTTGAAACGGCACAAACATTCTTTTTGATGTTTTATTCATGTCGCTTTTTTAGCACTAAAGTGAAACTGTGCTCAGTCAACCGTATGGCATGTTTCTATAGGAAAAGGAGAAATGCTGCATGATGTTGTATTAGAATAATTGTACTCTGGAGAGGCCTCTCTCTCTCTCTCTCTCTCTCTCTCTCTCTCTCTCTCTCTCTCTCTCTCTCTCTCTCTCTCCCTCTCTCTCTCTCTCCCTCTCTCTCTCTCTCTCTCTCTCGACGTGAACGTGCATCTGTGAGAGGAAAAGGTAGATTTTCTTACCTGGGGTTCACAGCCTATGCTTTACAGTATCTACTTTATATACAGCAGGGGTGCAGGGCAACTGGCGGCCCGGGGGCCACATTCACTTAATGCGGCCCGCATGTTAATCTCAGAATACTGATATAGTATTGATTTCAGCTGTTACAATTCCAAACCCGCTTTGATGACTTCATGACTAGTCTTAAATGACTAGTACTTAATGACTAATATTAAAATGTTATTGTCTTTTTGTGTCCAATTTAGTTATGTTAACAGTTCATAAAGTCAACATAACTATAACTAAAATTACTAAATGCATTTGAAATTCAATAAAAAGGTTACTTTTCAGGATTCCAATAAAAAAATAGCAAACAAATATTCAGGGTTTCAATTCAAATATAGCAAAAAATAGCTGATCTACAAGCTCAGAAAGGCGCATTGCGACGCGCTTTGAGCTTGTAAATCGGCTATTTTTGCTACGACAGTAATATGCAATGTGGCCCCTCTGGAGTGAGTGTGGAAATATATTGGCCCTCACCATCGTCAAAGTTGCCCACCACTGATATACAGTATATTCTTTGCCGAATATACTTTGGACGTGCGGCACGGTGTCGCACATCTAAAGTATATTTGATAAAGTATATATCGTTGCGGTCGGGCAGAAACCTCTTACCTCCATCATTTCGTATCTTTTTTGTGTTCATCCATAAATGAACGCCCTTGCTTGATCATTCTACAGAGTCACACAACAAGTATATAAAGTCACAGATCCAAAATCTGGAGCATGTAGATCTGCTGCTTTTGTTGTATTTGAATTTTGAATCCTGAAAAGTAACAGCTTTGGACAGGTTTCCACCCGACAGAGACCATATCAAGCAACCCATTTAGACCTGAGGTTGATAATACAAATGTCTTCTAAATCCTGACAGTTTTCTGAAAAACCCATGTTTCTATGACAGTCGTTCTCATACATTTTCATGTCAAGGACCCCCAGAATTATATGTATTTGGCCACCGAGCCCCATCTGAAAATATGTTGTTCCAGGGACCCCCAAGAAGCAAAGATTTGAGTTAAAAATGAACGCTCTGAAAGAATATACATTCAATTTGTGCCACATTTTCACGATTTTTCAAAAATAGCAGATCTACAAGCTCGTAGCGCGCCACTCGGTGGCGCGCTATGAGCTTGTAGATCTGCTATTTTTGAATAGCTAAATTATAACATAATGTTTAAAACACCAAAAGGGGTTCCCGCCCAAAATGGGTTAATATTAAGCATCTCTGTGGATGTTAGCAGCGTTGATGGACAAAGTACTCAGCCCCACTGTTGTTTTCGTCGAGTGATACTATGACGGAAATTGTTCGTCGACTACCTTTTTTCACTGACAAAAACTACATAGCAACTAACTAAAAACTAAGCCATGATGACTTAATATACTGTCGATTTTGTCAACAAATAAAAACTAAACTAAAATCCAGTATAAATCATTTTACAATTGGTTGCATGGTCGCAGCGTGACGCGTTGTGAGCTTGTAGATCGGCTATTTTCAGCAAGTGTAAAAACAACCATTACGACGGCATCAAGGACCGCCAAAATACATTGTAGTCGACTAAATCAACTGTAGATTTAGTCGACTAAAATGTGACTGAAACTAAATGAAAACTATTCAAGAGACTAAAGTAGAAATGTGCTGCCAAAAACAACACTGCTCAGCCCCAGTACTTGGGGGTGAGATAAATGATTGTCTTATTTTTAACACCCTTCATAGAATAGAGGTGTTATGGCAGGGTGCTGATGTGTTATCGCCACTCGACTCCCAACGGTTGATTCGGTGACTTGGGGTCTGATTGTAATTTTGCAGCTGTGTTTTAAGAGGGTGGATTAGACCCCGGGGAACCCCTAGGCGGGGGTTCTTGAGGAGGGTTCCAGGGGGTCCGCAGCTAAATGATTGTCTGATAGGAAGTAAAATGACCTTTAACCCATTCTGGGCGGGAACCCCTTTTGGTGTTTTAAGCATTATGTTATACTTTAGCTATCGGATAATAGCAGATCATACATACAAGCTCATGAGCTTGTAGATCTGCTATTTTTGAAAAATCGTGAAAATGTGGCGCAAATCTTTGAATATATATTCTTTCAGAGCGAACGTTTCAACGTTTCACAAATCTTTGCTTCTGTCGGGGTCCCTGGAACAACATATTTTCAGATGGGTGTCGGCGGCCAAATACAGATAATTCTGGGGGTCCTTGAAGTGAAAAAGGTTGAGCACCACTGACATAGAAACATGTGTTTTTCAGAAAACCATGTCATGATTTAAAAGACATTTTTTGAATCTGGTCTCAGGTCTAAATGGGTTAACCCATTTTGGGCGGGAACCCCTTTTGGTGTTAGCATTATGTTATGCTTTAGCTATTGAAAAATAGCAGATCTACAAGCTCATAGCGCGCCACCAAGTGGCGCGCTACGAGCTTGTAGGTCTGCTATTTTTGAAAAATCGAAGAACGACTGACATAGAAACATGGCTTTTTCAGAAAACTGTCAGGATGTAGAAGACATTTTTTGAATCTGGTCTCAGGTCTAAATGGGTTAAAGGTCTGCAACTCTGAGTGTGTACTACAGTAGTGCTCAAGTATAAATCATCTCGTTTCAAGCGTGTTCATCTGCTACTCGTGTATGGCTGTGGTATGATCGAGTGGGGCTTTGATTTCCCCCAAAAAAAAACCTACAAATAGTTAGAATAAGGAGATGCGAGGTTTCTGGCCCGACAGCAAACTAGTACTTTGTTACTATCCACCGGTGTACATAAAGTGTGACTGCTCTGTGCGCTGGGCAGACCAGCTGCTCCCCACAGCCCGTAGAACCAGCCCAGCAGTCATCACTCCTGCATTGTGAGAAGTCCATTAACCTGCCGCAGCCAGGGTTCATCTTCTCCATTGATGGCTCCCTGTGTCATTTGCACGCACGTGCATGTGTGCGCGCGTGTGTCTGCGCGTGTGCGCGTGCTGCGGTTTTCACTAGCGGCGCCTAGGCTGAGAGTGTCTCCTTCGGCTCTGGCGTGCGCCCGCCGTGCCCCTGTGGAGAGTGCATTTTGTTCGCTGTCGATCAGAAACCTTGTATGTCCAAAACCGTTCGAAGAGGTAGTGCCGTGACTTTTTTTCCCCTCCCTGCAACATGATCGTCAGGTGCAATATGATTGTACACCACACCAGTTCATGTTTTTTTCTGCCAAGGGGCGACTTCGGACGAGATAAATGACGAGCGGGCGAGATAAGGGTTTATACTAGTGTTCAATAATGAATTTTACCGGGTCCCGGTCCCGGTCTTTCCGCGTCCGGGACATCATCGGTTATTTTCCGTCCACTGGTCCCTGGCTATCCAAAAATCACACCCGTGTGAAATGAGGGGTGCTGTTATCATCTTTTATGACGTAATTATCAGACAAAACAAACATTAAACTCTGTCCATTTCAATGGCGTTTTAATGATTTGTTTAAGGAAAAACAAACCTTAAACATGTACTGGTATATAGGCGCCCCTCAAAAAATGGTATATGTATAGGCGCCCCTCAAAAAATGGTATATGTATAGGCGCCCCTCAAAAAACGCTTTGAATTGGAATTGAGCTCGGATTGAGTTGATCATACAAAACATCCATGTTTTTGGAGGTCAATAAAAAAAATGTGGCGACCGCGCTGGACTGCTTCAGCTGTCGTGGTCGCTGACCATGCATCTACGGTGCACCCCTGAAATGCTTCCGTGTGTGTGCCAGTGCCAGTGTGTCCATTTTGGTGGTTCCGCTTCTTAAAGAGGCCGTGCAGGCTGTAAACCATAACCACTAGATGGTGCTGCTGCGGCACTGATTTGAGTTGAGTACCTGGTTTACAGGTGGGTGTTGATCCACCTGACCTGAAGCCGCACCCACAGCTGTTGCTGTATGATAAAGGTGTAGTGGGTCAGGGGGGAGGGGATGATGTTGTGATGTCACTATATCACTGTCATTTCGATTGGGCCTTCTGACCTGGGCCTCGATTGGGCCTTTTGAGAAACCAAAGCATACACATGTAGGGAAGACATATTTAAATATTCCAACCACACCTGGGTGTCTAATGTTAACTCCATAGACGCATACAAAACAGAAAAATCACGGCACTCCATCTTTAACTTTTCTGGGAAATGGAAAAGAACATTCTGTGTTCCAATAGAGTACTGAAGTCCTGACATCACTCCCACTACCCCTGGGTCCCGGTGGTATTTTTCTGTATAGGATTTCGCATATAGGGAAATCTTAGATTGCCTCGTATAAGAACTGTTACACAACATTTCACCTGACACGAATTAGTCGGGTATGTACATTGTGTGTCTGTGTTTGGAGAAGACTTTTTTTTCTCTTCTTTTTATTATTTTTTAAATTATTTCTTAGTCCAAACTGTTACTTTTCAGGATTCAAATTCATAAAAATATCAAAAAGTAGCAGATCAACAAGCTCAAAAGGCGCCGCTTCGTGCTTCAAGCCTGTGGATCTGTTAAATTAACTTGTTCATTATTTTGTGTGTGTGACGCTGTAGTATGATCAAGTAGGCCATAAATTTACAGAAAAAAATAACACCTACAGTTAAGAATATGGAGATAGGAGGTTTCTAGCCCGACAACAACAATGCATATGATAATAAATAAAAAGGTTTCCGCCCCAGTGGCGGCCATTTATTTCAACATGCAGATGAGCCTATTTCTGTAGGCGAGCGAGCGCGTCAGGAGGAAGCTAACATGTTAACCCATTCTGGGCGGGAACCCCTTTTGGTGTTAGCATTATGTTATGCTTTAGCTATTTAAAAATAGCAGATCTACAAGCTCATAGCGCGCCACCGAGTGGCGCGCTACGAGCTTGTAGGTCTGCTATTTTTGAAAAAAATCGAAGAACCACTGACATAGAAACATAGCTTTTTCAGAAAACTGTCAGGATGTAGAAGACATTTTTAGAATCTGATCTCAGGTCAAAATTAGTTAAATGCCAGCGCTCCCGCTCGGGGGGGGGGGGGGGGGGGGGGGCTGTCTCAGGGAGCGCCGTGTCCTGTGTGTGACCTCGCAGCCAGGCAATCAACCTTTGAATCAAGCCTGCAGATTGCCCATAACACTGTTAACCCATTCTGTGCGGGAACCCATTTTGGTGTTTTAAAGCATTGTTATACTTTAGCTATTGAGAAATAGCAGATCTACAAGCTCATAGCGCGGCACCAAGTGCCGCGCTATGAGCTTGTAGATCTGCTATTTTGGAAAAATCGTGAAAATGTGGCGCAAATCATTGCATATATATTATTACAGAGTGAACATTTTAACTCAAATCTTTGCTTCTGGGGAGGTCCCTGCTGGAACAACATATTTTCAGATTGGAGTCAATTACATATAATTCTGGGGGAAAAAGTTTGAGAACCACTGACATGGAAACATGGGTTTTTCAGAAAACTGTCAGGATTTAGAAGACATTTGTAGAATCGTCCTCAGGTCAAAATGGGTTAATTTACTCTCTTCTCTGTCTCTCTCTCTCTCTCTCCCCATCCATGCAGCTTCTACACGGTAAATGAAGTCCATAAGTTCCAGTACTCCAGGCCCGTGCGGAAGGGAGAGAAGGACCCGGACAATGAGTTTGCGGTAACTGACTTAGATTCTGCGTAATACAGAGTGGTTCTCACACAATTTCATGTCAAGGAAACCCCAAATTGGAATTCATTTCTCGCCCGCAGCAGACCAGGCCATCTGAAAATATCTTTATTAGATATATTTGGGTTGGGCAATTTGGGTTCTTAAAAAAAAAATTCCAGTCTTTCACAATCTTTTGACTATAGCACATATGCAAGCTCACAACGTATCGCAATGCCTCATTGAATTTTCAATGGGCTCTAGCTAGCCTATATTATTATGGAACACATGGACAGATTTCCAAGCGGATTCTTTTTCCGCGATCGATCGCGCATTATAAACAATCCGGTGTGCAATCGTAGTGAAGATGAATATTCTGTGACTACTGAAAAGGTTGGGGGGGGAAAGCCGGGCAAGGGGAGGGGGGTGAGGGAGGGCTGGCAGTCAAAGTCAACGAGTTAATGCATGAGAACTGCAGGGTTTTCAGTAATGCAGTACCTTGTTTCTAGTGATGAGTCATTGCCGCTAGGTTCAGCACCATGGATAGCTCAGGTCAGGCTGTGTTCAGAACCATGGATAGCTCAGGTCAGGATGTGTTCAGCACCATGGATAGCTCAGGTCAGGCTGTGTTCAGAACCATGGATAGCTCAGGTTAGGATGTGTTCAGCACCATGGATAGCTCAGGTTAGGATGTGTTCAGAACCATGGATAGCTCAGGTTAGGATGTGTTCAGAACCATGGATAGCTCAGGTCAGGCTGTGTTCAGAACCATGGATAGCTCAGGTCAGGATGTGTTCAGCACCATGGATAGCTCAGGTCAGGATGTGTTCAGCACCATGGATAGCTCAGGTCAGGATGTGTTCAGCACCATGGATAGCTCAGGTCAGGCTGTCTATTACAGTGACTAGACAAAAGCGGCGTTTGGCCCCATCCTACGTGAAGGCCCCTCCCACTGGCCATATAGCAGATCCTACAAGCTCACTGCTCACATTGAGCTTGAAGATCGGCTATTTTAACAATTTGTTAATATATTGTTTTCAAATGATTGTAAAGAAAAGGAAAGGTTCTTGGAACATTATTTCGGGACATTTCCAGCGGCGAGAGCTTTGCGAATTGCCTATAGAGGGTATGCGCATGCTTAAAGTGAATGGCACATCGAGTGGCAAATCGAGTGGCAAAGCAACATGCAAAGTGAGTCTAACATTGTTTAACGTTGTTTAATGCAATCAGGTTGGACTTTTCTGTTTCGATGTATGGGCTGTAAAGGCCAGAAAGTCGTTTTTTGCCACTCAGTAGGCATTCCTGCATAATTCCGGGTTTGATGATGATGTCACGCGCATACCCTCTATTTGTGGAACAACCAATGTAGACAATAGGGCCTGAGTGTTCAACTTGAGAATGACCCGGTCACGTCCAATCAACCTTTGTCGCTCTCAACATGAGACTTAACGAGCCAAATCAGCCTTTTCTTTGCATTGAGAACAGAGGCGCTTGTACAGAGCATGATTACTCTTTTTTTTCCCTCTCTTCGGCACTCGCACGCACGCACGCACGCACGCACGCACGCACGCACGCACGCACGCACGCACGCACGCACGCACGCACGCACGCACGATTGATTGATTGAATATTAGACAGAAATGCAAAACAGCATAAAATCCAATATGACCCATTCTGGGCGGGAACCCCTTTTGGTGTTAGCATTATGATATGCTTTAGCTATTGAAAAATAGCAGATCTACAAGCTCATAGCGCGCCACCGAGTGGCATAGAAACATTGCTTTTTCAGAAAACTGTCAGGATGTAGAAGACATTTTTAGAATCTGATCTCAGGTCAAAAGGGGTTAATCAGTAGAGTAGAAAGGGGGTGGATGTGTAGGCAGTGGGAGAGATGAGTTTACCTCCCCCTTTCAACTCCTGACAGGTGGATTTCCAGGGGTGTTTTGAAAAGAAGCCAGTGATCCACATTTCTTTGAAGGCATGGTGTCTCAGGGTATTCCACACTTCGGTGGCATGCAGTTCTGTTTCCTAACTGTAACATTGGCCCTGAAACCAAATCTTTAACCATGAAACAAACATTTGTCTTGTTGTCCAGTAAGATGGTCGTTCTGCTGTACTTATAGGAACATCTGGCCCTCATGCGTGTAGTTTATAAGCTAACACACACATACACACATACCCACACGCACGCACGTGCGTATGTGCCTGTCTGAGCATGACCTATTGACCCTGCAGCTGATGCTGATTCGGGGGGGCCTGGAACAACATATCTTCAGATTGGGGTCGGAGGCCAAATACATATAATTCTGGGGGTCCTTGACATGAAATAGTTTGAGAACGACTGACACTAGAAACATGGGATTATCTGAAAACTGTCATGATTTAGAAGACATTTGTAGAATCGAACTTAGGTCTAAATGGATTAAGATAAAGATGCAGTGATGATTTGAGCAGATTTGAACAGTACAGTACAGTACAGTACAGTACAGTACAGTACAGTACAGTACAGTACAGTACAGTACAGTACAGTACAGTACAGTACAGTACAGTGTGGGGGAGTCCCTCTCATTTGAGCTGTTTTTCAGCCACAGCGTTAATGAGCTGCCATCCGTCCGTCCAGTGAACAAGGGAGTGAGGGACAATTACTGGTCATCCACACACACACACACACACACACACACACACACACAGAACAGAGGACCCCCCTCCTATATCGCCGCTTCCGCGTGGAAACCTTGTATGTCCGAAAACTGCCCCTTTTTATCGTCACCATTTGAAAAACATTTGAAAATGGTGAAACTACACAATCGAACTTGTGCTTGTAGTAGTGCTGTTTTTCACTACTGTTGTGCCACACTCGTGTATGATGAAGTTTAGGGCATTAGTTTATGGAAATAATAAAGGAAATGCATACAAGTTAAAAAGTTACGAGGTTTCTATGCCTGACAAGCGACAATACACTCCACCTCCCCCACTGGCCTGCCTGCCTTCCTTTGATGTGCTGTTAATCCATGAAGACCTGAGACCAGATTCTACAAAATGTCTTCTAAATACTGAGTTAAAAAAAAGGGGAAAAAAAAGAAATGTTTGTCAGTGGTTCTCAAACCTTTTCATGTCAAGGACCCCCAGAATTATCTATATTCAATATGTTGTTCCAGGGACAAGCATATATTCATTCACTCTGAAAGAATATTTATTGAAAGATTTGCGCCACATTTTCACGATTTTTCAAAGATAGCAGATCTACAAGCTGGTAGCGTGGCACTCGGTGCCGCGCTATGAGCTTGTAGATCTGCTATCTACGGGTTTTTCTACGGGTAAAGCATAACATAATGCTTTTAAAAACACCAAAAGGGGTTCCCGCCCTGAATGGGCTAATAGTGAATGGCCATGGCTTCACCTCTCCCTCTCTCCTTTACGTCCTGAAGCTCATTAAAAAGTAATGTGTGGAAGCAAGCTGATGGCGCTTTCTTTTTCTAAGACTAAGATTGTTCTTATTGTTTTCTTTTCCATTTTCTTCTTCCCATATTACGTAACGTTTATAGCGTTGATGAATGCACCTGGTATAACAAACAAGCTGATTTTTAGGATAATAAAATACTTGGAATGCTCTCCCCAAACATATCCGAGATGCCCCCTCACTTCCTACCTTCAAATCTGCACTGAAAACCCACCTGTTCAGAATCGCATTTCCAAGCTGATTAATTGTTTTTTTTCTAATAAAGTTGTCCTTTTCTTGTCCCCCCCCCCCCCCCCCCCTTTGAGTGACATGAAAAGCGCTATATAATATATATATATATATTTAAGTCCCAGATATTATTATTATTATTACTTATATAATCATAATGATCATAATAATAATAATTGGTCCTTAAATAAAGTAACTGCAGTGGGAGGTGTGACATAACACACGTTTTTGACAGGGCTGTTCCCCCCCCCCCCACCCCACATCTGCTTCTTGAAAAGTTTAACAACATACAACACAGTGACCCGTGTTTTAATTAGTATCTCTTCTTCAACTAAGCTAAGTTTTGTACAAAATAAATGAAATTTGAACATAGTTTGTAATACCTTGTTTCAATGGTGGGCAAACCATGTCTTTAGGATCGACAGGTCGATCGCGGAGCAATGTGAAAACCAGTGGTTGATACTAAGTACATTTACTTAACCCATTTTGGGCGGGAACCCCTTTTGGTGTTTTAAACATTATGTTATAATTTAGCTATTGAAAAATAGCAGCTCTACAAGCTCATAGCGCGCCACCGAGTGGCGCGCTACGAGCTTGTAGGTCTGCTATTTTTGAAAATTCGTGAAAATATTTATTTCAGAAAACTGGAGGATTTATAAGATTTTTTTTAAATGTCGAGGTCAGCACGGAGGCCGGCAGAAGCGTTGAAAGCCTAGATTAACTTTAGTCTGGCCACCCGCCAGAAGCGTAGGCTACGTTTTCTAGGCTTTTATATTCTTTAATCCATGTTAGTATCACAGTGTAAAGTGTGATAGTGGCCGCTGCCATTCTGAAGATGCGCGCGCATCCACTTGCACTCTATGTGCTGCTTTCAATGGCCTGTATCTCCAAATCGGCGCAATGATTGTCGTTTCTGGTGAAAACAAGCAGGCGCTGTGATGCTCGCGGTCGGGGTTTTTCTGCACCGAGCGAGAGAAAAAAAAACGGTCAAGACACCACACACAGCATTACGTCATCGTAACATCCGGTTACGGATATTTGGCTCTTCAAAATAAGAGTTGAAAGGGCCGACAGCAGGCGCTGTGATGCTCGCGGTCGGGTTTTTTCTGCACCGAGCGAGAGAACAACAACCGGTCAAGACACCACACACACAGCATTACGTCATCGTAACATCCGGTTACGGATATTTGGCTCTTCAAAATAAGGGTTGAAAGGGGAAAAACCTTGGCAATGCGCGATAAATAGATGAATTAATCCTGGTGTGCACTGTGCAGTACTTAAGTAAAATTTCGAGGTATTTGTACTTTACTTGAGTATTTCCAATTTCCAATACTTCCTTCCTACTCCACTACACCTCAGATCCAAATATTGTACTTTTACTCCACTACATTTATTTGACAACTTTAGTTACCAATTACTTATACTGATTATTATTACAAAACATACATTAGTATTCTAACGGACAGGAGATGCAGGTTTACATACAGGGTCTGATGAGGTCAGATCAACATATGGAATGTCAGAAGAGGAAGGACGGGTGGGGGGAGGATCAACTTAGTGTAGTGTCACAAAACTGTTGGGGATTTAGAAGACATTTTGTAGAATCGGCGTCAGTTCTTAATGAAGGGAGTTAAATGGAACCGGCAGCTCTATAGTTCCCACGCAGTGCCAACTGTCACACTACAGGGTGACATTACAGTTATGTGTCTCTGCAGCAACAGGTGTGAAATTGGATTTCTTTAATTATCTTTCTGTTGGGCTGATTTCATCTTTTAGTTCCAGTAAAAGTACCTGCTGGGATTATTTATTTATTTTCAGGATAACAGCCCCCA
>NC_136805.1:37278740-37298153 GCF_951216825.1 Electrona antarctica
CTGATCAAAACCATGGACAGCGCCGTGGATTCGGAGAGAATAAGGAAGAGTGTTGGCCCGTAAACAAGGTAGTGAATGGCTGCGCCAAGGGGCCAGTGAGGCTATTTAACGTTGAAGCACTGGGCCCTAGTGGTAGGAGGAGGGACTACAGGCCGACCCGTGGATTCATGACCGGGAAACCCCGTGCAGCTGGGCTTTAACATTGAGCGCTCGGTTGCACTTCCGCATTTGACCACCAAAATTTGGTGGTCAAATGCGGAAGTAAACGTTCTGAGACGGTACTTCCGGCTGTCTTCCGGGTGCTTCAAAACGCCACTGAGCAACTTCCACTGACATGAATAGCTGGGGGGGCGGAGCTTCGCGCCAGTTCAGTCTCTATCCTTGTATATACTATATGGGCTGCGCGCACGCAAAACATGTCCTGGAGCGCTGAGCCTATAGCAAAAATGGATTTTAGCGATCGAGTTTTATATCATTAACCCATTTAGACCTGAGGACGATTCTACAAATGGCTTCTAAATCCTGACAGTTCTCTGAAAAACCCATGTTTCTATGTCAGTGTAGTGGTGCTTAAACATTCTCATGTCAAGGTCCCCAAAAATCTATGTATTTGGCCGCCTACCCCCCCATTGTGAAAATATGTTGTTCCAGGGACCCCCCCAGAAGCAAAGATTTGAGTTAAAAACGTTCGCTCTGAAAGAATATATATCCAAACGATTTAAAAAAAATAGCGGACCTACAAGCTCGTAGCACGGCACTCGACACACACGCGCTACGAGCTTGTAGATCTGATATTTTTCTATTTTTTAAATATTTTTTATGCCACATTTTGTAACCCATTTTTCACCCCTGTGTCAATTATCTAATGTGGCTCTGCTATTTTTCAATACTTAAAAGTATAACATAATGCTTTAAAACACCAAAGGGGGTTCCCGTCCGGAATGGGATAAAAAGGACCTCAGCCTCAGTCTTATACACGTCTGAGGCGCCCCCCGCGGTTTTATTTGAGAGGTAATCCTTAGCATCCTAAGTGTTATAAAACACGTCAGGCGGGCACGGTGCTATTTTAGGCTGACACACGGTGTGTCAGAGAGAATGCCAGCCGTGCGGGCTGACAGACGATGCGATGCGAGGAGGAGGGGGGGGAGGGGAGAGACACGGGGAGGACAGAGAGCTATCAGTTCACACGCAGGAGTGGCTTATATAGCGTTATCAATCAGGGGCGCGCCACCACCGGACTGCGTTCCCCCCCTTTAACCCATTCTGGACGGTGAAACCCCTTTTGGTGTTTTTAAGCATTATGTTATACTTTAGCTATTGAAAAATAGCAGATCTACAAGCTCATAGCGCGTCACCGAGTGCCGCGCTATGAGCTTGTAGGTCTGCTATTTTTGGAAAAAGAATCGTGAAAATGTGGCGCAAATCTTTGAATATATATTATTTTCCCAGCGGACGTTTTCTCACTCATATCTTCGCTTCTGGGGGTTGTTATGGAACAGCATATGTTGAGATGGGGACCATAGGCCAAATACAGATAATTCTAGGGGTCAAACTTTTTTTTGAGTGGTGCAACCACTCCAAGGAACAGCAATGTCTGTGACTATGTATGTGACTATGAGTACCAGTAGGGGCAAAAGTGGCACTGTTGTGCCAGAAACAGAGAGAGAGAGAGATAGTGCTGCACTGGTGCCTGCTAATGAGAGAGAGAGGGGGGGGGGGGGGGGGGGGGGGCAGGGGGAGAGCACCACTCAGAGCACCACTCAGTTCACACGGTTGTGATTTTTTTGTGAACTTTTGGGATTTAGAAGACTTTTTTTTCGTCTCAGGTCTAAATGGGTTAATGTGCCGCCGTGTTGTCCAGAAAACAAATGCTAACTACTTAGCGTAATTAGCCGCGGACGAGCAACGGCGCAATCAATTATGCCCTTTGTCGCTTTGATTAGTCCCTTTCATGTCAACCGCTGCTGAATAGCCTGTGAAAAGGGCACCTCTCTCTCACTCTCTCTCTCTCTGTCTCTCTCTCTGTCTTTCCCTCTCTTTTCCTCCCCAAGGTATCTCCATTGAGCATCCAGTCCGCTCCAGACTCTGTAACTCTGAGCGTGTACAAATGGTTACACGCTCAGAGTTAAATAAAAAAAAACGGAGGATTTTTAACGGTGTAGATTAGGGTCCTAGAGATAAAAAAATAAAAGGGTATCAAATGGAGGTTTGTGACTTAACCCATTTAGGCCTAACGTCGAAAATTAAAAAAAATGTCTTCAAAATCCTGACAGTTTTCTGAAAAATCAGTGGTGCTCAATATTTCATGTCAAGGACCCCAAAAATGATATGTAATATGCCTCCGCCGCCCCCCCATCTGACATTATGTTGTTCCAGGGACCTCCCCAGAAGCAAAGATTTGAGTTAAAAATGTTCACTCTGTAATAATATATATTCAAAGATTTGAGGCACATTTTCACGGTTTTTCAAAAATAGCAGACCTACAAGCTCATAGCGCGCCACTCGGTGCCACGCTATGAGCTTGTAGATCTGCTATTTTTTCAATTGCTAAAGTATAACATAATGCTTTTAAAAACACCAAAAGGGGTTCCCGTACAGAATGGGCTAATTCATCAAAATGGAGAGCATTGACATTACAAAGGTTGCCAGGTCTGATAGCTCTTTTCAGGGGGACATGTCTCTCTCTCTCTCCAGCCTCTCACTGCATGTTATCTTTCCCCATAGGCCTCCTCATGCAGCCTCTCTGTGGGGCTCACGCTGTGCAAGCTCCTATACCCACTGGTGGGTATAGGAGTACTATAGGAGTACTGTACTGTACCTAACTGAGTACTGTACTTAACTGTACTTAACCCATTTAGACCTGAGAACAGATTCTACAAATGCCTTCGTCGTCGACCTTTTAAGCGTCATACAAAGCCAACTCGAGTCGTGACAAATCATGACAATAAACACAATATTTTGGACCAAACAAATAATTACAAAGAAGAAAAACAAGAGTGTTGTAACCTGCCGTTTTCTTCTTATTTTTAATTATTTGTTCGGCCCGAAAAATTGTGTGTGTTGTCATGATTTGTCACAACCCCAGTTGGCTTTGTACGAGGCTCAAAAGGTCTTTAAATAAATACTTTTTGAAATGTCTATGAGGAAAATGAACGGGGAATCATTTCCTGGGCCCTGGTAGGGGTCGGGACTGCGACGCTCTATAGTCTCTAACCCTGAGAACTGAGGCCAATTCTACAAAATGTCTTTAAACCCATTTTGGGCGGGAACCCCTTTTGGTGTTTTAAACATTTAGCTATTGAAAAATAGCAGATCTACAAGCTCGTAGCGCGCCACCGAGTGGCGCGCTACGAGCTTGTAGGTCTGCTATTTTTGAAAATCGTGAAAATATTTATTTCAGAAAACTGGAGGATTTAGAAGAACTTTTTTAAATTTCGAGGTCAGGCCTAAATGGGTTAAATCCTAGCATTTTCCTGAAAAACGTATTTGCTAGATCAGTGGTGCTGAAATGTTTTCATGTCAAGGACACCCACAATTATATGTTTTATGTTTTATGAGATTATGTATTTGGTCGCCCGACCGGCATCTCAAAACATTTAGTCCCAGCAGGGACCCCCAGAAGCAACTAAAACGACTAAAACTAGACTAAACACCAAGACATTCCAGGTGACTAAAATGTGACTAAAACTAAATGAAAACTATTCAAGAGACTATGACTAAAACTAAAATCAAAATTTGCTGCCAAGAACAACACTGTATTCAGTGTATTGTATCCTGCCATAGAGGAGCCCCCACCGGGAGGACACACTACTGTATGTTGTTATCCTGCCATAGAGGAGCCCCCACCGGGAGGACACACTACTGTATGTTGTTATCCTGCCGTAGAGGAGCCCCCACCGGGAGGACACACTACTGTATGTTGTTATCCTGCCATAGAGGAGCCCCCACCGGGAGGACACACTACTGTATGTTGTTATCCTGCCATAGAGGAGCCCCCACCGGGAGGACACACTACTGTATGTTGTTATCCTGCCATAGAGGAGCCCCCACCGGGAGGACACACTATGTTGTTATCCTGCCGTAGAGGAGCCCCCACCGGGAGGACACACTACTGTATGTTGTTATCCTGCCATAGCGGAGCCCCCACCGGGAGGACACACTACTGTATGTTGTTATCCTGCCATAGAGGAGCCCCCACCGGGTTAGGGTTGAGCACCTCTGGTATACTACTACTCCTGTTCACCACCCTATAGCTCAGAAGCTTGTGTGAGCTTCTGCTATTTTCTAAAGCATTTCGAAACATTCTTACTTTCTGGTGCTGTAAGTGTATTTGGAGGGTGTATACTCCTGTACTTTTCCTCCAGTAATATTATGGATGCAGAGAGAGTGGAGAGAGTGTTCCCATATTGTGGTGTTGCTACTTTTATACAGTGGTGGAAAAAGTAAAAGTACCAATACTGCAATTTAGAACTACTTCGTTACAAGTAAAAGTACGGAATTGAAAATGTACTTGAGTAAAAGTACAAACGTATCGGCATCAAAATGTACTTAAAGTACTAAAAGTAAAAGTTCTCATTGTGCAGAATGTGCCAATTCACAAGTTCAAACTGTTTACAAAATCTATTGAAAATAGCAGAGTTTGTTTTCTAATCAAAATTAAAATCCCCAAAGTAACTAGTAACAAATAATTGTAGTGGAGTAAAAGTAAAACATTTGGCTCTGAGATGTAAAAGTATTGGAAATTGGAAATACTCAAGTAAAGTAAAAAAGACCTCAAAATCGTACTTAATTACAGCACTTAAGTACAAGTACTTAGTTACTTTCCACCACTAGCTTTCATACTACTTTTATAAAAAAAGTTCTTCTTCCTCCACTGGTGAACAGCCAAGCGCTTCTTGCCGGTTATTATCGGTCCTTTCCTTCAGCTCATTCAGGGCTTCGACTCGCTCCGAGGTGAGCTCGCCAAATATCTTATTCATCCCTTTCTCCCCGTTCACCCATCATATTCTGTTGACACGGCAATCGGCGGAGATTTCCCTATATGCCCGCTGCTCGCCATCCGTCTTCATCCGACAGCTGCGAGCGTGAGTTCACGTTACTGTATGGGGCAGTATAGAATATGATTCATTGCTCAGCCTCTCCTCGGGTGATAAATGTGTGCAGCTGAGGGGATCCAGCCCCATCTTCTAATGGCGTAACCCCCAGTCATTAATCCGTCACGACCGGGAAAGCATCTGTGTCATTTTTAGATTGATGTTTTTTTATTGCTGTATACATGTATTTATTGTATATTTAGCAATAGCAACATGTCTGTGTTTTTCACAGTGCTTTAGAATAGTGCATGGTTCTCAAAAATGGCAGATATACAAGCTCACAAAGCGTCACTTCGTGCCGCGATGCGAGCTTGTACATCTGCTATTTTTTAGTGTCTATAATTTTGTTAAAAAAAAAATTTCTTTTTTTTTTACACACAAATCTTCCACCAATTAAATACATATTATATATTTTTTTTTTGAGGGGGGTCCTTGACAGTTTGAGAACCACTGATTCAGATTCTCATTTAGGGATATAGCCCCTTGAGATGCAGCATTTCATTTTCGAGGGGGTCCCTCGTTTTAGAAGGCATTTGTAGAATCTGCTTCAGGTCTTAGTGGGTTAAGGAAAAATGATTCTGGGTCGGTCGGGGGATTGGAGGGGAAGGGTGGGGGGCGGGGTTCGGACGGGTCGGTACTGACACAGGTGAATAAGCGGGCAAATGATTAACGATGACATCATGGCTTCGTGTTGACGCGGCGAGCCGAGAGAGCTCGACACGAGTAGCGGCGCGCGCACACACACACACACACACACACACACACACACACACACCCACACAGTCACACACACAGTCACACACACACACACAGATAACCACCTTGAAGGTAGGCTTGTGAGTTATGACCGCCATTATGGAACTAACTGACCCTCTGACTTTGTGACTGACCACCACTCAGCGCAGGGGAAGGTGATGACAGTTACAGAGACTGGGTGACTGACCACCGCTTATCACAGGGGGGGGGGGGGGGGGGGGAGGACAGTTTCGGAGAAGTAAAGCACATTTTTATTTTTTTTAAACCTACTGTCCCTATTCGGGGGTTAAATGTTTGCGTAAATAGCCGATCTAATATTGGTTTTGTTAGTCCATTGGGGCCAATAAGGAGTGTCGGCTTCACCCGGCTGATGGCTGCTCAGACGCTTATGATAAGCCCTCAGTGGAGAGTAGTTCTAGGTTGTTAGAAGTGTCTTGCTCTGGGACAATAAGCGCAGATTCACACTATGGTCCCCAGGGTGTGCACTCGGGATCACTTGGCAGATGTTGTGGTATAGTGTGAATGCTGCGTACCGTTCCCCGGAGCGGATCACCCAACCGGTCCCTGGACCGCATGGAGGTGTATAGTCTCGGGACCGATTGAAGTGTACTCTGATACGGATCGATGCAATGTGTGAAAGCATTGGGTGCAGTTGGCCTGCGGGGACCAGGCAATCGTGTTCGGGAACAGCTTGAATCAAATGGTCTCTTAATAATAATAATAATAATAATAATAATAGCTCAGATTTATATAGTGCTTTTCTAAGTTCCCAAGGCGCTTTACATAAAACACTAGGAACACGCTTTAATTCAAGAAAACGAGAAAAACAAAGCAAAGCAAGTAAAATATCAGTGCTAGGTTAACCCATTCTGGGCGGGAACCCCTTTTGGTGTTTTAACTAAGCATTATGTTATACTTTAGCTATTGAAAAAATAGCAGACCTACAAGCTCGTAGCGCGCCACCGAGTGGCGCGCTACGAGCTTGTAGGTCTGCTATTTTTGAAAAATCGTGAAAATGCGGCACAAATCTTTGAATATATATTCTTTCAGAAGACTTTTTTTAATTTATTTCGACGTCAGGCCTAAATGGGTTAAAAACATAAAAGGCTAAGCAAGGGATGGATATGGGGGGGGGGAGACATCTTAACTCATTCATCGCCACCAGGGGGCGCCAAAAGGCCCAGACCGCCACCATATATATTTTCTTTTATTTTATATATATATATTATTTTTTTTACCATGTTATAAAACACGAAAAACACGTCCTTGGCGCTCCAGGACATCATGAAAAAGAAGTTAAATAAGTCCTTGGCGACCATTGAGTTTTAACCAGAAAGCTATGGGGAAAGCTATCTTGAAGAGGTGGGTTTTGAGTGAGGTTTTGAAGGAGAGGAGGAGGAGGGAGGGAGGAGGAAGGAAACTCTGAGATGATTGGGGGGGGGGAGTAGTGCATTCCACATCTTGAAAAAAGTGTTTTAAAGTTTTTTTTTAATGATTTGTTTTTTTGCGTTTGTCGTTCCATGGTCATCATCAGGAGGAGATCAGTCCCCTGGAGAACGCCATGGAGACCATGCAGCTGACCACGGAGAAGATCAGCACCATCGTCCAGAGGCACCTCAACGACCCCAACCTGCCCATCAACCCTCTGTCCATGCTGCTCAACGGCATCGTGGACCCCGCCGTCATGGGCGGCTTCGCCAACTACGAGAAGGTAGAGCGACACCTTTAACCCCGTTTGAGACCTGAGCTCGATTCTACAAAATGTCTTCTAAATCCTGACATATATGTATTTGGCCGCCGACCCCCCCATCTGAAAATATGTTGTTCCAGGGACCTCCCCAGAAGCAAAGATTTGAGTTTGTAGCAGACTTGTAGATCTGCTATTTTTCAATAGCTAAAGCATAACATAGTCATAGTGCTTAAAACACCAAAAGGGGTTCCCGCCCAAAAGGGGTTAAAGGATTATGTTATACTTTATCTGCTTTTTTTTTTCTTTATCATGAAAATGTGGCGCAAATCTTTGACTATATTCTTTCAGAGCGAACGTTTTTAACTCAAATATTTGCTTCTTCCAACAACCCTGGAACTTATATTCCTGATTATAGATCAGAGTAGAATATTGAATGAGATTCTGTTCTATTAACACTTCTATTCACGAGTTGCCCGAATTAATAGAACACATTCCCTGCGATTCGTGAGTTGCCCGAGTTGTGTTTTCATTGTTTAATCCACGTTTTTAAGTCATACGGTCAATCCACCGGACAGAATGGGATATATGAGACGCGTTTTGATGACGTCATCGCAAAAACGTCCGTCGCGCCGGCGTGCAAAGGGTTCTGGGAAATTGAGTCCCCATTGTTTACAATGGAGAGTCTGCCGGAGGAACAAGCCTACAATACAACAAGCGAATACACCGTTTTAAAGTGGATTTTCATGACAAGCAACTCGGCGGTCGGTGCACTGGCTGTTCAAAGGTAACTTTAATCATATAGGCAGTCTAGCCTGAAAGACGGCCGTAAATTGTCGGCATTAACCCATTTTGGGCGGGAACCGCTTTTGGTGTTAGCATTATGTTATGCTTTAGCTATTGAAAAATAGCAGATCTACAAGCTCATAGCGCGCCACCGAGTGGCGCGCTATGAGCTTGTAGGTCTGCTATTTTTGAAAAATCGTGAAAATGCGGCACAAATCTTTGAATATATATTCTTTCAGAAGACTTGTTTTTTATTTCGACGTCAGGCCTAAATGGGTTAAAGCTGTTAAATTATAGAATAGAATGGAACATTTTCACCTTTCAATGGGAACAGAAGATGCAAGGTCCACACATTGCAGAGTACATATATCTGTTCCTATATTCTCCGTAAAGAAAAAGAAAAAAAAATGTCTAGAAGGCTTTTTCAGGCTATTTGAGTGTTAAATCCGCCCACCTCAGCAAGTTCACAAAATGTCAAACACCGCCAGTCCGCCTTTATGTTTTCGGCCCGCGCGTTCGCCAGGTTCTCTCTCGTTCACGGCTCGCTGCAAAGCTTTTCAAAGCAACCTCCTCCTCCTCCTGGAAACTTCATGCATATTCCATGAGCCCTAGCGAGCTCCGAGCATGGCATCGTGCCAATCGGGACATTTGTTTTCATCATCGTCACCCCCGCTGCCCGCGCATTGTTTGCCTCGTAAATGTCATATAGGCCATTAGGAAGCGGTGTTCATTTTGATGTGAGCGCGCGGTGGGGCCCCTCCCCCCCTCGCTGAGAAGCCTCCTACTGTACATGTACTGTACGCGTTCCGCCTAATTTATGCCCTCTCGCACGACTGTCTGGAAATAGACGATTTTACAGGTTCACAACGCGCCGCATCCACAGCGATGTGCTGTGAGCTTGTGAATCGGCTACGTCCGCCTGCACAACAAAGTTATAAATCTGGCTTTATCCCATTCTGGGCGGGAACCCCTTTTGGTGTTTTAACTAAGCATTATGTTATACTCTAGCTATTAAAAAATAGCAGATCTACAAGCTCATAGCGCGCCACTCGGTGGCGCGCTACAAAATCGTGAAAATGATCTTTGAATATATATTCTTTCAGAGCGAACGTTTTTTTTTATTTCGACGTCAGGCCTAAATGGGTTATTATCCCCGGTACAGTTTCGATCCTCTAGGTTTTTTTTTTCTTCCCCCCCAGTGGTTTATGGGTTAGGCGTCGCACGTGAGCGCCACGGCAGCTCATCTGTGAGAGGAATTACACTCTCTTACCTCTGGTGTGTTTGCCACCTATAAAACATGGAGTCACAGGCGGTCGGTTGGTTTGCCATTATTATGTATCAGTGCTTTGGAACCATTTCATTTCTTATGGAGATGAACCGAGACGGAGGAAGTGTGCGTTTGTGTGAATCTTACTCCCTCTCTCTCTCTCTCTCTCTCTCTCTCTCTCTCTCTCTCTCTCTCTCTCCCCCCTACAGGCCTTCTTCAATGACAAGTACATGCAGGATCACCCAGAAGACCTGGAGAAGATCGACAAGCTGAAGGACCTTATCGCCTGGCAGGTGAGAGTGAGACTGGTGCACTGGACGACAATCTTGTGTGTGTGAGTGTGTGTGTGTGTGTGTGTGTGTGTGTGCGTGCGTACGTGCGTACGTGCGTGCGTGCGTGCGTGCGTACGTGCGTGCGCGCGTGCGATACGATCTGTATGCTGTACAGTGTACAGTATATCCACCTGGGCCATGCTGAAGAGTGTAAATTACTTTTCGTGTCGCCTATGTGGACGCATTTCAGTCTGAAAAGGTGTGTGTGAGAGTGAGAGTGTGGATATACATTACATTTCTGGGTGTCAAGTGGTTTTCCCAAGTCCCATTTTCTCTGTGTGTGCGTGTGTGTGTGTGTGTGTGTGTGTGTGTGTGTGAGTGTGTGTGTGTGTGAGTGTGTGTAAAATAGGAGCTATATATATACACACCTGGGCCATGCTCAATAGTGTAAATTACTTTTCATGGTCGTACAGTATGTGTGGTGGCATTTACGACTGAAGAGGTGTCTCACCTTACTAAAGCGCAGCGTCCGAAGAAAAGCTTGAAGCTCGCATGCAACGTGTCACAGACGGAACGCTCTCGCAGAAGAGGTCGCATAACAGCGCCGTCGGTGTCGAGGGGGGGCTGGGGGGGGGACTCTCGCTCCGTCGGTGTGAGGGGGGGGCTGGGGGGGGGACTCTCGCTCTGTCGGTGTGAGGGGGCTGGGGGGGGGACTCTCGCTCCGTCGGTGTGAGGGGGGGGGCTGGGGGGGGGACTCTCGCTCCGTCGGTGTGAGGGGGCTGGGGGGGGGACTCTCGCTCCGTCGGTGTGAGGGGGGGGGCTGGGGGGGGGGGGGACTCTCGGTGTGAGGGGGGACTCTCGCTCCCTCAGGTGCGGGGGAAAGCAAGCCGCTAACTGTAACTAAACGGAGCGGGGGGAAATCTGTGTCAAAAAGTTCAGTGGGTACAATCGTGTGTGCGTGTGTGTGTGTGCGTGTGTATGCGTGTCTATGCGTGTGTGTTTGTGTGGAGTGGAAGGTTGCTGAAGCAAGCATAGAGAGAGAACGAGAGATGATGAAGGTTTTGCGTGCGCTGCACCCACCTCCCCACACACACACACACACACACACACACACACACACACACACACACACACACACACACACACACACACACAACCCCCGCAGGGCTGGGAGGAGGAAGTGCATACACAGCAAGACAAGAGGCAGTGCATGGTGGTAAAATAAAAGTACTTACATTGTTTTATATACCGGTAGGTATCAATAATATACTACTAACAGTACAAATGTGTTGGCGTCAAGAAGATATACTTCTAAGTAAGTACTATAAGCCAAATAATACTATTACCAAAAGTAATTGGCAGGGAGAAAATAATGCTCAAAATTGTACTTTAGTATACCGTACTTTTTTTAAATGTCTTTATTCAAGGAGAAGTACAGAGTTATATAAGTTTACATAATTATTGTTAGGTTAAGTACTGTACTGGAGTAAATGTACTTTCGTTACGCACACACCCGTACGCCTGATTTAGGATGGAAATACAGAATGTTTGTGTATATGCGTAATACCGACTTGCGAGTATAATATCAGGGGCATATAACCCATGTAGACCTGACGTCGAAATAAAAAAAAAGTCTTCTGAAAGAATATATATTCAAAGATGTGTGCCGCATTTTCACGATTTTTCAAAAATAGCAGACCTACAAGCTCGTAGCGCACCACTCGGTGGCGCGCTATGAGCTTGTAGATCTGCTATTTTTCAATAGCTAGTTTAAGTATAACATAATGCTTAGTTAAAACACCAAAAGGGGTTCCCGCCCAGAATGGGATAAACGATCAAACACACCACACAATATCCATGTGGTTCTTTCTCACTTTCACCGTGGCTCTTGGATCAATGATCTGGTTTACAATTTAGGCATTTAGCAGAGTAAGCAAGAACAAAACTACTGTACATCAAATAAATAATAATATAACAGTGGAATATCTATATAATGAAATTATGCGTATACACTATAGAGTGCTATGTCTACAAAAATGCTATCTAAATGTCTCGGAGCCATAGAGTAGAATCGGCTCAACGGTCGTCCTAAGTATTTTTACTTTTAACATCTTACTAAGCTGGGATGACCAGATCTTATGCATGTCATTGCAGGCTGACCAGGCCATACCCTTCCTAGTTTGAAAGTCCTTTTGGGAAGAAGATATATATGAACCCAAATACTTGTAGTCATCAACCCCGTTCAGAGGAGTGTTGTTAAGTGTTTCTATAATGTGGTTATTGTTGGAAGCCTTGGAGGTGTCAGCTGGTGTTGTGCGGAGCAGTTCCTGGGCCTGTGTGGCAAAGGGCCGCCGGGACTTGAGACGTGTGCGCTGAATAATAAGATCAACTACTTGTAATGTTGTTTCCAACTAACCATCTCAACAATGCGAGCACAAATACACAATGTGTGCCCAGTGCCCACTCTGCACTCCAGGATAATCATCAGTATTACACGGGAGGACATGTTTTTCATGCCTCATGTTCGGTTTCCATGGTTATGAACACACAAACGGGGGTTCGGATACACATGGGAGCTCCTTGTGCCTGTCAGTTCAGTCCCCACAGAAAGGAGAAATTAATTTCATTTTGGTTTGGAGGAGAGTAGCTTTTTGTTTTCGGCTGTTTCAAAAAATAAATAGGTCATCTTGGCACTCTGTCGTCGTCTCCTGGTGAACTCATCTGATTATGAATAATCTTCTCTCCCTGCCAAGCGCTTGTTCTTAGCCTCCTGGAGCGTTGCGTTGCAGAAATGCATCCGTCTCATTTCCTCACAGCCGTGTGTCTTTTTGACACAGCCATTTCCTAAGAAATGTTGAGCTCAGAACGAACAGATTTGGCCATTTTTGTTAGGTTGGTATTAGTAGCCTTGCCGAGCCATGAGGCCCATAGGGGGCAGGTGCCTATCTCCGGTTTCTGTAGCGTGAGGCAGCTTGATGTACAAGTACACCCCCTGGACATGACGCTAGTATGTCGCAGGGACTTACCCCCAATCCAACCCTTGATGCTGAGTGTCAAGCAGGGAGGCACTGGGTCCCATTTTTTAGAGTCTTTGGTATGACCCAGCCGGGGATCGAACCCCGACCTCCCAGTATCAGGGCGGACACTCTAACCACAAGGCCACTGAGCTGGTATGGTATCATAATAATATGATACCATATAATGATATGATTGGTTAGCTTATTGTGGGCCAGCAAATGTTAGAAATTCACCAACCGGGGTGGAATATGATATCGGACACATCGGTCACATGACTATAGAGATCTTACTCCTACAGATCAAAATCTGTAGGAGTAATATGCCGTAGGAGTAAGACATGTGCAACCCCAAAAAAAGCCTCCTGGTGGCGCTACGACAGGCCCATGTGGAACATCTGGGGTAGATGTTGTTCTCTGGCATCCAAGGGAGTGTGTGTGCACCTTAGAGTATATATGAATAGAGACGGCACCGGATATCTCCTCCCATCCACTTGCATTAAGTTGCTCAAAAGCGCATGAGGCGATTTCACTCAAGAACAGAGTGCATTCTGGGATGGATTTGCCCCAAACACATGAACGCGCTGCCCGTTGACTATCATTGCACGCGTTCACGTATGAAACAGCGGCGTTCACGTATGAAACAGCGTTCACGTGTCGTCATGAACGTGCACAATGATAGTCAATGGACAAGCGCGTTCATGTGTTTGGCCCAGCGCTGCAATACCAAATTCGGCCACTATGTCCATTTCTCCTCAGGGTTTCCTCCGGGTGCCGTCTCTATTCATATATACTCTAAGGTGTGCACACTGTTATATGTCGATCAGGCCAACGGTGCCGGAGATTAGCTGCCCACGGACGGACAGACGGACGGACGGACGGGGTGCAACACATGCCTGGCGGAGACAATAATGCAAAGCCCAACCATTATGGCTAAGGATGGAGCTCGTTAATTTTGATTGATAACGAGCACCTTCTCGATCAGGATTATCGAGCCGGGTTCTTATCGAGCCCCCGTGTCGAGCATTTTCTATTATTTTGTGGAAAGACTAGATACAACAATAAATTATCTTCTTTTTTTTTCGGCCAGTTGTGAGTGACTGTTAGTGTGTGGCTGACCACCATCTAAAATTAAATGAAGATGAGAAAAGTAAAAAAATTGTTTTGCCTATCATTAAAACAACCATTTATTTGTGCAATAATGACTATATTATGAATAATACTGTAATAATTACGATAACATCTCCATGCATGTTCAGCTCTTTATAAATAAAAAGTTCATATTTATTTAACCAGAACAAAATATCATTTGCACTACATTTTACTAGGGCCTTCAAATACAGTACTTTTCTAACAGATGGACGGCAATTGACCTTTTTTTACTTTTGGAATATAATATTGGAGAAACTGTTAACACCTTGCTTGCCCGGAACTATTTCATCCATGTGCCCCATTATGATCGTTTTAAGATTTTCGTTTTCGTCAGCTAAACAGGCAGGGAACATTTTCGATGACGTGTCACTGTTTGACATGTGATCGGATTGGGCAACAAGCGCTCCTAGGCTGTGGAGCGAAGCGATCGGTTTTGATATCATTAATCTCCGTCCTATTTATCAATCTCCGGCTTGGGCACTTGACCATGACCTTGACGGAGAACTCCGCCCCGGGCCTCCATGGTGTTAAATGCTGAATAAGTAGACATTGATAAAGGTTGAAAAGCACTGCCCTATAGCACCTCAACTATCCCTATGAACCACTGAAGAGAAGAAGCACAGTTTGTTGTGTGTGTATGCTCGATAGCAGGCTTGATAAGCCCAAAGCTTATTGATACCGGGTGCTCAATAAGCTTCTTATTGCCTTTTTTTCGGGTATCGGATTTCGAGCGCCATCCCTAATTATGGGATGTGTGAGACAGATACAAATGCGATACTTAGAAGGCTGCTTTCTTATTAATACAGATAACTCTCATTAAAGAATATTAATGTATTTATTTTAGTATTAAATAAGGGTTAACCCATTTTGGGCGGGAACCCCTTTTGGTGTTAGCGTTATGTTATGCTTTAGCTATTGAAAAATAGCAGATCTACAAGCTCATAGCGCGCCACTCGGTGGCGCGCTACGAGCTTGTAGGTCTGCTATTTTTGAAAAATCGAAGAACGACTGACATAGAAACATAGCTTTTTCAGAAAACTGTCAGGATGTAGAAGACATTTTTAGAATCTGATCTCATGTCAAAATGGGTTAAAGGGCTTTAGATTCCGATAGCAATCATTGCTGTAGTAGAGTGTGTGAGTGTGTTCAGTAACCAGGGTCTTCCCATCTATCCAGTTCTTTAATAAAAAAAGTTTATTTGAAAACAGTATAAAATAGTCATTACAGAGTTAAGAGAATAGCAAAGTAAATAAATAAAAAGAAGATAATAAAAGCACAGTGCAGCACAACAAAGGATCCCAAAACTGAAGAGTTGCAGCAGACTTGCAGTTTTTCTGGGAGTGTGTTCCAGATATGTGGTGCTGTGCATCAGAAACGGATACGCTGCACGCTTAGTTGTGATTCTGGCAGTGGTGCAAAAAGCACTCGAATGTTTTACTTAAGTAAAAGTATCAATACTGCAATAAGAAATACGTATAAAAACGAGTCGAATTTAAAAATGTACTTGAGTAAAAGTACAAATGTTTTGCCTTCAAAATGTACTTAACCCATTTTGGGCGGGAACCCCTTTTGGTGTTTTAAACATTATGTTACAATTTAGCTATTGAAAAAGAGCAGATCTACAAGCTCATTCGATTTTTGAAAAATAGTGAAAATGCGGCACAAATCTTTGAAAATTGAACATATATTCTTTCAGAAGACTTTTTTGTTTTATCTCGACGTCGTTCTTTTGAAAATTGCGGAAGGTTTCCTTTGTTGTTCGAGTTGTTAAGTATCTTCACCCGGTTTGACCTTAAACTCATTGAGTTGAGCGGGGCCTTTCCTCTGATGCACAGTATGAACACCCTCGTTTTCTCCCTATACTCCAAATCTCTTTACGGAAAAATAACGAGCTATTTTCCGTCGAATATTCACCTATTTTGGCAGAATGGTACGCCCGCAGCATAGGTTTCATTTTGTTAAGAAAGACTTTGAAAAAGACAGGATTCCGTTCTGCATCAGAGAGGTGAATGAAATGTCACACTGCCTTTCTTAACCCGATCTGAATGACCCCAAACCATTGGTAGTAATTAGGAGGATCTCCGTCGAACTTTACAAGTTATGTCTGGGCTTCCAAGTAAAAAAAGACTTGAAAGGGTTCCTTTCTTGGCAGAAGTGTGACGGGGTTTCTGAGGAGGAATGTCTTTCACATTCTGTTGAGTGAGTGTTTTTAAAAAAGAAAACCTTCCCGAGTCAAGACACTGCTTCCTCCGGCACAAAATGAATGATTAAAACTGTCATCCATGGCTCCGACCCCCACGCCACACACACACACACACACACACACGCACACACACACACACACACACACACACACACACACACACACACACACACGCACAGACACACGCGCACACACACACGAAAATAGACGATTTACAAGCTCACAAGCTTGTAAATTGTCTATTTTCGGTAAATCCGGTTGGTCAGAACTCCAACACCAACCCTTAAACCTAAACTTAATGTCACAATGGGTCGCTATGTGACTATTTTCAAAAGATTTTTATACTGTATGTACTACAAGCACATTTTGATACCAATAGCCTATACTTCTGTTCTTTTACTCAAGTACATTTTTAATTGCGGACTTTTACTTGTAACAGAGCATTGCTACATTGCAGTATCGATACTTTTACCTACGTAAAGCGTCAGAGTACTTCTTCCGCCACTGCATTTGGCCCTCATAAGTATAGTAACACAAGTACACACGCGCACGCACACGCGCACACACATCTTTAACCCATTTTGGGCGGGAACCCCTTTTGGTGTTAGCATTATGTTATGCTTTAGCTATTGAAAAATAGCAGATCTACAAGCTCATAGCGCGCCACCGAGTGGCGCGCTACGAGCTTGTAGGTCTGCTATTTTTGAAAAATCGAAGAAGGACTGACATATAGAAACATAGCTTTTTAAGAAAACTGTCAGGATGTAGAAGACATTATTTTTTAGAATCTGATCTCAGGTCAGAACGGGTTAAAGTGATGACTAAAGCAGAGATGTTCTGATGTGAGAACGGCAGATCAGAGGTCTGTCTCTCCTCCTCCTGCCAGAAACACCAGGGCTTGTTTACCTCTCATCCCTAAATGTGTCAGAAGGAGACAAATGAAGGCAAAAAGACACCCCAGTCCAATCAACAGAACTGAACGCACGTCGCACACACACACACACACACACACACACACACACACACACACACACACACACACACACCCAATGAACTCATCTGATAATTAGGTAGGAAAATCAGGTAATGAGCTATGACAATATCTCTGGCACATCATGCGATTCGTCGTGTATGCGCTGTAGTGCGTAAACCCTGGGCGAAGGCCAGTTTTTTTGTATTTTAGAGGTCTTCAACACGGGGTCCGTGACCCATAGGGGGTCCTCAGAGAGAGTTACTTCATGCAGGGGGGGGGGGGGTCAAGTATTGAAGGTTGAGGTTGGTTAAATGTCTGGAATAAACAAAAAATCAGCCACCAAATGCTGATAGTCAATGAAGCTATCTATGACATTTTACCACGATTTACCACCTCTTCAAAACAGACTCCTGTTGTAATTGCCGGATTTCAAGCTCACAACGCGTCGCATCATGGCATGTTGTGACGTGTGTGCTTGTAGATTGCCTATTTTTTGTTGTCTAATAAATACATTTTTAAAAAGAAAACTAGCAGCGGGAAAAACAGAAACGTCTTTAGCTTGGATTTAGAAGTACTTGATAATTGCGAGGTTGTTTTTCTCTAGTGGAGTTTGTTCCGGATATTGTTTGATTAGATAATTAATGTTTCCCAACAACCTGCGGAGAGGATGAGTGCACACGGTCTGGTTTATGGAGTCAGTCATAAATGGAAGCAGACAGTCTGTAACAATAGAGACCCCCCCCCCCCCCCCACAGTGGCCGTTGTGACGGGTAAACACCGACTCCTGAAGGTAATAATAACATTAATTATGTGCGACGGTTGTGTTTGTTTCATTTGAGGTGTTATACCGTGTGCCGTCTCAATGCTGGCTCCCAAATGAAACACGCCCCTATTTAAACCATTCAGGACGGGAACCCCTTTTGGTGTTTTAAAAGCATTAATGTTATACTTTGGCTGTTGAAAAACAGGACAAACCCCTTGAGATGCATCGCAGCATTTTCGACGGGGTCCTCAGGCACAACACAGAAACAATGACAAGAAACAGATCGCACAGCAATTAACAGTAACATCCATAGAAGATACACGTGGCCTCTCTCACTCCATCCCAGGCCTTTCTACATCTGTTACACCAAAAGAATAGTCAATTATATAAAACAAGAGTCAAATAATATAAAACAAGAATCAAAAGCAAGGACAAGTAGATTTGAGCTAATCAAACAAAGACATTTTGAGAACAGGAAATTAAATAATTGATCTAATTGAAGTAGGCAAGTATGTCAAGATGCTCTGCTGTAAAAAAATAAAAAATAAAAGAATAAAGTCCATTCCTGCCCTTTCTGGTTCAAAGTTCCTGTTGCGGTGCAGTAGTGGAGGTACACGTTCTTTTTTGATTGAGTGAATATTGGACTGTATTTGGTTCTGAGATGTATAGTGGAGTAAACCGCAGGTCAAAGAGGACGAAACGCCCATGTTTCCACTTCTCTGCTGACGGATCCGTTCCGCGACGCGCAACCGCTGGATGTTTGTGTGTGCGTTTGTGTGCATGCGTGCGTGGAAGTGTAAATGTCAGCATGTCATCCTCTTTGACCTGAAGTGTGAGCTCTGCGACCTTTCTCATCTTTTGGACGTGTACACTGGAGTTTGAGTACTGAAGCTCAACCGCTTTCTCTAAATGATTTAAAGAATTATGCCAGTGTTTTATGTTCAAAGCGCTGGTAAGAAAGCTCCCATAGCCGAGATGTGTGTGAGTCGGTTGCCAAGCAGAGGTTTAACCATTTCAGCTCTTTATACTTAGTAAACAGACCTTTGTGGAACTATACTTGCTCGGTGTTCACTTTGTACAGCTTGACATTTGACAACAAGCGGTCAATGAACAGATAGATAGCCTGAAAGAACGCTCTCCAAGGACTAGAGAGGCGGAGTCAAACTAGTGCTGGAAACCCGATGCCGGCTCCCTATTGGTTCACCAACTTATAAACCGAGATAGAACATTGAAGCTGCCGCCGCCTGGTGGTCAGATCTGGGATTGCAAGACTTCCGCTTTTAACCCATTTTGACATGAGAACTGATATAAATGAGAACAAATTCTATAAAGTCTTCTAAATCCTGACAGTTTTCAGACAAACTTATGTTGCTATGTCAGTGGTTCTCAAAAATATTTAATGTCAAGGACCCCCAGAATTATCGTTAATTGGCCACACAAACCCTGT
>NC_136805.1:37298353-37300853 GCF_951216825.1 Electrona antarctica
TGTGTGTTTGCACAAACCCTCAAAGCTGGACATAGGAGGGGCTAGCGCCCCTCAAAGAATCTGTCCAAATCAACACGACGCTGCACTACACGTGGAAGACGGAATTAACGGTAAATGATTTAGTTATGTTGTGTTGTCGGGCGATGGCAGCGGCGTCTCGTCTGCCTCATTACAGCACAGCTCTCTTGTGTCTAATTAGATGAAATTAACTTTGGCCCGAGGAAGAAGAAGGAGAAGAGGGGGAAATCTCTTCTCTCACCCTCCTCGACCCACGCCTTCCACTTAACAACCCCAACTTTTATCTGCTGGGGAATAAACCGCACGGGAGCGACAATCCAGAGTGTTGTACATGCCATTTGTATACAGTACTAGAGCGGTGCCCGTTGCCCGTTGGGCACTGGCCTACTTGGAACGATGCAAGTTGGAAATGAATGCCCCACCCAGATGAGCCAGTGGTTCGGGCATCTGGTTAGGATGCCTCTCGGGCGTCTCCCTAGGGAGGTCCTCGACGCACGTCCCACTGGGAAGAGACCCCCGGGGCAGACCAAGGCGCAGTTGAAGGAAACACATCGACTCACTGGCCTTGGAACGTCTCGGAATCCCCCAGGAGGAAGTCACTAATGTTGCTCTGGAGAGGGAAGTCTGGAGCACATCTTCAACCGACTACGAATAAGCGGTTGAAGATGGATTGGATGGACCCAGATATTATGTCTGTGTCCCTTTTATGCCCATCTATGGAGTTCTTTGTCAGGCATGCCCAAATATGGAGTCTATGCAGACGTCAGAATGATGTCCGATGCACCAAGTCTCTGTCTGTGTGTGTGTGTGTGTGTACTGTTGTAATCCACGTAACTCGAGAACCGTTCTCCCCACTCCCGACTTCAAATTCGACACGAGCTTTCCACACCCCCACAGGGAGTGCATTGCCCGGTGTCGAGTCAGTCGGACCCACGGTTGTCCAGAACCGCCCCCAAAAAAGGCCTCCTGTTTACGGGCCGACAAATCTTGCTATTATCTCTGAATCTACAGCCGGCGCTGTCCATGGTTTTGATCAGAACGCAGATGTTCTGTCCTCATTTCTGACTTAACCAAAAGCATCTCGTTATGAATATTAACGCTTCTAAAGAGAGATCAGACGAGGTAGCGCGAGGTAGTAATGGAACATTATACCTCCCGGTGTTGGGGAGAAAATGGAAGGCGGGGCTTTTCAGAGTAAAATCTGCCTCATCTGCTTTGGCACTCTAGCGCCTTTATTCTGACAAACTCTGGCAGCATCATAAGTGTTAACCCATTTTGGGCGGGAACCCTTTTTGGTGTTTTAAGCATTACGTTATACTTTAGCTATTGAAAAATAGCAGATCTACAAGCTCACAGCGCGGCACCGAGTGCCGCGCTACGAGCTTGTAGGTCTGCTATTTTTGAAAAATCGTGAAAATGTGGCGCAAATCATTGAAAATGTATTCTTTCAGAGCGAACGTTTTTAAGTCAAATCTTTGCTTCTGGGGGAGTCCCTGGAACATCATATTTTCAGATGGTGGTTGGTGGCCGATTACATATAGTTTCTGGGGTCCTTGACTGAAATATTGAGAACCATATAGAAACATAGGGTTTTCAGAAAACTGTCATGATTTGAAGTCGGGTATAAATGGGTTAATACCACAACGTGTGTGCAGGTGTCCCCGCAGTCAGTCAGTCAGTCAGTCAGTCAGTCAGTCAGTCAGTCACCTTGCACATAGTTCTGTTGCTATGCCACCACAGCGTTATATCATCCTCGTCTCTATAAAAAGACGTGGGTATCCTGGGAGATGTGCATCTTGCCACCACTTTCACTCACTGATACTCTCTCCTCTCTCTGTCTGTCTGTCTGTCTGTCTCTCTCTTTCTGTCCTCTCTCTCTCGCTCTCTCTCTCTCTCTCTCTCTCTCTCTCTCTCTCTCTCTCTCTCTCTCTCTCTCTCTCTCTCTCTCTCTCTCTCTCTCTCTCTCTCTCTCTCTCTCTCTCTCTCTCTCTCTCGCTGTGATTAAATCATCAGACTTACGGTAGTTTAACTCTGAGAGTGAGCAGCAAATCTAACCAAACATTTGATTACCTCTCTCTCTCTCTCTCTCTCTCTCTCTCCCCCCCTCCCTCCCTCTCTCTGTAACTCCCTCTTGTGTTTTTCACTCATTCGAACCGTCTTATTCTCCCTGTTTTACCGCACTAACTCTTCACCCACATCTTCCTTCCCACTCCATTCCCTCCCACATCTTCCTCTCCACTCCCACTCTATTCCCTCCCACATCTTCCTCTCCACTCCCACTCCATTCCCTCCCACATCTTCCTCCCCACTCCCACTCCATTCCCTCCCACATCTTCCTCCCCACTCCCACTCCATTCCCCCCCACATATTCCTTCCCACTCCATTCCCTCCCACATCTTCCTCCCCACTCCCACTCCATTCCCTCCCACATCTTCCTTCCCACTCCCACTCCATTCCCTCCCACATCTTCCTTCCCACTCCA
>NC_136805.1:37305853-37443353 GCF_951216825.1 Electrona antarctica
TCATTTTGTAGTTTTTGCCTGGCAGGTGCCCGAAAACATGCCGGCACGAAAAGTGTAATACCATGAGGTCCTTTACTTGCTATGTCTGCATTGTAGTATCACTACTTTGCCATAAGTAAAAAATAAAATAAAAAAGTCTTGAATACTTCTTTCTCCACTGAAGACTTATTACCATACTGTTCTGTAGCACAACTAAAATAAACCGGGGGAAGAATTGAACCCTGTGTTGCTGTTTTATTTTCTTTCTCTTTTTTTTTTAACCAGTTTTAGCTCCCTTCGTTCTCCTCCCTCACGCTTTCCCTCTGACTGCTTCTCCTTGTGAGCTTGTCGATGTTTGATCTTTGATCTGTCTCACGACAAAGGATGTCAAGCTTAAGATAAGTGCACTAAAAACGACCTCGGGGGTATAGTTACCACGGTAACATGACACACACACACACACACACACACACACACACACACACACACACACACACACACACACACACACACACACACACACACACACAGTCACACACACACACACACACACTCCATAACAATGATTCCCAAACTTTTTTTCCTTCCCCCTCTGAGCCCCCGGTTCTTGAGAACATACAGCCAGCGTATATATATGACAGCAAGTTGTGACTTTGTGCAAAAATGTCAGTCTTAAACCTGCTGGAGAAACAAACGCCTGTCTAATGAGTCCCCCCCCCCCCGCCCCCCCTCTTCTGCTCCTCCACCCACAGATCCCGTACCTGGCGGACGGGGTTCGCATCCACGGGGAGAAGGTGACGGAGGCTCTGAGGCCCTTCCACGACCGCTTGGAGGCTTGCTTCAAGCAACTCCGCGAGAAGGTGGAGAAACAGTACGGGGCGAAGACCCTGGTGAGTGTTGTTGCTTCCTTTTTTTGAGTGGTGTAAACCACTCCTACAACTGGCTTTTGTGTGCAGAAAAAAATGAGCATGGTTGCTATGTTAAAAATTATTTCTGACGTAATTAAATCACACCCGGGTGAACTGGATGACCGTAGCAACCATGCTCATTTTTTCTGCACAAAAAAAGCCAGTTGTGAAATCACATCCGGGTGTGATTTCATTACGTCAGATCAGAGCTGATCATGCTATATAAAACCTTACACCACTCAGTTCACGGGTGTGATTTTTTTTTCACTGTATAGTCCACTTGCCAGAATGTGAACCCCTGCAGGCATTGTTGAGTACATGTTAGAAATGTTGAGTATATGAAATGTTGAGTATGGGTCCCCAGCATGTAGAAACTGCCGGATGCTAACTTATTTTTTGTAAAACTAATGCTTGGAATGCGTCATGAAAACCCCCTAGTTTGACACGTCACGTGCTACATAAAACATGAATGAAATTATGAATTGTTTGCCTTTTATGGGTTGTTAACCCATTCTGGGCGGGAACCCCTTTTGGTGTTTTAAGCATTACTATATGTTATACTTATGTTAGCTATTTAAAAATAGCAGATCTACAAGCTCATAGCGCGGCACCGAGTGCCGCGCTACGAGCTTGTAGGTCTGCTATTTTTGAAAGATCGTGAAAATGTGGCGCAGATCTTTGAATATATATTCTTTCAGAGCCAAAGTTTTTAACTCAAATCTTTGCTTTTTTATTTATTTATTTATTTATTTGACAGGGACAAAGCTCATTAATCAACATGTCAGTTTTCACATCAATGTAAATGGGCCAGAGTTAGCCAAAGCTAAATTTCATCTGTAGTCCCTGGGCAGGCTTCTGGAGGAGTCCCTGGAACAACATATTTTCAGATGGGGGTCGGTGGCCTATTAAATATAATTTCTGGGGTCCTTGACATGAAATATTGAGCACCACTGATATAGAAACATAGGTATTCCAGAAAACTGTCATGATTTAGAAAACATTTTTTCTAAACGTTTTTTAAATTCCGACGTCAGGCCTAAATGTCAGGCCTAAATGGTATGGTCACATATTATGCCAATTATGAAAATTGCTCAACATATGCAAGTTAGCATCCGGCAGTTTCTACATGCTGGGGACCCATACTCAACATTTCTAACATAAAACTTTGATGTACTCAACATGTCCGTATCACAATGGGACTCTATAGACCAATTATTTGTTTACAAACATTGGGACTGAGCGCACGGGTGACTGTTTCATGTAATCAATTCCCAACAGATCTCCAAACCTGTTGTTTTGGGGAGCGCTGGTTTCAGTTCATTCAACCTCCTTTTGTGTGTTGGCTAGTGAGGTGCACCCTAGGAGACTTCAAAGCGCAACAGTATTGCGCACAGAGAACAGCTGATATACAAGCTCACATCGCATTGCGGATGTGAGTGTAGAGGTCTGCGTGCGCGACACCATCGTGCGACAAAGCATAAATTATACTTGATGGGCTGCAGGTGCGCGTGCAGCCGTGCACAAATAGGCTCTGCTTCCGTGATCATGAGCGCACCTCCCGTTCTTATGACAGCGACTGGAGGTGTGGTATTGAGGACAACTGCTTTGAATTACTATCATTGTTCACACACAACAGAAACCAATGGATTATATATTTCAAGAGTGAGAGAATACAATAAAAATCCTAATCATTCTTCCTCCACACTGGGAGAAAAACAGCATCTGAAAGTTTGATGGGGCATTTTTTTCACGTGAGTGCAGCTAGAACTTTTCCATTGCATCTTATGAGAGGAAGGGTTCTTCTGCTGCCGGTAGGTATGCGCGCAGCATGCTGTTTCTTATCAGTGTGACGTCGTCTGTTAAGGCGTCTATTGGCTGGCAAGTAGACTACTAAGCCTACCTGAGACTGAACAGCACCATAGTCTGTATGTGCCTGTAAACGTCCATGCACAAAGTAGTGCATTCTTTTTCATGTGATTTATTAGGCCTACTAATGCACATACTACTCAAAAAAACAACTTTTATGTAGAATGTTTACTACATTTTACTTTTGAAATCTTCCCCAGAAAACACTGATTGAATCTGCAGCCGTCTATCATCACAAAATGCTTTTTCAGCTTCACTTTGAAACATAGATGAACATAAATAAAATATTGGCTAAAACCATTATATTATTTTGATATCAGTAGATATATCAGTAGATATATGTAGATCGGCTATTTCAGCCTCCGCGTTCCATTGTATACGACGGAATGTGAGCGGAGCAGGGCTTGAAGCGGTTTTAAGGCTTCTCTCTCTCTGTTTCAAAATGCACGCACACGACACGAAGTGCAAGGCGGCGTTGCCAGCAATTACGATTTTATACAATCGAGGCGTTTAGCCGGATGCCCCGCGGAAGGCGATAAAACCACACAAAGGTCTTGCTCTTTGATTAATGCTATCATCCCTGATCTCTCATGAGGACCTCGCTGAAAGCTGTGTTTGTTTTCTACGTGCGCTACTGCTTGCTAATCCCTCCAAGTGGAGTTAGGTGGTGGAGCCCTCTCACTCTCACACACACACACACACACACACACACACACACACACACACACACACACACACACACACATCGGGGTTTAGCTGGTGAGCGACGTGGCGTTGTGGGGTTGTGTTTTAACCCGTTCTGGGCGGGAACCCCTTTTGGTGTTTTAAGCATTATGTTATACTTTTAGCTATTGAAAAATAGCAGATCTACAAGCTCATAGCGCGGCACTTGGTGCCGCGCTACGAGCTTGTAGATCTATTTTTTTAAAAATCATCAAATAAATGTAGCGCAAATCTTGGAATATATATATTCTTTCAGAGCGAACGTTTTAAACTCAACTCTTTGCTTCTGGGGGGTCCCTGGAACAACATATTTTCAGATGGGGGTCGGCGGCCAATTACATATAATTTGTGGGGTCGTTGACATGAAATATTGAGCACCACTGATATAGAAACATAGGTATTTCAGATGATTTAGAAGATTTGTTATTTTTATTTCGACGTCGGGTCTATATGGGTTAAAGCAGTAGTGGTGGAAGAAGTACTTCTGATTATTTTTTACTTATCAAATAAAAGCAGCAGTAGAAAATAGAAAGATACTCTTGTTACAAGTGAAAGGCCTGGATTCGATGTTTGACCTGATTAAAGCACAAAGAGATTGGCATCAAACTAGTCTTACGTAAAGTACCAAAAGTAAAAGTACGCACGCAGAATGTCCCATTTCACCATTTCAAATCTTTCAAGCTTAAATCACGTTGCACCACGGCACGCTGTGACCTGGAAGTACCTTCTGTAAAAACGCCGGGATAACGCTCCACACGTCCCAAACTCTTCTCCCTTCTGGCTCCAAAACTATGGAATGCACTTCCCATTACAATCAGAACTGCAAGTACCTCACTCCGCCGTAGTCTGAAAACCCACCTCTTCGGTCTCCATCATGGCCCGTAGCACTTGCCCTATAGCCCCGACATTTTTATGTAGACTTAGATAGCATTTTATGCAGACTTAGCACTATAAAGTATACATGCAAGTGCTATTTTTGAAAAAGCGTGAAAGCGTGTGGAAATCTTTGAATATATATCCTTTCACAGCGAATGTTTTCAACTCATATCTTTGCTTCTGGGGAGGGGGGGGGGGGGGGGTCCCTGGAACAGCATATTTTCAGATGGGGGTCGGCGGCCAAATGCATGTCATTTTTGGGGTCCTTGACATGAAATAGTTTGAGAACCACTGGTATAGAAACATAGGTTTTTCAGAAAACTGTCAGAGTTTAGAAGATATTTTGTAGAATCTGGTCTCAGGTCTTAATGGTTTAAGAGCAGAGGGCTATATTAACGACTTCCACGCTGTCAGGTGGAAACCTTGTATGTCCAAAACCTTGATATATCTTTTTTACATTTAAAATGACTGAACATAGCTTGTAGATCTGCTTTTGTGGGACACTCTTGTATGCTGAAGAAGTAGGAAGGGAATTAATTTTAAAAAAATGGAAATATGGATATACGAGGTTTCCGTCTCGACGACAGTCACGATACGGACTTAATTGTTGCTCAGCCGAGCTTTTCTCTCCGCCTCGCCCAAGGTAAGGGAGGCCCTCGCTCGCATTAAAGCCAAACGGGGGTGTGACCTTTTCAGAAAAGCGAGGAAAAGCCAAGCACTTATCTGGCCCATGATATAAATGGCTGTGCTATCAGATCTTTTTTTCTCTCCCCCTCGTTTTATAAAACCACTTTCAGTGCGGGAGGTTTTGGCTTGTCGGTCGGGGGGCTTTGTTCATGTCAGTCTTAAAGTACTGTCGGATTCATTGCTTTAAAAAAAAAGATTATATGGTATTTTAGGCATTTTCGGCTTCATCTGGATCGGAGAGAATGAGTGTCGAGAGAGAGAGGGCGAGAGAGAGAGAGACGGGGACGCTGAGGTCAGAGAGAGGGTATACATGCCCGAAATCAGATTTGGTTACGTAGGTAGGTAGGTAGGTAGGTAGGTAGGTTGTTAGGTTCGTGTAGGTAGGTATGTAGGTAGGTAGGTACTAGGTAGGTTCGTAGGTAGGTAGGTTGTTAGGTTCGTATAGGTAGGTTAGGTTCATAGGTAGGTTAGGTTAGGTAGGTAGGTAGGTAGGTGGTAGGTAGGTAGGTAGGTGGTAGGTAGGTAGGTAGGTGGTAGGTAGGTAGGTAGGTAGGTAGGTACTAGGTAAGTAGGTAGGTGGTTGGTAGGTAGGTAGGTTCGTAGGTAGGTAGGTTGTTAGGTTTGTGTAGGTAGGTAGGGAGGTAGGTAGGTAGTAGTGTTGCGTGGGCCGACCTGTAACCCGCAGGGCGGGCTGAGCCGAGCCGAGAGGCGGGCTGAAGCGGGTTAAATAATGTATACGTGATTTTTTTACAAATGATTGTTGTTGCCACAAGTCCTGGGAGGAAATTTGCGCAGCCTACCGGATTGTTGTGTTGCTGTGCTGATATCTCCTCCTTTCACAATTAATCCCCAAACAGCGCACACGCTCCCCGACACGTGTGCATGAGCACACCCCGCAGGCACGTAGCGGTAGCGCGGCCGCACACAATTATCATTATCAACTTTTCTCACCACAACGGACATTCTGTTCTAAACCTTTTCCCTGTGCGTGAGTGAGTGCGTGTGTGTGTTAAGGTGGTAAAGCTGAGACGTGGAGATTTAAAAACAGGGCCAAAGCAGTATATAAGGTAGGTAGGTAGGTCTATAGATTTCCTGGTGGTTAAGATGTTGTCTTTCCACATGGGATCGCGGGATAAAAATAATTAAAAAATCAGACCAGTCTGAAGCGAGTGGTGCAACAGCACCCCCTATTGGTACTCTAAACATCGGGACACAGGGACATAGGGACACATAGGTTGGGACATGGGGACAAAGCTGTTCCTTGGAGTGGTTGCACCACTCAAAAAAAGCAGAAGTGTGCGTGCGTGCGTGCGTGCGTGCGTGCGTGCGTGCGTGCGTGCGTGCGTGCGTGCGTGCGTGCGTGCGTGCGTGCTGAATATGTCCCAAAACTCAAGGACAGAACGGCGTGCCGCGGCAGCGCGCTAAGGATCCACGGCTCGCTGAAGGAAACCGTCCTGGAAAAAAACATAAAACTTCATGATATAAAATTCCCTTTAAAGCCGCAAGCTGCATGATGAAACCATAAGCAGTCTATGGATCGCAGTAAGCCCCTGTTATGTCACACGTGCGCGTGTGTGTGTGTGCATGTGTGTGTGTGTGTGTGTGTTTGTGTGTGAGAGGTGAGGTAAGGTAAAGCTGAGACATGGAGATTTAAAAACAGGGCCAGAGCAGTATAAAACAGATAACTGAGGTACACAAACAAAAAAATGATAAAATTCCAATAAAAAGGTTAAAACGGGTTTAAAAAAAATAGTGTATCTACTGTATATATTATCCCACATATATAGGGAGGTTTCGTGGGTCAATATGCGTTGGTGTGTGTATCTGTTGTGTGTTTTGGTACACAAAACAGTCATAAACACAAATACAGTTATCATACCGTGACTCCCCACGAACATTCTTTTTCAGGTCGAGAGAATCCAATCCAAACTTATAAACTTATTTATAAATATATCTCGCGGATGCATTGTGAGCGCATTGTATAATGTATGTTCCAAGTTTTTTATTCTGTTATGAAATTCTGCATCAGTGGGATATTTACTACTTTACTATCTATACTTACCCATACACATTGGGAACCACTGCCATATCCCCTCTCTCTCTCTCTCTCTCTCTCACACACACACACACACACACACACACACACACACACACACACACACACACACACACACACACACACGCACGCGCACGCACACTCACTAATGTAGAACCAAATAAATACTTCAATATGCTGCAGCCATTAGTGTGGACCTGGATGCACTCCGGAGCCTGCAGCACACTCCAAAATGAAGACAGTCCAAATGTTTTTTCCCCCCGATTTCAGCAGCTCAATAAGACAGGAATGGATGCTATACTGCATGGCAATAGGAACAGATAGATTGCCTTCCTTTATTACATGAAGAAAGGCCATCTATAATTGAGAACCCCTGTTCTAAATCGCTAGTTCTCACACTTTCAAGATTTGACAAAGATGTAAAAAAAAAAGGGGAAAAGAATTGCAGATACATGTACTTGAGCTTGCTCGCTTGTTTCACTGTCTGTGATAATTGGTTGGAGGTGATGCTTCCTCTGTCCATCTTGTTAAATGTGAACGCAAATAAAGATGCGTGCGTGCGTGTGCGTGCGTCATTTAGTCGACTAAAATCTTATGATATTTCGTCGACTAAACCTAGACCTACTAAAACATTTCAGGTGTCAAAAATGTGACTAAAACTAAATGATTTTTTTGGTCAAAAGACTATGACTAAAACATCAAAATGTGTGTGTGTGTGTGTGTGTGTGTGTGTGTGTGTGTGTGTGTGTGTGTGTGTGTGTGTGTGTGTGTGTGTGTGTGTGTGTGTGTGTGTGTGTGTGTGTGTGTGTGTGTGTGTGTGTGTGTGTGTGTGTGTGTGTGTGTGTGTGTGTGTGTGTCCTTCCTCCATCCCTCCAGCCCGCAGCAGACGAGCGTCGGGGGTCTCGGCCTCGCTCCATGGTCCGCTCCTTCACCATGCCCTCCTCCCAGAGGCCTCTGTCTGTGGCCTCCGTCAACTCCCTCTCCTCCGACAACTCCCCCTCCTCCAGGCCCGGCTCGGACGGGTGAGAGACCCCTCCTCACCTCACCTCTATAGAGACCCCTCCTCACCTCAAAACAACACATAGAGACCCCTCCTCACCTCACCTCTATAGAGACCCCTCCTCACCTCAAAACAACACATAGAGACCCCTCCTCACCACAACACATAGAGACCCCTCCTCACGAGGGTGCGAGTCTTTCACCACTTCATTTTTTGAGTGGTGTAAACCACTCCTACAACTGGCTTTGTTGTGCAGAAAAAATGAGCATGGTTGCTATGTTCACCCTGTTCACCCGGGTGTGATTTCATTACGTCAGACATTAGTGCAGAAAAAATGAGCATGGTTGCTATGTTCACCCTGTTCACCCGGGTGTGATTTCATTACGTCAGACATGATTTCATTACGTCAGACAGGCTATATAAGACCTTACACCACTCAGTTCACACAGGTGTGATTTTTTTATATACTGTAGCAACAAATGAATGAACCACTTAATTATGAATTATAGCCCTTAGTTTGTACATTTCTATACACATTTCGAATATAAAAAGGTTTGGGATCCACTGATGTATATCCAGGACCATTGTCTTCTTGTCTTGGTCAGCTTCGCCTTGGAGCCTCTCCTGCCAAAGAAACTGCACAGTAAGTCTCAGGACAAGCTGGACCACCGAGAGGAGCCGGACAGAGACCGCAAGGACAGGAAGAAGGAGAAGAGGAACAGCAAGCACCAGGAGATCTTCGACAAGGAGATGAAGACCACCGACATCTCCCTGCAGCCCCCCGAGGCTGTCATCCTGTCAGAGACGGTACTCTTCTCTTCTCTTCTCTTCTCTTCTCTTCTCTTCTCTTCTCTTCTCTTCTCTTCTCTTCTCTTCTCTTCTCTTCTCTTCTCTTCTCTTCTCTCCTCTCCTCTCCTCTCCTCTCCTCTCCTCTCCTCTCCTCTCCTCTCCTCTCCTCTCCTCTCCTCTCCTCTCCTCTCCTCTCCTCTCCTCTCCTCTCCTCTCCTCTCCTCTCCTCTCCTCTCCTCTCCTCTCCTTCTGTTCTTCTCTCCTCTCCTTCTGTTCTTCAGTTATTTTATCCTCCACTAGCACTGGGGAGCCTCTGAAGGCCAAAACATGCTCCATCCGAAGGTCGGAATTCGGAAAAGTCAATTTGTAGTTATCTCACTTCGCTTTCCGAAGATACGTTTGGACGTCGGAAAAAGATCTATCTAGGTTTACCTATAGGTTTATCCATCTGTCTTATCAACCCCGCTCTGTCTAAACGCACAGGCTGGATTGCCATTTAATTTGCCGTTGTGCACCGCTGTGCTTCCCAGACCTGGGTGACCCCACGGCCTTTTCGTTTAGCACCACTATTAGGCCAAAATGTCACCCAAGACGTCACAATGTCTACTTTAGTGAACCCCCACACGAGTGTATTCATGCTCCCCCATGGGGGACGGACGCACGGCCTTTCCTCTAGCACAGTGCCTCTCAAAGTGGGGTCCAGGGACCCTATAGGGTTCCCCGAGGGGCTTCCAAATGGACACAATGTAACTAACTCTTGAGAGTATACAAATGGAAACCAAATGGACCCGGCGTGCAGGTCCATTTGGTTTCCATTCCATTCCATCAGAGTTCTGGTGGTCCTTGAAGTAAAAATAAAAAAAGGTTTGAGAAGCACTGCTGTAGTGCCAGCCCTCCCTCCGGGCAAGAATTTCTCAAAATGCAATAGCATGACTTGACTGTCAAACTTGCTGAGCATGGTGCATTTAAGTGAACTCCAGGATATAAGAGACTCCGCAATGTGGCCTCTGGGCCCTGAGGCTGAAATGACAACTTTGTACACAAGATATCTCAATCTTGTGTAGGTAGACTGTAGGCAGAACCTGGCAACCCCAATGGCTTTTCCTCTACTGCCTCCTTCAGTGAAAATAGTATAAATGTATTGTCATCTGCCAATTATACCACTATTTACCCGAATTAATCCCTCATCCCCACGGTTTCCCCCCTTTCAACCCTTATTTTGAAGATCCAAATGTTGACATAATGGTGTGTGTGTTGTCGGATTAGGTGTTGATCTCTCGCTAGCCGATGAGAAGTACAGGCCGGCGCCATTAGAGCGACCGCTATGCTCCGTGCAATAAGCCTTTGTTTTGACCAGAAATGCAGGAGGGGTGAGATCCAAGTTCTCCCGCGACCGGTAGCCATGGTATTTGGCGGCTCGCCATGACATTTGGCCGAGCGTGCCTCTTTTTGGCGACTTTCCACCCGTGCGCCATGACGCACGGTGCGGTCTCCGCGGAGAACGGGCGCTCGTCGAGTCTCGTCACGTATTTTGCGACACGTCGCGATCTTTGACCTTTGTCGTCGCGACCTTTCTCCTTTCGCCGCGCCGAACTCCGTGCGTCATGGCGCACGGGAGGTTCGTCGAGGAGCGCCGAACTCCGTGCGTCAGAATACTACTAGTGAGAGCACAGGACTAGATGCTAAGTGTTGTTATTCCATACTTGTCTGCTGCACTATATGTCACATCATACTGTGTCATACGTGTTGATAGTAAGCACACAAATGAGAATGATGATGATGAGAATGGGCTTTCTCTGAGTTTGTCAAATTATAATGTTGCTTTTTAACATACACTTTCCCCTTGGGAGATATCAAAAGGGGAGACATTGAATGGTAAATGGTGCATTTTTATAGCGCCTTTATCCAAAGTGCTTTAATATGTGCATTGCATTTATTTACCGGCACGCACGCACGCACGCACGCACGCACGCACGCACGCACGCACGCACGCACACACAATAATCCAGAAGGCGGAGGAAACCATCCAAGGCTTTAACCCTGATATGAGTCATATAAAAATTGATTATTTAAATGAATCAAAGAAGTAATCGATATAGAATGATCTGTAAAATAACAATTCCTCTACATGCTCTAATTGCGTAGACATCCTGTGAATTAATTAAGTGTTATGGGTGTTACGGGATACGGGTCCATTTGGTTACCAAATGGCACCCCCTCAAGGACCACTGGTTGAAAACCACTGCTTTATACTGTATACCACTGAATAATGCATAGTTGCATCCCTAGTCTAACCCATTTCGACCTGAGGACGATTCTAAGTGTCTTCTAAATCCTAACAGTATATCTGAGTTTCCTGTCGTTCTCAAACATTTTCATGTCAAGGACCCCCGAAAATGATATGTAATTGGCCCGCCGACCCACATCTGAAAATATGTAGTTTCAGGGACACCCCCGGAAGCAAAGATTTGAGTTAAAAACCTTCTGAAAGAATATATATATATATATATGCAAAGATTTGCGCCACGATTTAAAAAAAATAGCAGATCTACAAGCTCGTAAGCTACGAGCTTGTAGATCTGCTATTTTTCATAACAAAATGCTTAAAAAACCCACCAAAAGGGGTTTCCCGTCCCGAATGGTCTAAACATGGTCTTAGTATGTGTCTGGCGTCCTGGATGGATGCTCTGGACAGGAGCAGCAACAGCAGTTAGCCCCTGTAAATGATCCTGTACCGTATCGACCCTCCCTTCTTGGCCACGTCTTCCATTTAGATGCAGTTTGGATAACTTCCAGAAGGCTGATCTCAGCGCGGCTTCATATCGATCCCGTGTGTAATTCCAGTTTTCCAACTTTGAGTGCTCAATAATGACCTATGTATATATATCGTGACATTATCTGATCGCGATCGAGCGTGTGCGTGCGCGCGTGTGTGTGTACTTACATCACAATACTTGTGATGGACTTAATCCATGGGCGGCTGTGGCTCAGGAGGTAGAGCAGGTCGTCCAATGATCCCTGGGTCGGCGGTTCGAATCCCGGCTCCTCCTGTCCACATGTCGAAGTGTCCTTGGGCAAGACACTGAACCCTACATTGCCTCCAATGAGTCGGTCGGTGTGAGCTTGCCACCATTGGTGTCTGAATGTGGGAAATGAGGACGCTGGGGTCGACTGTTCGCCGCTTCACCTCCCAATGTATGAATGAATGAACCATTGTAAAGCGCTTTGAGCACTTGGAAAAGCGCTATAAAAATGCAATTCATTATTATTAATGTCCCGTCAAGTGTAGGGGAGGTTGAGAAATAACTTAAATGAGGCATTGTGAGGACACACATTTCCATGTCCTCCACAGGCTTACAATTAGGAAAAGATCCAGGTTGGGTTTTTAAGATTATGGTATAGGCATTTAAACGCTCAGCTAAATGATAGGAGAGTTGGTCACCAAATGAACCCTTATTATTAGATCTTTAACTCCCGAGAGCGTACAATGAAAAGTACGGGTCCATTTGGTTTCATTTTATGCTCTCAAGAGTTAAATTATTGTTAAACCTCTGCATTACTTAAGTTCATTTGCCTGTCTACAGAATGTGATTTGGATCAACGTTTGCCTGTTATCTCTCCTGTGGTATACCAACATCAACTTAGACAGCATGGAATTGTGGACACAATCTTATCCAATGACAACAAAATATTCTACGCGTCGGGTCTGAGAGGTCATCAAACGGTGGTCCGTGGCTCAAATGCTGAATAAATAATGGACCTTTGATGTGAAAACGGTTGATAACCACTGCCCCAAAATGTTGATGTCTTACAAGTGTGTGTGTGTGTGTGTGTGTGTGTGTGTGTGCGTGTGCGTGTGCGTGTGTGTGTGTGTGCGTGTGTGCGTGTGTGTCTCTCTCTGTCTCTCTTCCAGATCAGCCCACTGCGGCCTCAGAGACCAAAGAGCCAGGTTCTCAACCTGATGGGAGGGGACAAGCGTATGTCCGTGTCCCCCGGACCCCCTCCGTCCTCCTCCTCATTGTCCTCCTCGCCAGGACCCCCTCCCATCACGCCCAGGAGCAAGCTCTCCTTCAGCCTGCACACGGGCTCCAGTAAGAACCTGTGTGTGTGTGCATGTGTGTGCGTGTGCACGTGTGTGTGTGTGTGTGCGTGTGCGCAGAGCGATGTTGTTGGGGTCCTTCCTCTCCAGGGAGAACAGATGTGATGATCACACCAGTGTTTATTTTGACAGCAAATTTAGATTTCTTTGTTTTATAGCCATAATCTTTTGAATAGTTTTAGTCGACTAAATATCATAAGATTTTAGTCGACCAGACCTGGATTGTGTTTTATTACGCTTGCGTTGTCGCGTCCCTCATGAGACCTGGAGCTGATCCAGGTGACAACGTCTGTGTTAGTCGATGCCCATCGGGAAGTACCTTAACCCATTCAGGACGGGAACCCCTTTTGGTGTCATACTTTAGCTATTGAAAATGTGCAGATCTACAAGCTCCCTGGGGCTCCTTGACATGAAATAGTTTGAGCACCACTGACACAGAAGAAGAAGACACAGAGGTTTTAGGGATTTAGAACGGGCCTCAGGTCTTAATGGGTCAACAGAGTATTTCATCGCAGTAATCCTTATTGATACTTTTTCCTTAGCTGTTCCTCTTCTCTCCCTCTGACCTCTCCCCCTGTGTACCGTGCAGATCTGGAGCTCAACGGCCTGGGCTGTCCCGACGGCAGCAGCAAGAGTTCGGAGACCCCTCCCCCGCTGCCTGTCAAGGGCAGCACGTCGGACTACGGCAACCTGCTGGACAACAACCACCACCACCACCACCACCACCAGGATGTGCTGACGAGTCCCACCACGCCCCCGCCACCCCCGGCACATCATCAAAGGGTATAGGGTCGTTTTTGTCATTGTGCGTGCGTGCGTGCGTGCGTGCGTGCGTGCGTGCGTGCGTGCGAGCGAGCGTGCGTGAGCGAGCGAGCGTGTACATGTTCACACGACGGCGGCACAACCTGCGAAATAAATCAGTCGTCACCTTCCCACTAGTCCAGAGACACTCAGTCAGGGGTCTGTCTGCCTGTCTGTCTGTCTGCCTGTCTGTCTGTCTGTCTGTCTGTCTGTCTGTCTGTCTGTCTGTCTGACAGGTAGTAAGCGAGGGTCCGTTACCGCCGCGCATAGCGTGTGGGTTATTTATTCACCTCCTCCTCCACAGGCCGACGCCCGCTCCGCTCACGGAGGAGCGTGATTGATTGGATGATTACTTTAGCTCTCGCATCCATCAGCAGCAGGCTCCCCGCTGTTAATCAGCGGCTCCTTCTCGGGCAGCGCTCGCTCGCTCGCCCGGCGGCTACACTAGCCATCCTCCTCTCCTCTCCGCGGCTCCTCGGCTGTTAACTAATCTTATTTATCCTCTGTCACGGCCCCGCGGACACCGTAGTAAAGTGGAGCGGAGCTGCAGTGAGTGGCTCTGGGAGGGAGGCCGGTATTATAATGTAGTGAGAGCAGATGTTTTCCGAGGCCTCAAGTGACAAGCGCTTCCCCTCCCTCTCCTCTCCCTCTCCAAGTCCAAAGGGTCCTTGACATTGACGAGCCCCAGAGAGCTTGACATTGATGAAGGCCAAAAGTCTTGTTCTTACGGACGGTCGAGTGGGTTTTTCGTTATTTTTAGACGCGAAGCGTGCGAATAAAAGTAAATGTTCAATCTTGTCGGATATGGCAAAGCCGTCCGTCAGCCCCGGCTGGAGCTTTTTATGCGGCGATGTGAGGTGAATAAAAACGCAGCGGTCATCGACAAAATAAACCACTTTGAAGCAACGAAGACGCCATTTGACCCCCCCGAGCGGTTTTTAGGTGGTTGACGACGGGCGGGCGTGTCGGTGTGGGTTCAGGGTGAACGTTTTGGTGGTTTTTAAAGGATGTGAAAAGGATTTAAATGAGTTGACATTTAAAGTGTGAAAAGCTCATCTCTGGGCCAGAAGGGAGACGGGGGAGATATTCTCCTCCCGTTTACAGCGTTCAATAAGTGCCAAAAGGGCTGAAGGTTTTTCCTTGTTGTTTCTGGCGCCGACCTATTCAACAAAGAAAAAAGAAAAAGGGGAGAACGCTGGGTTACTGACATTAGAAATCATCCCCACAGTAGGGCTTTAAGCAACTAGTCGACTATTCAACTAGTCGACTAGTAAATCCACTAGTTGACCTTGTTGCTACTAGTTGATAAGGGGAAAAAAAGCCTTTTTTTTTCTTTTTCTTTTTTTTTGCTTTTTTGTAGGCCTCAAGATCAGCTAGAATGCTACAAGCTTACTTTTTTTTTTTTCTTTTTTTTTTTTTACATAATAGGTAGTTATACAACTAGTCGACTAGTAAACTCGGCAACTAGTCAACTAGTAATAATCACTAGAAGTGAAAGCCCTAACCCACAGCAGCATGGTGAATGGATGAGGCCATCACACAGGCATTATCACATGATTGATTGATTGAGTGATTGATTTATTGACAAAAGAAATGCATGTACATGAACATATATTCGTACATATTTGATAAAAAGCTAGAACAAAAAGCACACGTGGCATAAAAACACCCCTAAAATATATTTTATAAAAGGCGTATGTAGTCTACTGCATAAGAGACTGTGATACTCGGCCTCTTTTTGAGGGGCGCTCTAGCCCCTCCTATATACAGCTTTTGTCCCACACATCTCAGATTTGCCATTGACAATGAATGGAGAAATTAGGTCAATTGTCTGCCAAATATGACGTATATTTGTGGCAATACAAAGCGCCCCTCACTTCACACGCGTGTGTGAGTTTGTATTGTCTAATGTGTATTTGACATTGTGTACTTATGTGGCTTTGTTCTATTTCTTCTCCTTGTTTCTTTCACTATTCTCTAAATTCCTATGACTTATTTCACCCACTCTTTCCCAACTAATAAACTCGTGAGTGTGACACGACGAATCAACCTGGAGGTGGAAACCTTTTGAAGTCAAGTTTATATCGTTAACCATCTCGTCTTGTCTGTCCACAGCACTTGCCTCCTCCTCTGCCCAGCAAGACCCCGCCCCCGCCGCCACCCAAGACCACCCGCAAACAGACATCCATCGATTCGGGAATCGTACAATGAAACAAAAAATGGACGCTGACGACTCGGCCGAAGCCATCGGACGAATAACTCCTGCATTACCCTCTACTATACTCCCAACCCTGCATTACCCTCTCCTGCTCCCACACATGCTCCCCTCTCTCTCTCCTGCCCCCCACCCCGGCTCCCAAAGCTGTTGTTTTTGTCATTGCAAATTAAGGTTACCCCGTATACCAGTCAAACGGTACTGGTACACTCCAGGAATGCGGAAATTGAGCCGACTCGGTGCCGTTCGAGTTATGTCAGAATCGTAACTCAACACTTAAACTCAACGTGTGACTTATTCCCCCCCCACCACCTTCAAATCACCGTTTGAAGTTTGGTCACGTTCGTCCAGAGAAGTCACAATATCACTTTTTGGACTGAGACGACATTGTTTTTTGTTTCTGTTTCTGTTCCCGCCCACCGCTATACACACATTCCTCATTCATCATCCTCACACACCCAGCTTCCGCAAGATGAATACCTCACTCTGACCCTCCCACTCCTTAGAGGGACACTTCACCCTTTTCACATATGTTAATGACTACATGTTGTCTCAGTAAGACAGCCCTCCCCCTATCCACAAGGAGGAGCAGTGCACCAAAGCATTATGGGAATTGTAGTCCAGGAAGGAAGTGAGCCCAGTGTCCATGAAATCAGAGACACTAAAATCTAAAATATCTAAAAACCACATATTACACACATCAAGACCCCCAGGAAAGTGTTCTAAATCTTCTAAATCCCAACATATTTTTTGCAAAATGGGTGAAGTTTCCCTTGAATACTTTACTGTTTTCTCTCTTTGTTTTAGTTTTTGTAGGGTTTTTTTTTTGTGGGGGGGGGGTATTTTTTTGCCTTCCGTGTGGCGATAGGGAACGTGTTGCACAGACGAGAAGTCAATGAATTTAGCTAATGCTCACCTGTCATGTGCCGGGTGTTCTCAACCTGTGGGTCCGGGGACCACTCGGTGGGCCGCGAGGGTATTGCATGTGGGGCCGCCAAATAATTGGCCGATCGAACACTAAGGTTTTAATGATACCGTAACATTCATTTTAAGAAGTGACACCAATAAATAAGAACTTAAAGTACACTTATGTCGGTTCCACTGATCCAAGGCGGAACGCAATTGATCATTACAATGAACATACTTACCCATTCTGGACTGGAACCCCTGTTGGTGTTTTAAGCATTTATGTTACACTTTAGCTATTGAAAAATAGCAGATCTACAAGCTTGTAGATCTGCTATTTTTGAAAAATCGCAAACCTTTTTTTTTTTTTTTTTAAGAATCGTCCTCAGATGGGTTGGAACGCGGAAAGTTTTTGAGATTTCCAATTATACAACAGGTCGTTTCGAGGAAGCAATCTGATTGGTTGAAACAGCCTTCTAGCCGTGGTTCAAACGAGCACCACTCCACACCTAATCAAAACAAAGAATTCAGCTGCTCTGTTTTCCCAGAGCGCACCAAACTCGGTGGCTAGGCTAGCTAGTTTCTTGGGACATTTGTGGTCGTAGTGACTACATCTGTCATTAAAAAAAATGTTTTTTCAGCGATTTTCTTAGTTTTAAGGGTAACTGTTGAATAATTGCAATATTACAGTGATGCTTGCGGAACTCGACTACTTCTCGTTCCTGACTATTGCCACTGCCGTGGCAATAATCACGTTAAACCACACCCTCTCGTGTAATATTGCTTAAGTGGACCCCGGTTCCAAAAAAAGGTTGAGACCCGCCGACCTATCCGCCACTCCAGGACGCCGCTTTAAGCCAGAGTTATACTCGGTCGCACACGGGACGCTGTGGCCGGTATATATGCACGACACCGCCGGGCATAACTCGGGCTTAAAACCAAAACGAAAAGACCAACCGTATATCGACTCAGACCAATATAGCTTTCCCTTTAACTCTCGAGACACGCTAGAGCACATAGCTCCATTAGAAAACATTCTTCGTATTGTATTGTTGTCGTCGTGTTGTTTTTTACCCACTATGTACAAAGGTATGTATATATTATTTTATTTTATTTCAGTATTTTGTATGTGGATTTTATCAAGACTGTTTTGTTTTTTTTCGTTTTTTTTTTTTTTGTATTAACATAACATTAGAATAAACTGGCATTTATATTATCCAACAAAAAACAACTAAAGGGCTTTGTAAGGTTTTGAATGAATTGACAGGGAACTGTAAAGAGACTTAGGTATGTTGAGTACCTATCATTGATTTTACTGGGTAAAGATTGTTGTTTTCTGTGGTTTATTTTCTGGTTATTGTTTTTTTGGAGTGCACACACACACACACACACACACACAACTAACTCCTACCACATTATCATTTGTATTATAGGCCTTGTTAGAGATTTGCTGTAACCTTGGATTTCAATAACTGTTGACTTGTTCCCAATTCACTACTGACATGACTTCCGAATAAACTTTCAAATGTATTGTATTTTCAAAACCCCATTGTTTCTTTTTTTCCTCTCTCTCTCTCTCTCTCTCTCTCTCTCTCTCTCTCTCTCTCTCTCTCTCTCTCTCTCTCTCTCTCTCTCTCTCTCTCTCTCTCTCTCTCTCTCCCCCGCATCATTCTTTCTCGTCTGAGGGGATGGAAAGGCCGAAAATAGCTGCGGATGTTTCCCCACACACGTTAACTGAGATCCGGAACCAACTAGAACAATCTGTTGGGCTATACGCTACATCGCTAGGTGTTGTGTTCTGTGTAAGCCACCCAGAGGAACCCGGTCTGCCCCGTTGCCTTGAACGACAGCTAACGTCTTCATTATCATCTTCAGAATTATATTAGAATATATCGGTGAAAAACATGCATGTCCTACACTTGGCGCTACACTTCCTCTGCCAACCTGGGGGGGCAGCGGACTTAGCCTGGCTAATAAGCCAGACTCAAATCACACGGCTGATTCGGTCTGGCTTATTAGCCAGGCTACAGCGAACTGACCTCATGCCTCCTTCTATGCATGAGGAGTCCAAGCTGCTTCTTTTCACCTGACAGGGGAGAGTTTCCCCGGGCCGGACGTAGCACGTGGAAGGAACACGTTATTCCGACCAGTTCCTTTCCCCTCCATCAGGGCGCCCCGGCTGGCCAGGGGGAGGTAGTTTAGAGACCAGGATTACTGCATGTTTTAGTAAGGGTACCTACTACCTACCCTAGGGGACACAGGGAGAACATGCAAACTCCACACAGAAAGGCCCTTGACGATATGTGACCAGATTTGACTGAGAGACTGCCATCGCGCACATTCCAGCTTTTCACCAGAGGAGAAAAACTTTTTTTCAAAATGAGTTAATATCACAGGCAGACTCTTCACATACTAGAGCATGTCTGGAATAAGTGTCAGAGCTGAAATCGACATGTAAATATGAAATAAATGCTTAAACTAGGTGCTAGGTGTAATGTTAGAGACCACAGAAGTGAACCTTTCAAGTCTGTTTTCTCAACTTGTTGTTTTCTGCAAGACTATATCTCTATTTGAAGCTATGACTCCCTGCTTTCATATGATATGAAAAAACGAAAATTCACAAAAATCCAATGGCAGTCCCTCAGTCAAATATATAGATATAATAATATATGGGAGATGTGATGGTCCCCTGTACAGTAGCTGTGTGGAATGTAATTTGCATAATGCATGTCCTCCTGGCCCAGCTATCATTTCTTCAACATCTAACGTATATGGCGTGCTGGATGTGCGGCTCCATCCAAAAGACAAAGTACAGGTGTCACCATATTGTTACCCTGAAGTTCTGAAGGTTTTATGGAAATCTCTTTCTATGCAAATCTGTGTCCTATGGAAACTCATCTGCATGAAAAATGGATGGGCTTCAAAATGTTTGAAGTTAGACAATCTATAAGGCGACAACGTGACTCCTGATGAGCTTATGTAATTGCTATTTTAAGGAACCCCTTTTGGTGTTTTAAGCATTGTTATACTTTAGGTATTGAAAAATAGCAGATCTACAAGCTCATAGCGCGGCACCGAGTGCCGCGCTATGAACTTGTAGTTCTGCTATTTTTTTAAATCGTGAAAATGTGGCGCAAATCATTCAATATATTATATATATTCTTTCAGAGCGAACTTTTTTTTTTCTTGTTTTTATGTTTTTTCTTTTGTGGCTTTCGCCTTTATTTTATATATTTATGGAGGGACAGACAGTAGGCTGACAGGAAATGGGGAGAGAGATGGGGGGGAAGACATGCAGTAAAGGCCGTCGGGATCGGGAGTCGAACCCGCGGCACACTGCCAGACTGGATTACCAGCCAAGGTGCCTGGACCACTGAGCCATGGCCCAGAGCGAACATTTTTAACTAAAATCTTTGCTTCTGGGGGGGGTCCCTGGAACAACATATTTTGGCATGGGGGTCGGAGGCCAAATACATATAATTTTTGGGGTCCTTGACATGAAATACTTTGAGCACCACTGTCATAGAAACATAGGATTTTTCAGAAAACTGTCATAGAAGACATTTTGTAGAATGTGTTAAGGGGCGAACAATCGAGGAGACCGTTAGTCTGTATGTATGTAGGGCTTGTAGGCTATTGTATGTCCCCCAAAGTTTGATGTCCGTTCGTCCATCGATCCATCTGGGGCTAATCTCGCAAACCACCGATCAGTAGCCTATACCAGGGAAGGAAATCCCCACATATTTTCCACAGTTTGTGAATACCGGTATGCCGTATTTCACATGTTGTGAATTGATAAACTCAGTTCCATTTTAAGTCAATATATGTTCTGTTGTTCTTTCATTGACATAATATAAAACATTTAAAACAATTAAACAAAACGAACAAACACAAAACACGTTATCAATTACTCGATTAATCAAAAAAATTAATCAATTGAATAATTACTAAGCAGATAATCATAGTTGCAGCCCTAATTGTTTTGGACCACATCACATGCACACACGCGAGCGCACACGCACACACCCACACAGTACATGCCTTCCTCTAAATGAATAATTGGAAAGTGCACTATTAAGCCATTAAATTATTAGTATTGTTATCTGTCGCGCGGCAGCTTTGAATTGAATTGAACTTTTAATGAATTGCTAAATAAGTGACTCTGTGGAATATGCCAGGCACTGTATGAAACTCCAATGACATTTATCTCCTTGGCTTTTCATGCACGTTCACGTTCCTGCTTAAAGCACTTTGGGCGGGAACCCCTTTTGGTGTTGGCATTATGTTATGCTTTAGCTATTGAAAAATAGCAGATCTACAAGCTCATAGCGCGCCACCGAGTGGCGCGCTACGAGCTTGTAGGTCTGCTATTTTTGAAAAATCGAAGAACCACTGACATAGAAACATAGCTTTTTCAGAAAACTGTCAGGATGTAGAAGACATTTTTTAGAATCTGATCTCAGGTCAGAATGGGTTAATATCTAAATTGGTATGCAACATTAATCCTTAGAGCTACAAATAGACAGTAACGGATCCTTCCCATTGGATGAAGAACTGAGCAATGCAGCTCTCATGCTGCGGGCAGGGGTCTTCAAGAAGCGGTCCGGGGACCCCTAGAGCAGTTTGGTTCCCAAACCTTGTCATGTCAAGGACCCCCAAAATGATACTCATTAGACCCCCATTTGAAAATATATGCCAAGGACCCCCATAAGGGAAGATTTCCACGGCTCTAGCAGTGATTTTCATCCATCCATCCATCCATCCATCTTCAACCGCTTATCCGTAGTCGGGTCGCGGGGGCAACAGCTCCACCAGAGTGCTCCAGACTTCCCTCTCCAGAGCAACATTTGTGACTTCCTCCGAGACGTTCCAAGGCCAGTGAGTCGATTTCCTCCAACTGCGCCTTGGTCTGCCCCGGGGTCTCTCCTCCCAGTGGGACGTGCGTCGAGGACCTCCCTAGGGAGACGCCCGAGAGGCATCCTAACCAGATGCCCGAACCACCTCAGCTGACTCCTTTCCAGGCGAAGGAGCAGCGGTTCTACTCCGAGTGATTTTCAACCATTTTAATTTCAAGGACCCCCCAGTTTGACCTCAATTAGACTACGGACCCCCCATTTAATGGCATTTCTATCTCTGGGGCCCCAATGTATACAGTCAAATCAAAGTTAATTGAACTCTGAGAGTGTACAAATCAGATATTTTAACTTATAAGAAGAAGAAAGGAAGGGTTTTGGACATACAAGGTTTCCACCCGACAGCGAAATGAAATGAAATGAAATCTATATTTACCCAGAGTATCTGGGCTAAGCTCAAGAACTTGTTTCCAGCCAGGCCCTGCTCATAGAACACATTTCATCGTAGTGGTTCAATGCCTTGTTCAAGGGCACTTCAGCGGTGGTAATTTTAACGTGTCGGACGGCTGATTCGAACTAGGAACCTTCCGGTATCAAGACCGCGCCGCTATCCGTTTGGCCACCACTGCCAGAAATCGACGATAATATTGATAATATTGACCAAAAGGTTTTGTCCAAAGTATGTGAGTTAAAGGACGCTGTTAAAAAAAGGTTGGTAGCTATACCATAGTACGCTCCATTAACGACTAAAGAATGAAAAATATGTCTCACTACTAGGCTATAGCATTCCATTTGAAAGGAAAGCCTTGAGTTCGTGGAAATACTGTCCCCTTTTATGATATGATGCAGGGTAAGTATTATAGGTGAACCGGCAAGAGCACCATTGAAGCATCCAAAGAAATGGAACTGTGTCAAAATAAATACACACACACACACACACACACACACACACACACACACACAGGAACAGAATTGTATACACGGCGACATCATTTCAGCCCGATATGACAAACAACACGAGGGCCGGGTAGTGTTGTAAATATTTCTCCTGGAGAAACACAGGCAACTTTTCATCCCTCAAAGCCTGCATGGAAATCCACTCAATTAAGTGATGTATTTCCCTATATATGCAGGGAAGACAGAGAGAGAGAGGATATATCTAGACATAACGCCGGTGCACAAATCACAGAGAGCCTATTGAAATATCTCCCAGTTAACTATATCATATTACCAACCGCTGCTGAAATGCTTCATCCTTTATGCCCCTTCTATAGCGCAGCTGCGCGGGCTGGATATTGAACGGGCGCTGGGCATCCTTGATAAGAGAATTATGCATTCTTCCCTTCCGACTTATAATTCACAGGATGGAATTATCACCGCGGTGGGTATAAGGCCCTCATAAAGCTAGCTTGTATTATTATTATTTTTTTATGCTTAAATCACTGCTTATGTTACACCTCCAACGGCCTGCCTCTCCTTTTACATTGTCTTGTCTTGTCTGTCTGTCTGTCTGTCTGTCTGTCTGTCTGTCTGTCAGTGTATCCAGACCTAGGTGACTAGGCGCGACCAAAAACCGCCCGTGGCAGGCGTCTCTTCCTGGTTTTTAGACAGCTGGTGGATGGAAATTAAGCTCTTGCACGCACGCGGGAAAAAGCTGTGTCGACCAGTAAGCCGAAACGCTTTGCCCACTCGTGGGTGGAGCAACATTTCAACGGATTCGTCCGTTATCACTGTATTAAATATATACGAATCAACCGTTATCAGGACATTGGAATGTGGCTAATATGGCCTTACTGGCATACTAGACATTGTGGTGTTTGGCTGTATTCCCCCGGACTGCACGCATGCAGGGTGCGGTGCAGACATAGCCTCAAGGACTCCCCCTGCTGAACGTGTCATTTCCAACTCCAGCTTCTAATATTTACAATTCTCTGCCTATCTAAGGTGCTGATTACAAACATTTTCCTGATTATCGGGTGATGACATCCGAAACGGGTGTTCATTTCCATCCACCAGCTGTCTAAAAACCAGGAAGAGACGCCTGCCACGGGCGTTTTTTGGTGGCGGCTAGTCGCCTAGGTCTGGATACACTGTGTCTGTCCCTAGTCGCCTAGGTCTGGATACACTGTGTCTGTCCCTAGTCGCCTAGGTCTGGATACACTGTGTCTGTCCCTAGTCGCCTAGGTCTGGATACACTGTGTCTGTCCCTAGTCGCCTAGGTCTGGATACAATGTGTCTGTCCCTAGTCGCCTAGGTCTGGATACACTGTGTCTGTCCCTAGTCGCCTAGGTCTGGATACACTGTGTCTGTCCCTAGTCGCCTAGGTCTGGATACACTGTGTCTGTCCCTAATCGCCTAGGTCTGGATACACTGTGTCTGTCCCTAGTCGCCTAGGTCTGGATACACTGTGTCTGTCCCTAGTCGCCTAGGTCTGGATACACTGTGTCTGTTACCCTAGTCGCCTAGGTCTGGATACACTGTGTCTGTCCCTGTTGTTCAGCAACTGGTAACCAACTGTGAGCCCAGCGTCATTTTTAGGTCACAGACAGAATGTGTGGGTCACGATGAGTCATTAATTTTGGTTTTCCTACAAATAAATGTGATTGTTATTTCAATATTTCCCAGTAAACAAACAAATAAAGAATGAACAAACAAATGAATAAATTATTTCAGAAAGAAAGACATTTTTCGAAATGTAGAAGAAATCCCGTGTGAATGTTTTAGAATTTAAGAAATAGTGAAAATATCCCATAGCATAAGGGCCCCGTCCACACCAAGCATGATAACTATATGATTTATTGATACTAATAGTAATAATCCTATAATATTAGCATAGAATAGACGGTACCGGTGGCCACAGTTGTCGGCTATACTCAACACGTCAGCTCCTAACCACCACTGACCGATGATTATAACAACTGAAAGTCAGCTCAGTATACATGCACATGCATATACATTACAACAGAGTTGTAACCTTTTGGCCCAGCCGGACACGGTGCATAAGCCTGTTTACACGGAAATCAATGGCAAAGATAAACTCTCCCTGTTTGTTGATCAGGTTAACATGGAGAGTCGATAGAGCTGCACTGAACACACATAAACAGGGCCTCCTCGTCGCAGGTAGCACGGCAGGACGGCGCAGGCTAATGATCCAGAGAGAGAGAGAGGGGGGGAGAGAGAGAGAACAGCATTGGCATCTTTGTGCAACTTGCATTTTTATTGGACATTAGCCCATTCTGGGCGGGAACCCCTTTTGGTGTTTTAACTAAGCATTATGTAATACTTTAGCTAAAAAATATTTGTGCCGCATTTTCACGATTTAAAAAAAATAGCAGACCTACAAGCTCATAGCGCGCCACCGAGTGGCGCGCTACGAGCTTGTAGGTCTGCTATTTTTTTTAAATCGTGAAAATGCGGCACAAAAATTGTCAAGTCACAGGTTCATAGAAAAAATATAATATCAGATTTTAGTATCAGTGACTGAGGTAAACAAACGTACTGTATAAATCACAGAGATCGTGGGCAGACATAATGAAAAGACTGTTATTGTGCAAAACATGCCCCTTCAAAACATGCCCCTTCAAGACAAAAGAAAAACATTTTCCCCCCTTCAAGTCCCAATTTAGTAAAGCCAATTCCCAATTCCCCAGCCTCTCTACAAGTACTCCATCTCTAACCCCCACAATTGGAGGGTGAAGAAAGCCTCACAAATCTTTGAATATATATATTCTTTCAGAAGACTTCTTTTTTTTTTTTGACGTCAGGCCTAAATGGGTTAGTTAGGCCTATGGCCCGTTTCTTTGCATGTTGGGAGGGCCATTCATCATCGAGACAGATAGCAGGCGGTCAGAGTCAGACCAAGGTCTTGTGGTGTAAGCACACTGCAGTGGTATTATCCCATTCTGACCTGAGATCAGATTCTAAAAATGTCTTCTAAAAACGGACAGTTTTCTGTAAAAGCTATGTTTCTATGTCAGTCGGTCTTCGATTTTTTCAAAAATAGCAGACCTACAAGCTCGTAGCGCGCCACTCGGTGGCGCGCTATGAGCTTGTAGATCTGCTATTTTTCAATAGCTAAAGCATAACCAAACGGGTTCCCGCCTAAAATGGGTTAAAGCATGGATGGGGCCAGGAGGGTTCTGGCCAGTGGAATTGATTTCCAACAGCTTGAACATTTACACACGTGAGGAGGAAACGGCATACTGTAGTTCTGCAGTGTTAGGGGAAATGGAATGGCATGCAGTGGTGGAAGAAAGTGGAGTACATACAGTAAGTAGCCGTTCCATCATGTATACAGTCAATACTCTGGTGCTCACGTGAAAGGCCTGTATAATTGAGCAAAAGTACAAACGTGTTGGGCTTCAGAAAAAGCACTGACATTTTTTGCGAGGTTCGTCATCGACATTTTCTTTCCCCCCAAAATGGCAGAACTACACAAGCTCAAAACCCATCAGCTTGTAGATGCGGGCTATTTGTGAGTAGCCCAAGTATAAAACCGAGCGTAAGTGGTTAATGTATGTGTTTTGTATTAATCGTCTAAAATCTGCAGAGTAACTACAGCTAGTACAACAGCTGCCTTTGAGATGTAGTGGAGTATATACACAAAGAATTTGAAATACTCACGTAAAACCAAAAAGACCTCAAAACTTGTGCAGTGTAATGGAAATGAAAATACTACACTGTTGAGCCATCCACTTCCAAGGACATGTGGTGTCTCTTTACATTTAAGAGCCTGCCCAGGGACTACAGATGGAAATTAGCGTTTGGCTAACTCTGGCCCATTTACATTGAGGTGAAAACTGACATGTTGATTAATGTTGAAATAAATAAATAAAACATCTCACAGTATATTAGGAAGCCAGGCTCTCAACCTGTTGGTTGCCTGTCAGATGAACTATTCTTTATAGATCCTTGTTCGACTCTGTCCACTAAACCACACCTCCAGTGTATTTATGGTCTCGTGTTGTCTATAAGAGAGACAGATGTATGAAGCTCAGGAGGCAGTCGATCTCCCTGGGCTGTCCGGAAGCTCTTGTATTAAAAGAACATTGATTCATTCCACTCTCTACCTCTTGAATTTATTTACACTCTGAGTGTAAGTTCTTAAAATATATAACAGCAGTACTTGAGTAAATGTACATGGTGACTTTGTTTCCACTAGTAGGAAATACAGTGGCTCGGGTGGTAGAGTGGCCACTTGGGAACCGGAAGGCTCCCAGGTTCCCCCAGAGTCAGAGTCGGAAGTAAGTAAGTAAGTAAGCTCATTTTATTCCAGAAAACATTCAACAACAGGCCCATATGCCCATACTGATACCATCAGGGATCTCCATATATGGGCAAGAAAGGGACAAGGACAAACATATAAAGAGATCTGTATACGACGTTACAATGTCATCATCACAACCATCCTTTAAAATAAAACGTCGACTAAACAAAAATGTCATTGTGCCTGTCTGCTTGAAGTAACTTCTGAAGGTTAGTCGCCGACACCGCTGAACCGCACCGTCTGCCGTGACGATTAGCACCGAGGAGTACCAGAACCTGCCTTGAGCGTGACTTAATTCACCTGAACAACCGTTCCCTGATTGGTGAAACCCAACTCATCAGCTGTGTAGATTTGTAACACTTTGGGAGTCATCCGTGCCACCGAAACAACGTAAGCAGCAAAGAACACAATTAGGACTCTATACTTGTCTTTTACGGAGAAAAGCTTAAATACGGTGTGAGAAATGTTCTGCTGGACGCTGCACCTGAGAGGAGAAGATCTGCGCGATCATGCTGCCGTAGCCGTTGGATACGAGGTGTACTGCTTTACGATAATGGCCGAGGATCAGATTGGTGTGCATGTCTTAAACACAGTGACTTTGCGCTGGAGGACGCTGCCTCCAGTGACAACGGAAAGAGGAGAACGTAACCACACAGCTGTGCTGATAGAAGATATCGTTTACCTCTGGGGTGGGTGTCACATCTATAGAGATGCGTGGCACAACATGCTTCATGCATTTGATGTGGACACCAAGAGATGGTTTCAACCCAGGGCCTCTGGGACTGTGCCAGAGGGGAGGTGGGGCCACTCAGCCTGTGTCTTGGGGAAGGACATGTTTATCCATGGAGGATACAATGATCTGACTGTAAGTACTAATGAAATGCACAAGTTGGACACCAGCACGATGGTCTGGTCTTTGATTAACACCAGAGGAACTCCACCTCCTACTTCATACTATCACTCTGCCAGCATCATCGGGACCAAGATGTTTGTATTTGGGGGCTACGGGAAGTTGGGGTACAACAACATCAGTTGTCGAGTGTTTGACACAGAGACCAACTTCTGGCTGAGAACGCTTCCTGCACAGCCTCTTCCAGGGAAACGCTGGGGTCATTCAGCCTTTACCTACAATGGAGAGCCGTACATAGTTGGTGGCTACAACTGGACCCTCAGTGATCTGTGGAAATTCAACCCAGAGACCTTCTCCTGGAAGAAGGTTAAAACCAAAGGGAAACGCCAATTTAAGATGTACCTGCCTGGTGCATGCTGCATGGTGGGAGATAGTGTCATCCTCTTTGGAGGACCCAAAACACCCAATGATCTGTACATGTTAGACTTGAGTCCCAGTCTCAAGATGCTGTGCAAGCTAGCAGTTATTCAGCACGGTCTGGATCAGTCTGGACTCCCACACAACATCAGGTGGGAACTGGCGGCCATGTCTACCAACAGCAACTGAAAACAAAGTCCACAAAACAAGCAACAAACAAACCCATTGGTCCAGATTGTCCAGGTTATTTGCAGTTAGTTAGTTAGTTCTCTTTTTTTTTATACTAGAACATTTCAAAACAATTATAAACAATAGAAACGATTAAAAGTTGAATCATACACTTCAATGCAGGCAGAATACCAGTCAGTCTTACTGTCGTCAATAACTAAAAAATCAAAAATAAATTCTGAAAGTCCACAAAACAAGCAACAAACAAACCCATTGGTCCAGATTCCAGTTCCTCAGCCTCACCAGCCGCACACAGAGACTATATGGATCTTAGGGATCGGCTATTCTCACTAGCAAAACTAGCAAAGGCTCGATCACCTTTAGTTCTTATAGTTTTGTGGGTGGAACGATCAGCAGGGCTTGGGATGAGGATCTCAGAGACCTTCTGGGAACATATGGGTGGAGTAAGTCACAGATATATGGGGGTGCCTGGTCATGGAGGGTTCTGTGTGTGATGACAAGGATTTTAAAATTATTTCTATACTTTACTGGGAGCCAGTGCAAGGAAAACAGGATGGGGTTGATGTGGTATAGGATCTCCTGGACCTGGTCAGCAATCTGGCAGCAGCGTTCTGAACCAGTTGCAGGCGGTCCATCGAGTGTCCTTGATGCTCCTGATGAGCAGGTTGGTGCCTTGCATGGTTTCCTCCACCATCAGTGCATGTGTGTGTGTGAATGGCCAGTACTTCTCCATTAAAGTCAGAGGTTCTTTACTCTGGAATACACACATACCTATTGCCAACTCCTCGTCTTCACTCTGTAACTTTAAACATAGATTGAGGGCCAGCCTCATGAAGCAAGCCTCGCTACTTGCTTTTAACTTATAATGTAGTTCTGTTCTGCATACAATATGATACAGACATGACACGCATGTACACTTAGACGCACGCATGTGCGCGCACGCACGTGCGCACGCGCGCACGCACACGCGCACACACACACACACACACACACACGTGCAATTGCACACAAGTGCATTTGTTTGTTGTATTTGTTGTTTTTCATACCAATGTTTGATTACCGTCTACCTATTTGTGAGTAGCCCAAGTATAAAACCGAGCGTAAGTGGTTAATGTATGTGTTTTGTATTAATCGTCTAAAATCTGCAGAGTAACTAAAGTACAACAGCTGCCTCTGAGATGTAGTGGAGTATATACACAAATAATTTGAAATACTCACGTAAAACCAAAAAGACCTCAAAACTTGTGCAGTGTAATGGAAATGAAAATACTACACTGTTGAGCCATCCACTTCCAAGGACATGTGGTGTCTCTTTACATTTAAGAGCCTGCCCAGGGACTACAGATGGAAATTAGCTTTGGCTAACTCTGGCCCATTTACATTGAGGTGAAAACTGACATGTTGATTAATGAGCTTTGTCCCTGTCAAATAAATAAATAAATAAATACAACATCTCACAGTATATTAGGAAGCCAGGCTCTCAACCTGTTGGTTGCCTGTCAGATGAACTATTCTTTATAGATCCTTGTTCGACTCTGTCCACTAAACCACACCTCCAGTGTATGTATGGTCTCGTGTTGTCTATAAGAGAGACAGATGTATGAAGCTCAAGAGGCAGTCGATCTCCCTGGGCTGTCCGGAAGCTCTTGTATTAAAAGAGCATTGCTTCATTCCGCTCTCTACCTCTTGAATTTCTTTACACTCTGAGAGTAAGTTCTTAAAATATACTAGCCCTTACCCGTTGTGAGATATTGCCCCCCCCCCCCCCCCCTGGCCACAGGGGGTACTGCGCCCTGGGTGCGTTTTCGCATTTTTAATTCACTAATAAATTCATTATTAATCATTCATGTGTAAAATCGAAAAAAGGGCTTTGTTAAGACCTCGATATTATTATGGTCAATGCCTGTGTGAAAAGTGGGGGTGATTGGTGCAGGCAGTGAGGAGATACGGCAGTGTTTCTGACAGACAGACACACACACACACACACACACACACATTCAGACATTGTCAGAATTATAGTATTATTATTATTATTATTATAGTATTATTATTATAGTATGATATAACAGCAGTACTTGAGTAAATGTACATGGTGACTTTGTTTCCACTAGTAGGAAATACAGTGGCTCGGGTGGTAGAGCGGCCACTTGGGAACCGGAAGGCTCCCAGGTTCCCCCAGAGTCAGAGTCGGAAGTAAGTAAGTAAGTACATTTTATTCCAGAAAACATTCAACGACAGGCCCATATGCCCATACTGATACCATCAGGGATCTCCATATATGGGCAAGAAAGGGACAAGGACAAACATATAAAGAGATCTGTATACGACATTACAATGTCATCATCACAACCATCCTTTAAAATAAAACGTTGACTAAACAAAAACATCATTGTGCCTGTCTGCTTGAAGTAACTTCTGAAGGTTAGTCGCCGACACCGCTGAACCGCACCGTCTGCCGTGACGATTAGCACCGAGGAGTACCAGAACCTGCCTGGAGCGTGACTTAATTCACCTGAACAACCGTTCCCTGATTGGTCAAACCCAACTCATCAGCTGTGTGGATTTGTAACACTTTGGGAGTCATCCGTGCCACCGAACCAACATAAGCATCAGAGAACACAATTAGGACTCTGCTTGTCTTTTACGGAGAAAAGCTTAAATACGGTGTGAGAAATGTTCTGCTGGACACTGCACCTGAGAGGAGAAGATCTGCACGATCATGCTGCGGTATCCGTTGGATACGAGGTGTACTGCTTTACGAGAATGGCCGAGGATCAGATTGGTGTGCATGTCTTCAACACAGTGACTTTGCGCTGGAGGACGCTGCCTCCAGTGACAACGCTGCCTCCAGTGACAACGGTAAGAGGAGAATGTAACCACACAGCTGTGCTGATAGAATATATCGTTTACCTCTGGGGTGGGTGTCACATCTATAGAGATGCGTGGCACAACATGCTTCATGCATTTGATGTGGACACCAAGAGATGGTTTCAACCCAGGGCCTCTGGGACTGTGCCAGAGGGGAGGTATGGCCACTCAGCCTGTGTCTTGGGGAAGGACATGTTTATCCATGGAGGATACAATGATCTGACTGTAAGTACTAATGAAATGCACAAGTTGGACACCAGCATGATGGTCTGGTCTTTGATTAACACCAGCGGAACTCCACCTCCTACTTCATACTATCACTCTGCCACCATCATCGGGACAAAGATGTTTGTATTTGGGGGCTATGGGAAGTTGGGGTACGACAACATCAACCGAGTGTTTGACACAGAGACCAACTTCTGGCTGAGAACTTCTGTGCTTCCTGCACAGCCTCTTCCAGAGAAACGCTGGGGTCATTCAGCCTTTACCTACAATGGAGAGCTGTACATAGTTGGTGGCCTAAACCGGATCAGTGATCTGTGGAAATTCAACCCAGAGACCTTCTCCTGGAAGAAGGTTAAAACCAAAGGGAAACGCCAATTTAAGATGTTCAAGATGTGCTGTTGCATGGTGGGAGATAGTGTCATCCTCTTTGGAGGACCCAAATTACCCAATGATCTGTACATGTTAGACTTGAGTCCCAGTCTCAAGATGCTGTGCAAGCTAGCAGTTATTCGGCTATTCAGTCTGGATCAGTCTGGACTCCCACACAACATCAGGTGGGAACTGGCGGCCATGTCTACCAACAGCAACTGAAAGCACAAAAGTAAGTCCACAAAACAAGCAACAAACAAACCCATTGGTCCAGATTGTCCAGGTTATTTACAAAGTTAGTTCTCTCTTTTTTATACTAGAACATTTCTCGATCACCTTTAGTTCTTAGTTTTGTGGGTGGAACGATCAGCAGAGCTTGGGATGAGGATCTCAGAGACCTTCTGGGAACATATGGGTGGAGTAAGTCACAGATATATGGGGGTGCCTGGCCATGGAGGGTTCTGTGTGTGATGACAAGGATTTTAAAATTAATTCTATACTAGCCAGTGCAAGGAAAACAGGATGGGGTTGATGTGGTATAGGATCTCCTGGACCTGGTCAGCAATCTGGCAGCAGCGTTCTGAACCAGTTGCAGGCGGTCCATCGAGTGTCCTTGATGCTCCTGATGAGCAGGTTGGTGCCTTGCATGGTTTCCTCCACCATCAGTGCATGTGTGTGTGTGAATGGCCAGTACTTCTCCATTAGAGTCAGAGGTTCTTTACTCTGGAATACACACATACCTATTGCCAACTCCTCGTCTTCACTCTGTAACTTTAAACATAGATTGAGGGCCAGCCTCATGAAGCAAGCCTCGCTACTTGCTTTTAACTTATAATGTATTTCTATTCTGCATACAATATGATACAGAGTAGACATGACACGCATGTACGCTTAGGCGCACGCACGCACGCACGCACGCACGCACGCACGCACGCACGCACGCACGCACGCACGCGTATTGACAAGTGTATTTGTTTGTTGTATTTGTTGTTTTTCATACCAATGTTTGATTACTGTCTACTTATTTGTTTCATTATCTTAGGTGAGAACCATGTATAAGCTCTTTATGGGTTTCTTTTCTCGCCTGCACATGTTTTGTCTCTTTTATCGATGTTGCCCTTTTTGTATACTGTTTTTTATTGCGCGAATAAATAAATAAATGGTTGAGCGCCTTGGATAAAGGCGCTATATAAATGCACCATTTACCATTTCCAACGGGTCCAGAGAGAACAGTGTTCTCTATGCGAAGAAGACGACACGTTAACGATTTCTCTGCGTTTTCCTTTCTTTACCTGCAGGGAGGCCATTAACCTGCAGTGTTTCCGCAAAGAATTAACCCATTTTGACCTGAGATCAGATTCTGAAAATGTCTTCTACATCCTGACAGTTTTCTGAAAAAGCTATGTTTCTATGTCAGTGGTTCTTCGATTTTTCAAAAATAGCAGACCTACAAGCTCGTAGCGCGCCACTCGGTGGCGCGCTATGAGCTTGTAGATCTGCTATTTTTCAATAGCTAAAGCATAACGTAATGCTAACACCAAAAGGGGTTCCCGCCCAAAATGGTCACCGCCGTGTCGGGTGGAAACCTTGCATGTCCAAAACCATTCCTTTTTTAATTATTGTATTACGAGCTCGCAGCGCGTCACACGCTGTGAGCTTGTAGATCTGCTATTTTCACTACTTTGGCGCGTCACTCTTGTATGACAGGTGCATTAATTTATGAAAGAAAAACTATGAAAGGTTGAACATAATAGAGATTTGAGGTTTCTGCCCGTGAAAAAGGTTTTGCTATTATTGTTAGGCTTATCTTTTCATCCACAAAATGTCACATTATTATGATCTACTTGCCACGGGGTACAAAAATAACGACACCACATAATATTGTAAACAAGGTGTTTTGTTTTCCCGCTGTGCATGTTTCCCCCTCTACAACTAGACATTATACGTTTACTCCACTGCAATTGAAACGTTAGTTACTACTAGTTACTTTGTTGATTTGCTGCTATTTTCAAAAGATTTGCATACATTTTTTTAGATTTGAAAACTTGTGAAATGGGACATTCTGCTGCATAATGAGTACTTTCTACTTTTGGTACTTTAAAGGAGAATTCCTTACTAAAATGCTTTCTTACCTTTCTTTGTAGTTGTTACGTCCCCACCAAAGAGGTCCAGGTGTTATTTTGTGCAAAAGCTCCTTATTGGCTATTTCCCCTACCATAAGCCCTAAATGAATTGCATTGAATTGAATGGGGCTATGGGGTGTAATTTGCTTATTTACATCGCTCAAACATTTTTTTTTGTATATATCCTCTCTTCATAATGTAAATAATATCCCAAGCGGCACACTTTACTACTTATTTCGATGGAAATAAGCGAATTAGCACAACACCCCATAGCCCCATTCAATTCCCATTCAATTCAATGCAATTCATTGAGGGCTTATGGTAGGGGAAATAGCCAATAAGGAGTTTTTGCACAAAAAAACACCTGGACCTCTTTGGTGGGGACGTAACGACTACCAAGAAAGGTAAGAAAGGTAAAAAAGCTTTCTAGCATGGAATTCTCCTTTAAGTGCATTTTATACCAATACCATAGCAAGCTCAATTGACTGACTTCTATGTAAACCAAAAATGTCTGGAGCTGTCGGTACCATAGCACCTTTACTCAAGGAAATGTTGAATTTCAATGAGTATTCCGGCTACATTGCAGTATTGACTTATATAAAAAAACACTACTTGGAAAGTTCTTATTGGAGAACTTTCATATTATCATTATGAAAACACATTTCAAGGTTTTCAGAAGAAATCCCATGACTTCGGTTTAAAGTTGAGACTGAGGTTACACTTGGCTTAGTTAGTACACTCTTGTACGGCAAGCTAAAACTCCAACACAAAAGGAAGAAATAAAAGAAAATTGCAGTCCCGACCTCGTTTCATTCACACTCTTGGACTCCAGTTGTCGGGAACAAAGCTTTGATGGACGTGCAAGAAGAAACAGATGGCTCCTTCAACAAACTCCTTGAGGCTCTCAGGGAATCCAAAGAGGATTTAAACCAACCGCACAGACAAGAGAACAGCCTTCAAACTACACAGAGAGCAGAATAGAGACTCACTCTCCATTCTGTTGGAACAGAGTCGTGAGATGGAGAACAAGATGTTAGTGCAAATGAGGACGACATTAAAGAAACATGCGACCGCGCTGACAAGATGGGAGAGAATCGAATAACTCGTCTCAAACACAAATCAGATCATTTTCACTTTGGCAAAAAAATATGTAGCCTATACAGTAGACAGTAGAGAGAGACATGTCACCTTTAGAAGCAACCTAATTAGTTGGATGCAAAGACTCAATCATAATGAGCAGAACATTCTAAAGTAAGTACAAGAAAATGTACAAAACATTATTCAAATCTCTTTATAGGGATAGTTCACCAACTTCACATCGATCACAATTTCTGATTGGATTGGATTGGAACGAAAAATGTTCGTCGATTACCACTTTTCACTGCCGGAAATTAAATAAAAACTAAGCTAAGATGACTAAGACTAAATATATTGACAATTTCATCAATAAAATCGTGACTACAATGTTAGGGAGGGACTAGTGGAGAAAATAACTAAAAGACGAGTCATTTCTGTTTGGTTGCGCTCTGAAAATAGCAGATCCGCTATTTTCAGCATTACAACGCCATCAAGGACCGCCAAGAAACATTTTCGTCGACCAACTCAGCTGTAGATTTAGTCGACTAAAACTCTAGACTAAACGTAAACCGTCCTTTGATTTTTCAAAAATAGCAGACCTACAAGCTCGTAGCATGCCACTCGGTGGCGCGCTATGAGCTTGTAGATCACACACACACACCAAAAGGGGTCCCACCCCAAAATGGGTTAAGATTCTAAATGTAGGATGGGCTTATGGTCCCCAGACCCCATTCATGCATTATGCATGTATATGAATGCATAACAGTGAGGACTTCAAGTTCTGCACTCGGAGAACTTGATGTGCCTTTTTGAGATTCATCCGATTTAACACTGTATATTCTATAATCTGTCAAATTCACGGTTCAACATTTCAGCTTTGACTGCTGACTTTGCTCATAATATTCTGTAGGAATTCTCCTGAACCGCATATCGTTCGGTTGCGGTGGTGTTGTGGTGTGTAAAATATTGGCCTTGAATCAATCTCTGATTGAATTGTAACAAAGCGATATTTCACTGAAATTGACACCTTATGTCTCCCCTCCGGGGCCGTTTAATTTTGCTTTATTCACCTTCAGCTTCATTGCTTCTGCTACTGTCTCCTCTTAAAGGAGGATAGAGTGTCATCATCCATCAACGCACCGCGGGGACGCGGTGTTGACGGATGGTTTTGTGGCGCGACAGATATCGTCATAAAGGAGACATAAAAGTCTGCTTTCTGTGTCATTGGCGTCGCCGCCTGAGCAGTGGAATGAGCCAGGCTGAATGCAGAGTGAGTGACGCAACATGTAGCCCAAGTTGTTCCCAAACTTTTCAGGTCGACTGACCCCAAACGGGAGATTAGACGTTTGGCCGCCGGGACCCAAACTATAGTGAAAATAGCAGATCTACAAGCGCACAATGCCCTGCTTCGCACCGCGTTGCGAGCCTGTAGATCAGCTATTTTCACTATAGGCTATACTTCCTAATTATTATTATTATTTTTTAATGGAAATGTGACTTGTTTGTTTGTTTTGTTTCAGTGATTTGGGTGATTTGGAAAAAAACCCGGTCCGCCCCGGTAACAAGATGTCCACATGCACGCACTACAGTGGGGGGGACGCGACAGGCCAACAGCACACACCAAGGCCCGCCCCTGCTCGATCATGATTGGCGGAAGGCCCCTCTCTATCCTGACTGGATGAAGGCTGGGCCACCTAACCAAAAACGAAACCTAAGGTTTTTTGACCCCCAGGGGTTAACTAGGGACAGGGAGGAACTCCTTATATGGTCAGCACACTCTATAGTATAGGGAGGATTATCACAACAAAACAAAAAAAGAAGTGATATCACTGAATATACCTTTAAATGTATACAATTATTTTACATTTGTCAAAGCCAGCTCATGTTGTTTTAGTGGATGATACGGTAGACCCTTTATTGGTTCAGTGGGGGGAAATCAGTCGCCTAGAGGCAGCACAGCAGTAGAGTTACAGATACAGAGTAAGACATTTTGGAATAATAACATTACAGAAGCACCATCAATAATGAACTATCAACACCAGTAGTATATACACCTACACAACAACACAAGTAGCCTGCACAGAATAAAAAAGGTCATCACGGTATATTCCACACAAACCACAGTCCAGTAAGTATAAGCCATGGAGGAATGCTTAAAATATAGTGTCTATCGGGTGGAAACCAAACTGTTACTTTTCAGGATTCCAATAAAACGATATCAGACACGTCTGAACTGAGTGGTGTACTTGTACTGTGTGTGTGCGTGCGTATTTTGTTTTTGTTTTTTTGGGGTGGGGGGCATTTTCAGGAATATGCTTCGTAAGCTTTGTTTTTGCTTTAACGGCTTCACTGCATTCACTTATTTGATGACTGAGAAAAAGCTATTAGGGCTACACGCATAAATGGAATCAAAGAGGTCACACCAACAATTCTGTTCATTTTGTAAATACCACGAGGCAGACTAGGTGTAATGATGATACATTCATTTGAAGTTAGACGTCATTATATTGGGGCCATGATGCAGTGCTTCCGTAAGTGATTTTCACCGAGTGTCAGTGGTGTGCACAGATAGACACTAGGGGGTATTTTTTTTGGTACAGTGTACACTGTACAGTATGTGGACCATGGTGAAATTGATCAATTCTTAATAAAAAGCTTATAATATATTATGTACACCCAGAATCTATAAATCTCACACTATTTAGGCAACCGGCCGGTTCCACGCGCTGCACAAGGTGCCCTTTTTTCCTTGAGCACCTGCCCCTCTAAATGTCTGTGCACGCCACTGCTGAGTGTGTGTGTGTGTGTGTGTGTGTGTGTGTGTGTGTGTGTGTGTGTGTGTGTGTGTGTGTGTGTGTGTGTGTGTGTGTGTGTGTGTGTGTGTGTGCCCTGTGCTGTGTGTAGCCTACACTAAAGCTGCCTCGAGTCTTTCCCCATGACACCAAACGGCATATAGCGAGGTATAAGCAAGCAACATTATTTCTCCCGGTTTTTGTACGGAACAGAAGGGGGGGGCTTTCAGAGTAAAAGCTGCCATATCTGCACGGCACCCCGAGCTGTTATTTTGAAAGAAATCCCGGTGCTGATTGTGTTAAGGGTAACTGTTGTATAATTGCAACATTAATGCACTTCTGCGTTGCGTTCGGAACCCGCCCTGTGGGCTCGTTCCTGCAGCATCGCAGGTGTGCATTAATGACGTTAGGCCGCCACCCCCTCTTGTGTAATATTGCTTAGGTCTACTATAGCTACAAGCGAGGTTTGTCGATCTTGAGTGAGAAGCTCTGCTATTTTTGCATTCCGGATACCACCAGTGTTTGTGCCAAGTTTGGTGCTGATCAGAGCAAAGGTGCAAAGGTCCACCCGCCCAATCGTTTTTTCACAGTGAGTTTTTTCTTTTTCTTTTAGCTTTAGTACATCGGCTATTTTCGGCAAAGAGGTTTGGCGTACAGGGAAAAAAAGACCAGAGTACAGGCCCTGAAAACACATTTAACTTGAATCCAACTTGAATGTAGTGGGGGGGGGGGGGGGGGGGGGGGTCCCTAGCTGCTTCATCTCTCTCTCAGCTAAAGGGATCCTTGGCCTGAAAAGCGTTGAAGACCTCTGGTTTAAGTGGATGAATCATGGCGTAGTAGTAGCGGGATTTTAAACAGAAGTAGTAGTAGCGGGGCCACACCGGTTTACTATCTCCTCTGATGTGAGTGGGAGAACCCAGCGCTAGTGGTTGATCTATATGTATATTAGCCCAGTAAGACCTGAGGCCCTTTCTACAAATGTCTTCTAATCTAAAGCACTAGCATGACTGAAGAAAAAAGGGACACAAGTAGCTTAAGGCCTGACGTCGAAATAAGAAAAACGTTTGCTTTGAAAGAATATATATTCAAAGATTTGTGCCGCATTTTTACGATTTTTCAAAAATAGCAGATCTACAAGCTCATAGCGTGCCACCGAGTGGCGCGCTATGAGCTTGTAGATCTGCTAAAGTATAACATAATGCTTAGTTAAAACACCAAAAGGGCTTCCCGTACAGAATGGGTTAAATTCATATTTAGAAGATGTTTTAGATGTCAAACATCTCTGAGATGATAGAATGGTGATGGATGATGATGGTCATGGAAGGGGAACCGTCTGAAAGCTTCATGGGCCAAAGATAATCAACTTCAAAGTCTAAAAACAAAACGGTCAAAATGACCTCTCAGTTATGCTATAGTGTTCTAAATCCTCACAGTTTTCTGGAAAAAAAACCTATGTTGTTATATCAGTGATTCTAAAACTTTTTTCATGTCAAGGACGCCCCATAAAAGTATATGTATTATATATGTATATGTATGTTTCAAAATGTGTTGTTCCTGCAGGGATCCTTCAGAAGCAAGTATTTGATTAAAAATGATTTAAAATAAATATATATATGCAAATATTTAAAAGAAAATGTTGACGATTAAAAACTTTTTTTTTTTTTTTGCTATTTTTGAGCAGACAACGTATAAAATGACACGGGCGCTTTTCCGGTTTTAATGAGTTAGCTGAGTATATTATAATAATAATCACTAGTGTTTCCCAGGCAATCACTATGAGATGTGTTGCTAGGAAACATTCCCACGGTTCAGGGGGGCGGACGTCTGGCACATCAGCGGTTCCCGTCCCGTGGGCCGTGAGGATATGGCCAGCGGTGTGTACCCAAATAATACATAATGTAACATTAATGTAAAAACAACAAAGAACAAAATCATGGTATTTTGTGTCCTTTAAAACCTTGAGGAGTGAATTTTCATTGTGATACAAATTTATAGGAACTGAAGGGTCTATCTTGTGTGCCAACTGTGTGTGTGTGTGTGTGTGTGTGTGTGTGTGTGTGTGTGTGTGTGTGTGTGTGTGTGTGTGTGTGTGTGTGTGTGTGTGTGTGTGTGTGTGTGTGTGTGTGTGTGTGTGTGTGTGTGTGTGTGTGTGTGTGTGTGTGTGTGTGAGAGAGAGAGAGAGAGAGAGAGAGAGAGAGAGAGAGAGGCTGTGCAACAGTGACACTTGGTGGTGAACTAATGCTATTTTCGGGCTCGGACAGACCCAGCCACCCAGCCAGGGACAGACCCAGCCAGGGACAGACCCAGGGACACACATAGCTGTCTATAGGAGTGGTTGCACCACTCAAAAAAGGAAAAGATGTTTATAGGGATATAAGGCACTGACAAAGATTGAGCCCTAAGTATACTATGTTAGTTCCATTGAGAAGCAGTGTGCAAATCTTTGAATATATATTTTTAAAGCATGCATTTTTTTAAACTCAAATCTCGGCTTCTAGGGGTCCATGGAACAAAATATGTTGAGATGGGGGTCCATGTGGACCACCGATAAAGCAACATCATAGGTTTAGAAGACATGTGTAGAATCGGTCTCAGGTCTTGTATAATAGGTTAAAATAAACGTGCTCTGAATAATGCACACATGCTCATCCATCTGACCACTTCAAACTGCTGCCACGTGAAGTGAGTGGGCCCTGGTCCAGAAACTGTTGAGAACCACTGAAATCACACAGACGCAGAGGAACTACTCGACAGCTTTCACCTGAACAGAAAAGGCACTCCAGCGTCCTTGTCCTCTCTGGCCACTAGTGATTGGGAGCCTGTGTATGTGCGTGCATGTGTCAGGCATGTGTGTGCGTGCGCGCCGCGTGCGTGTCAGTGTGCGTGTGTCTGTGTGCGTGAAGAGTGTTTATTGTTGACACCTGCACTCGTAACCCGGTAACCGTGAGCCAGAGCTTTGATTGAACACTTGTTTTCTGTCCTGACTCCAAAACTTTACACACTCCAGTCCAGACACAGACACTCCATCACCTCCTTATCAAGAGGACCTGTCACCACTGGCTCTCTGGCAGCAAAGTACTGCCACTGCAACGAGAAAGCCTCCAAACGCTCCAAATGTAAGAGTTGAAACTGAGGGATTAAGAGAACAGTGTTTCATGTGTGGTCATGATCTGACTGCGACATCTCAGTGTTGTCAACGGGTACATGTGTTTGGTCCGACATACTAAGGCCTCACTCAGACCTTTACTGCATTGCTGTATGCTTGTTGGATGAATGTTGTGTAGTGTCATGGCCGCCCCAATGCATTTCCAATGGTAGTCACATGGTTTGTAGTCCACATTTTGGACTACAAGCTGTTGTATGGCTTTCGGCTGTGTTTCGACTGCGCCCCTCCCCCTCATACAACACAAATGTTGTGTCAAACCATGTGACTCCCATTGGAAATGCATTGGGGCGGCCATGACACTACACAACATTCATCCAACAAGCATACAGCAATGCAGTAAAGGTCTGAGTGAGGCCTAACAGTCGACACCCTGGCCTATACCCAAAGCCCAAACCCTATAACCTCACAGGAAGCCAGACAGACATGGCTAAAGCATTTACGGGGGTCCCCAGCCAAAAACGTTGAGAACCTCTGGTCTAACCAACGTATGCACCCCGTTGTGAACATCTCAAACTACCTCTTCCAAAGAAAACATGTTCTAAGGCGCTGGTTCTCAACCTGTGGTGGGGAGACCCAGGAGCGGTCTCCAGGTGTAGTGACAGTGAAGTGACAATTTAAGAACTTTTTTACCACTTCCTTAAGTGACTATGTGTGTGGGTGCCTGCCTGCCTGGCTGGCTGCCTGGGTATGTCCGTTTAGAGTACCAGTAGGGGCAAAAGTGGCGCTGTTGTGCCAGAAACAGAGAGAGAGAGAGAGAGATAGTGTTGCACTGTTGCCTGCTAATGAGAGAGAGAGAGAGAGAGAGAGAGAGAGAGAGAGGGGGGGGGGAGTTGCACCACTCAGTTCACTCCCCCCCCCCCCCCCCCCCCCCGGGGACCCACACACGGAGTTGCACCACTTACTTCACACGGGTGTGATTTTTTATTTTTTTAAGATATTTTTTGTGGCTTTCGCCTTTATTTTATGTATAGAGGGATAGATAGGCTGACAGGAAATGGGGAGAGAGATGGGGGGGTGACACGCAGCAAAAGCCGTCGGGATCGGGAGTCGAGCCCGCGGCACACTGCCAGACTGGATTACCAGCCAAGGTGCCCAGACGGCTGCACCAGCCGCCCGGGCCAATTTAAGGACTTTTTAATACCTTAAAAAAAAGAAAAGAAAGAAAAAATCCATCACTGCAGCAACTCCTTTTTTTATACATAACAATATGACTTGGGGAGATTCTGCATAATACTTGGTACTTAAAGTACTTTTTTATACTTTTACTCAAGTAAATTTTGATTACCAGACTTTTACTTTTACACTGCGGTATAGAGGGTATGCGCGTGACATCATCATCATACCCGGACGGAAGTTATGCAGGAACGCCTACTGTGGCGAAAAACGACTTTCTGGCCTTGACAGCCCATACATCCAAACAGAAGTCATATTTGATTGCATTAAATTACTTTAAACAACATTAAATTCACTTTGCCACTCGATTTGCCACTCGATCTGCCATTCACTTTATGCATGCACATACCCTCTATTGATACTTTTACTTGAGTAAAACATTTGAGTATACTTTTTCCCACCACAGGGCATGATTGAGGAGGAGGTCAGAGAGGTAGGAGGGAGCCAGCCAGGTTGTTGAGGGCATCGTAGGTGGTGAGAAGTTTAGTGAAATGTATTCTGTATTTGAATGGTGAGCCAGTGAAGGTCAGGGAGGCTAGAGGAGATGGGTAGGCGAGTATAGCGGCATTTTGATTTTGTACATGCTGTACTTTTTATCACTTGGCAGACGGCAGTGATAGTTTTGGAGGGAAGATTGAGCTGGGTGTCTTTGGCAGAGCAATAGAACCGGAGGAAGGATCTGTCTGAGAAGGAGCATAGGCCTAGGGCCTCACTCAGACCTTTACTGCATTGCTGTATGCTTGTTGGATGAATGTTGTGTAGTGTCATGGCCGCCCCAATGCATTTCCAATGGGAGTCACATGGTTTGACACAACATTTGTGTTGTATGAGGGGGAGGGGCGCTGTCGAAACACAGCCGAAAGCCATACAACAGCTTGTAGTCCAAAATGTGGACTACAAACCATGTGACTTCCATTGGAAATGCATTGGGGCGGCCATGACACTACACAACATTCATCCAACAAGCATACAGCAATGCAGTAAAGGTCTGAGTGAGGCCTAGGGGCGGCGGTGGCTCAGGGGTAGAGTGGCTGGATGGAAACCGCAAGGTTCCCAGTTCGAACCCGGGCTCCCCCAGAGCTAGTGTCAAAGTGTCCTTGAGCACTACCCTGAACTGAATTGCTCCCGATGTGCTGATTGGTGCCCTGCATGGTTTCCGCCGCCATCGGTGTATGCAGAATGTGTGTGAATGTAATGCACAATCTATGTAAAGCACCTTGGATAAAGGCGCTATATAAATGCACCATTAACAGGCCTATATAGTATGAAAAATCACACCTGTGTGAAGTGAGGGGCGATCTTATCATCATACGCCATCTCATTCCGGCCAATCAGAATTTGTTACGCAATGTTTGTGTTTACACAAACACTCAAAACTGTCCATTCATTGTCAATGGGATTTCATGTTTGTGTTAGGACAAAGTTTGTGCACATACACCAAAAGCTGGACATAGGAGGGGCTATCGCCCCTCAAAAATATTTAAGGGTCCATTTGGACCCCCAGACCAGACATTGAGAACCAGTGTGTCAGAGAGACGTATAGGATCAGAACCACTGGAGTGTCAGTGATGCCAAGGGTGGGTTCAAAGCATGAGATGAGTGTGGAATGGTCGATGGTTTCAAAAGCAGCACTGAGGTCGATAAGGATGCTGAGTGAACCTGTGTCAGAGGAAAGCATGCAGCTCATTGGTATAGTGTGTAGTCAGAAGCTAGACATTTCACAAGTAATTCATTAAAAGGACACTATTATTGTTGCAAATTATAACAATATATATTTTAGAGTATTAATTTATGAATCGTTAGTCAGTGAAATGTGTGATTTATCAGGGGGGTTATCACTATTTTCAAGGCTCTGTTCTCATTAGGGGCTGAGCCCCCCTAAAGCACTGATCCTAGAATCACCCCCGAGGCATCCTGAGGCTGATAAAAGTATTATCTTTGACTCTGTCTTAGCAAATGTTAACAAATTCTGTGCGTAGCCTAATTGATCTCAGATCTGTATTATATTCAAACTGATATTTCACCATTTAATAGTCTCAACTGTGTGTGTACAAAAAGATTAACTGTATTTTAGTGAAATTCATATTTTATAACAAGATCTGAAATCACTGGTAAGTGACATTCTTTTTTTGTGATTAGTATTTTATTGGATTTTCTTTTTCAGACACAAACACCCACAATACCAGTACCACAATACAGAACAAACAAACGAAGAAAAATAAAATAAAAAAGGGTTTGACACAAATCGTCACATTACAAAAAAAAAAAAAAAAAGGAAAAACACAACTACGAGGGGAGGGAGGCTGTGTTCTTCTCGATAGAGACATATGTGAGCAGGCGAAGATCTACTGTAGGGGGGGGGGGGGGGGCATTCTTGAAAGCGCACAAAAAGCATCTCGCTCGGCATCAAAAAGAAAGGGATGCACGGGATCCTAATCACCAGACAATGGACGGGCTCAGGTTGAACACAGTTGATTGAAGAGAAAGACTGAAAATGCTCAAGAGGGGTTTATGTGTCACTCACCCATGATATGTATTATATGCAGTGGTGGAAAAAGTACTCAATTGTTTTACTTAAGTAAAAGTACCAATACTGCAATTACCAATACAATTACCAATACAAGCTCACAATGCGTCGCATTGCGACGCATTGTGAGCTTGTAGATTTTCAAATTGCCAAAATGTATAGCGTTGAAGTGGTTAATGTATGTTTTAAAATCTCCAAAGAAACTATAGTAACTAAAGTTTTCAAATAATTGTAGTGAAGTAAAAGTAAAAAATGTGTCTCCGAGATGTATAGTGTAGTAGAAGTAAAAGTATTGGAAATACTCAAGTAAAGTACAAATACCTCAAAATTGTACTTAAGTACAGTACTTAAGTAAAAGTACTTAGTTACTTTCCAGCACTGATTATATGTGGCCTGGTAAACCGTAAATCGCGTGCATTTATATTATCAGGTGTCTTCTGCAGACCGGTATGCTGGGTGGGTGTTTTGCAGAAACCAGAAAGTGGAAGAGCCAATCAGGATCTGTCAATCACAGGGCCCTGAGCACAGAGTAGAGTAGGTGCTGATTGGATCTTCCACTTAATGGTAAACACAGGGCTGCACAGGTTTAACTATACAGTCAAGTATATCACACTATTTACAATAGTGGTTCCTCAAAGTGGGGTCCGGGGACCCCTAGGGGTCCTCGAGGGAGTTCCAGGGGGTCCCCACCTAAATGATAGTTAGGAATCAGATGGACTATTATGGGTCTGTAACTTATATAGACTTTGATTTTACAGTATGTATTGGGGTCCCAGAGATAGAAATGCCATTAAATAGGGGACCGTAGCCGAATTCAGGTCAAACCGGGGGGCCTAGAGCCGTATAAATCTTCTCTTATGAGGGTCCTTGGCATGTATTTTCAAATGGGGGGTCCGTGGGCTAATTAGTATAATTTTGGGGGCCCTTGACATGAAAAGGTTTGGGAACCACTGCAATAGAGGGTACGCACGTACCCGCATACCCAGAAGTTATGCAGGAACGTCTACTGAGTGGCAAAAAACGACTTTCTGGCCTTGACAGTCCATACACCCAAACAGAAAAGTCCTATCTGATTGCATTAAACGACGTTAAATGTTAAATTCACTTTGCAACTCACTTTGCCACTCGATTTTCCACTCACTTATTAATGCATGCGCATATCCTCTATAGTTGGACATCGATATCAATATTGTGATGATATATTGTATAGCAGTAGTGATAATGTTGTGTGTTTCACAAGACTCTGCTAACAACAACACAGCATCGCACAACAGAGATATCAATAATGGCGATAATACTGGATGCAATAAAATAAGACAAGATAAGAAGAATAAAGATAAATAAGATTGAAAAGAAAAAGAAAGTGAATTCCTCTGTATATACTGTATGTATCTGTATGATTCCTTCTATTTGCCATGAGGCGTAACGTACGTCCGCCCCCGTGCGAACCGTGGGAATGTTTCCTAGCAACACATCTTCACTGATTGCCTGGGAAACACTAGCGGATCATAATAGCCTGTGCTAATATAGATCACCAACCACTGGGTTCTCCCACTCAACAGCAGCTCCCACACACATTAGAAAGAGAGATACAACTGCTACAGGCGATACCAGGACGCCAGAGGTACTCAGACCTTTTTTTATTTTAAGGACCCCCAGGTTCGGTATATGCACTGACCAGGCCTCCGTTTGATATGTTTGTTGTCACCGGGGGCACGGTGGCTCAGTCGGTAGTGCTGTCGCCTCACAGCTAGAAGGTCCTGGGTTCGATTCCCGCTGGGGACGCTGTGGGCGCTGAGGGGCGTGCTCACTCCTCAGTGCCCATACCCGGTTGGTGAAAGGGCCTTTCTGTGTGGAGTTTGCATGTTCTCCCCGTGTCCCCTAGGGTAGGTACCCTCACAAAAAACATGCCGTAATCCTGGTCTCTAAACTACCTCCCCCTGGCCAGCCGGGGCGCCTGATGGAGGGGAAAGGAACTGGTCAGAAATACGTGTTCCTTCCACGTGCCACGTCCGGCCGGGGAAATTCAGGTGTCAGGTGAAAAGAAGCAGCTTTGGACTTGTGGGATAATTTTTTTTAAATAAATGGTATCTGTGTCTTTGATTTGATTTCACAGAATATTCTTCAGAGTCTTACTACATGCACAGTTGCACACCTGATGGACTCAGAGACAGGTGCGTAAGGCAGGGATCAACATGGGGAATACAATAAAATGACCCACACAACACTGTCGGCAGAATAGGAACACTTTTATTTAAGAGACGTTTCGTTTCGGTCACATAAACACAGACTTTCTTCCGGCATCTCAATGAAGACGAAGGTCTCTGACCGAAACTTTGCTTGAATAAAATAATTCAGACGGTATATCTGAGACATTTTATTTTATTCTCAACAGAATAGGCTATTCTTCTGAAATGTGCCTTGAGTCTCAAGGACCCACATTGTTCCACATAATAAAACACAATTATTTAACCAAACAACAAGACAAATAGTCAGGGGATATTTCAAAAAACCTTTCAAACCTTTAAAATTCCTTACAGTCACGGGGCAGTCCGTGCCCTATACACACACACAACAGCCCCATAAAAGCATGGCTGACTGGTTTATGGAGCCTTGGCCTTCGGTCAACTTTACACTTACCAATACATTTCTTCACCAATGTGTTTGTAAAGATGTGACAGTGTACATCTCACAAAGACTCAATTTTCCTAGCCTAACCATCAATAACCTTTGTTCACAAATTGTGATGACCTGGAAAAGTGGCCGTTTTTATCCCAATTAGTTTTTCGTGCAAAACAAATGCTTGCAATGGATTCAGAATCATGACAAATTCCTAGTTTGACCCCTCACGTGCTACTTAAAGCAAAAATAAAAATGTGTACATTGCCTGCAGAACATAAGGTTATATTATTAAGGGTACCCCAACGTTCAGCAGCTGTCCCAGATTCCCCTATGGAAATTGAATTTCAATCTTTGTGAGATGTGTTACTATAGACCCCTTTACAAACACATTGGTAAAGAAATGTCTTACTAATGAATTTATTCCATGTTTGGCAATTGTTCTGATAATATTCCCTGGCTAAAATACTACATTATATTAGCCCATTTTGGGCGGGAACCCCTTTTGGTGTTAGCATTATGTTATGCTTTAGCTATTGAAAAATAGCAGGCGCTACGAGCTTGTAGGTCTGCTATTTTTGAAAAATCGAAGAACGACATTTTTAGAATCTGATCTCAGGTCAAAATGGGATAATATTCCCGGACTAAAATACTACATTATATTAGAAGGGCGGTTCCTCCTTCTCCTTTACATTCCATGCTTGTTCCACACAGGAACACTGAGGCCTACTTATAACCTAAACTCTCATTTACCACTTTGACAGAGTGAAGAACAAAAGAGTTCCTGCAGGGTGAGGCACACACAGGACTCTACATCTCCTGTTTGATGGCAAACGCTGCTATTCGTCAAATAAACGATGAGGGTTGTCGGATGTAAACATTACCTGCCAGAGACAGACGACAATATTGTTTGTATATGCAGCTTTAACCCATTCAGGCCTGACGTCGAAATTTAAAAAAAATGTTTTCTAAATCATGACAATTTTCTGAAAGATTTGAGGCACATTTTAACGATTTTTCAAAAATAGCAGACCTACAAGCTCGTAGCGCGCCACTCGGTGGCGCGCTATGAGCTTGTAGATCTGCTATTTTTCAATAGCTAAATTATAACATAATGTATGTAACACCAAAAGGGGTTCCCGCCCAAACTGGGTTAAAACTTGACTCTATAGTGTTTGAACCGCTGTCTTCGTTGGAGTGCGGCACCACTGTAAAAAAAACAGTGGTGTAAAGTAAGTAAGTACATTTACTTAAGTACTGTACTTAAATACAATCTTGAGGTATTTGTACTTTACTTGAGTATTTCTAATTTTCAATACTTCTACTCCACTACATCACATCTCAGAGGCAAGTTATGACAAAATTAACGCTCAAAAGACATATCCTTCCTGGAAATGTGGTGCGAGTCAAAAGTACAATATTGGTCTTTGAAATGTGCTGGCGTGAACGTGTTAATAATATAATAATAATATAATAAAACACTTAAGCAAAGAACATACTTTATTATTATTTTGAACGTACAGTACTCAAGTAAATGTAATCAGTTACTCTCTGCCACAATGGTAGCTAACTGAATAAATATGAATTTGTCTTAATGACAGGTATTCTTTGTGTGCAAATAGTTGAGACTGCTATAGCAGTCTCACACAATAATAATTGGAATACATTTGCCAAGACAGAGACAATATAAAGAAAGCATCTCCATCAGCAAGCCACTAATGCTGAACAAAAGTGACGCTGAGAAGATTAATCGGCACAGGAAGAACTTTCTGTGACGTTTTGTAGAGAGACTTATACAGACTACTCTCCAGTGACACCGTCTTCTTGGACATTGTGCAGTCCTAGGCATTGGCACAGATTCGGCCTCATTCATTTTTTATAACTCTGTTCTAGCAGGATTATTTTAACTGGTGGTGAATCGACTGCATTGAACTCAGCATGGTAAAAGGATATTCAGTAATATACAAAAACATCAACTGCTTCACTGCTTTTTGCTGATGATGTGGTCCTGGTCCGTGGCACCATCGGTCCAATGCCTTCAGCTCTCACTGGACCGGTTCACAGTCGAGCTGGGATGAGGATCAGCATCTCCAAATCTGAGGCCATGGTTCTCAGCAGAAAACCGATGGATTGTGAAGTGACAGTCCAAGTATAGGAATGAGACATTACCCCAGGTGAAGGAGTTTTTAAGTATCTCTGAGTCTTGTTCATGAGTGAGGGAAGGACGGAGAAGGAGATCAGCCATAGAATCAGAGCGGCAAGGGCGGTATTGCGCAGTCGCTGTACCATACTGTGGTGACGAAAAGAGAGCTGAGCCAGAAGGTAAAGCTCTCTGTCTACCGAGCAATCTTCATTCCTATACTCTCACCTATGGTCATGAAGTGTGGGTCATGACCGAAAGAATAAGGTTGAGAATACACGTGGCCGAAATTAGTTTTCTCCGACGGGTGGCTGGGGTGAGAAGTTCAGTCACGTGAGAGAGACTCGGAGTAGAGTCGCTGCTTCTCCGCCTGGAAAGGAGCCAGTAGGTGGTTCTGGCATCTGGTTAGGATGCCTCTCGAGCGTCTCCCTAGGGAGGTCCTCGATGCACATCCCACTGGAAGGAGACCCCAGGGCAGACCAAGGATCAGATGGAGGGATTATATCTCTAAACTGGCCTTGGAACGCCTCGGGATCCCCCAGGAGGAAGTTACTTATATTTCTCTGTAGAGGGAAGTCTGGAGCTTTCTGGTGGAGCTGTTGCCCCCACGACCCGACTACGGATAAGCGGTTGAAGATGGATGGATGGATGGAAACAAAAGCTTTTGAAAATAAATCTAAAAGCTTGTGAGCTTGTAGATCGGCTGTTTTCAAATGGCCGAAATGTATAGGGTTGAAGAGCTGAGGTAATGCATGTTTTGTAATGATAATGAATATCTACAAAGTAAAAGGTAACTCAAGTTTGTGGAGACTCAAGTAGTGGAGTAAAAAGTACAATATTTGTCTCTGAGATGTAGTGGAGTAGAAGAAAAAACTCTAAATTGTACAATACTTGAGTAAATGTGCTTACTACTTAGTTACTTTACATAATCACTCTTCACAAAGCTTGATACATGGGTAAAACTAATGAAATGCTCCTGAGCCTACTAAACCAACACTGAAGCAATGCTGCCCTCATCGGGACATTATTGGTATTGCATTTCCTTTCTCTCTCGGTTCCTGCCAATTCAGTCAGATAATCATGGCAGTGATTGTTTACTCACACAAAACTGATTCATCACGCTCGGCTCTTCCCTAGCCCCATATGTGCCCTCTCCCTACGCTCATTATGTAGCTACAGAATGAGGGGCTAGGCTCTTCCCCTGCTTCGTGAAACATTCAAATCCATCCCTGGAATCCCTCCAAAAGAATACCCAAGTGTTATACGGTAACTAAAAAAAACTTTAGCCAAGTAAACTTGGTGAAAACTAATGGACCGCATTTTTCATTTAATCTTGATCAATGAACAGCTCATGCTAATGTTTCCAATGTGTGTTGTACTATTATAGGCCACATACATCATCATCATAGCGGCCCAGCAGCAGAGGATGGATCCATTTCTCAGAGGAGTGGAGGATATTGTGTCAGGTTAAGGTATGATGTTTGCAGAGGTGGACAGTAACTGACTAAATGTACTTAAGTACTGTATTTAAGTACTGATTCTGAGGATTTGTACATTCGATTTTTTTTATGCTTATTACTCTTACTCGAGTACATTTCCAAGACAAATAATTTTACTTTTACTCGAGTAAACTTCTAGAAAGGCTGTAGAGTAGGCTACTGGGTATAGGTTGACTGTTTTGTCTGGCTTTCAGACATGATGTCATGTGGCCGCCAAGTCTATGGACTTTTAATGTTTGTCTTATTCAAGGGCAACCCCCCAAAAAAGCATGTCATATGGCAGCCACACTGGGTGCCTCTAACTCAGGGACGGATTAACCCCCACGAGGGCCCCTGGGCCGGTAATATTTGCAGGGCCCCCATAGCGCGCGTGTGTGCGACATTTTTGTTTTTTTCTGTGTTTTTAACATCTTTTTAACCTAAATTTAACAAAATCAACAGCCAATGGAGGGTCCCAGGAGCCCTTTTCAGGGCGTCAAACCTAGTACCTCACGGTCCAATTTCACCGAGGGGCCCCTGAATGCCAAGGCCCCCTGGGCCACGGCCCCACTGGCCCAATGGCTAATTTGTCCCTGTGCCTCTTACTTCACACAAGTGTGATTTTTGTTTCTTGCACTTCTGCTCTCTCACACTAGCCGTGTCTGTGGCTTCCCCCTCCGCTCACCAACCACTCTCGCTATGTGTTCAAACTGTTGTTAAGAGGGAACAATCAGCGCTATCAATTCTTATCTTTATCTGTATTGTATCAAAAAAAGGAAAGTATAATCCTGTTATACTAAGATGTATTATGTAGATTTACAAGCAAGCACACCAGTGCAGGTGGTTTCAGAGTTACTTCTCTGAAACAAGAGTTACAAGGTCCTGTAAAATAATTGTGAAAACACTACAGCAATTTGTTGATGTGAAATATAAGAAATTTACTCAGGGCTGGACTGGGTAAAAAATTCGGCCCTTACATTTGGCACAGACCGGCGCACCACAACCGGCACGCAGATAGATACTCTACTGCCTCGCTCTGTCGAGGCTCACACAAACAAACAAGCCCTAATACCACCACTTTTATAGTTTATACTGAAAAACATCCCTCCATGTGCAAAACATTAATGGAGCGGCCCATTCGTGTGCTATAGGCCTATAGAACACAACAATGGACATATTATACCATTATGTTGGTAACTTATTAGAGCCTGCTTCATACCGTATTCATGCCTTTTGATATTTGATATAGGATCATTTCTGTGCCAGTAGATATTTCAGTGTTCTGAGCTTGTGTCCCTGGCATGGAAGTGGCTTTGTTGAGAATAGTATTGGAGGCAGACTAGCATGGTGAAGTGCTTACATGTTCGTATTAAAGAAAGGTATTTTTTCCCCCTTTTCCCCTTAAGCATCCGGTTTATATAAAGAACACAAGCTCTTATGATGTAGCCTGGCTAATAAGCCAGACCGAATCATCCGTTTCCTATGATGTGCTTCATTATAATCAATAATGGAGAGTTAGACCTTCATTCAGCCCAGGACAATGTAGGACAGATGACTCATACTGTGTAAAACCATAGTGGATGAGATGGAGAAATTGGAAGACAAAACTAGCTAATGTATGTAGGAGGAGAATTCTTTCTTTGGTGTAATGGACAGCAGACACTCAAAACTCAGAAATAGCTACAAAAACAGCAGAACTACCGGTACTTGAAAGCTGCATTATTCTGAAAGTAAAGAGAAGTAGAGAACATGTCTGGCTGTTTTGTTTCTTTGTACCATGAAAAGGTCTTTAATACTTTTACTTTTGATACTTAACATCTTAACACCAGATACTTTTCTTAAGTAGCCTACATATGATGTGACCTGTGCGTGCGTGTGTGCGACATTTAGCACAGACCGGCACATAATATACTTTTAGTCTTGAATACTTAAGTACATTTAAAAGCACTTACTTTTTTGCTCTTACTCAAGTTACATTTTGACTGAGCTACTTTTACTTGTAGTGGAGTAAATCTGAACAGGTCGAATTAGTACTCTGTCCACCTCTGGATGTTTGCTTAGGGGCGACTCACACCTTTAAAACATTGATGCATGCTTGTTGTATGAATGTTGTAAGTGTCATGGCCGCCCCAATGCATTTCCAATGGAAGTCACATGGTTTGATACAACATTTTGGACTACAAGCTGTTGTATGGCTTTCGGCTGTGTTTCAACTGCCCCCCTCCCCCTCATGGTTTGACACAAATGTTGTGTCAAACCATGTGACTCCCATTGGAAATGCATTGAGAGCTTACAACAAGCATACATCTCATACAACAAGCATACATCAATCTGTTGCGACCGTGTGAGTCAGGCCTTCGGGGCGACTCACACTCACATGGTTTGACACAACATTTGTGTGAGGGGGAGGGGGGGGGCAGTCGAAACACAGCCGAAAGCCATACAACAGCTTGTAGTCCAAAATGTTGTATCAAACCATGTGACTTCCATTGGAAATGCATTGGGGCGGCCATGACACTTACATCTTGCTTACATCTAGCATGCATCAATGTTGTATGCTAGATCGAAAGGTGTGAGTGAGGCCTTAGGAAGAGTTAAAGTAGTCCATAACCGAACATTTATGTCCTCTGCAGAGAGAAGGAGTCAGGGAGAGAGAGAGAGGGGGGGGGGGGGGGGGGGGGGGGTTTGGACATAGTTATGCGCAGCGTCTGCATACAAATTCAAATTCTCGTTTAATTAGTTAAAATAGCTGAAGGATTTTCGCATAAGGTAAACAATGAATCAGCCTATTTTCTTTACATTTACAACCCTCAATAATACTCAATACAAGGAGTCTATGGCATCGGTTGTCAAAGTGGAATCCGGGGACCCCTAGGTGTACTTCAGAGAGCTAAATTAGAGATAGTTAGGAACCTGGGTCTGTAACTCAGAGAGTGTACACATGGAGGAAATTGTATGGGGGGGTGACACAGAATTTCTGGGGGAGTTAAACCGCCGAAATGTATAGAAAACTATCAGGTCGGCTAGGTGCAGAGAGCGGTCTGACTCTGAGCTTTTTCTTTTTTGGATGATGAAATGGAGTTGGTTTGGTGGTGCGACACTTAGTTTAAAATATTAGCCCTTTACTTATTTTTTTCATGCCATCATGTTTGGTGTGGCAGTCAGGGCATTTAAGGGGGCATTGAACACCCCCCCCCCCCCCCCCCCCCCATGCCCATGCCTAGAATACTAGAATACACACCTTACACACAGAACTTATTCATTCCATTATAGCCTCCTCCCACTAGAGGGAGACATTAACCAGACAACCACCTGTTTCCACAGCTGTAATGAATGGATTTGCTTCTCTAGTCTCATTAGACTTTTTGTAGACTTTAATTTCATCTTGTTAATAAGGGCAACACAAAAGTTTTCTTTATTTTTTTTGGCCACATAAGGGCATGTGGGGGGATGTGATGTGGGGGGCCAATACGAGCGTATGTGGGGGCCAATAAGGGCTTGTGGGGGGCCAATAAGGGCTTATGTGGGGGGCCAATAAGGGCTTGTGTGGGGGGTAACAAGGGCTTATTTGGGGGCCAAATAAGGGCTTATATGGGGGGCCAATAAGGGCTTGTGTGGGGGGCCAATAAGGGCTTGTGTGGGGGGCCAATAAGTGCCATTGGCCCTTCAAGACGAACATTTGACAAGTATTGATAATTCCACTATCATAATGAATTATCTTTTAATCTGCCATCAGTCAGTTTTAGTTTCAGACTAATGAGAACATATTGCTTATTTTACTGTCCAATGACATGAAATGGCACAAGGGACGGACTCCACAAAAAGACCACCCCCCAAAAATCGGCGCGTGCTATGCTATGTTATCTCTATGGCACCAACATGAATACAGCATGGGGGGATGGATGCGTACATATTCTTGCAAGGCTATAACCTCAGGTGGTCCGTGGCTCAAATGCAGAATACATAATGAGCCTTTATATGAAAAGGGTTGAAAGCCACTGCACTAAACAGACGGATACCGGAGAACTCGCCAGTTTATCAACTCGCCGCGGTTGAGTGCATTTTAGTTTTACTTCACCTTCATTTAAATTGGAGAGAGAGAGAGAGAGAGAGAGAGAGAGAGAGAGAGAGAGAGAGAGAGAGAGAGAGAGAGAGAGAGAGAGAGAGAATTATAGTTGTTTAGAGTTTACACTAGATGAAGTGGGAATGCTAAAGTTTAAACACCAAAGTACCGAAACAATGTAATTCATTAGTAAACAATATCCTGAATTGGTAGGCCTACTATCATTGGTATTCACATACTCACCTTTTTTATCATTGAATAGCTCAGGGGTTCTCAACGTTTTTGGCCGGGGACCCCCGGAAATGCTTTGGCAACGTCTCGGGACCCCCGCTCCGCCCCCTCCTGACCCCCAATATAAATTGACTGCTACAATAACCTTAATAATAGAGACAATACATCATAAATAAATACTGAAACCAGATATAATCATTAGGGAAGGTGTATGCATGTACTATGTGTACTATATGTAAACTCCTCATTTCCATTTTCCAGCCATTCAGTTGCAAAAAAAAAAAAGAAAAGATTTGGGGACAAATTTGGGGACCCCCAAAATAATTTGGCGACCCCCCGAGGGGTCGCGACCCACGGGTTGAGAACCCCTGGAATAGCTGACCATTTAATTAAATTAATTGCACAAAATAATTTGATCACTTTGGACTATAATAGTGCATGCTGGGAGTGAGCCGTGTGAGCGTTTTGTTGCTGCTGTTTGTTCCAAACCAACTTGGTATGTGGGTTTGACCTACTACACTGATGAAGACAGCATGTTTGCATAACAATGAAGACATTGATGAAGAATTCTCGCTGCGGCGAGTTGGTAAACTGGCGAGTTCTCCGGATACCAAACAGACCACCACCGTCACACCATGCTTCTCCTGCGGCAGTGCTTTCTGTGGGGGTATATATACCGGTAATCCACACAGAGCTGCTGTCCTGTCCTGTGTGCCTGAAGGCACTGTTTCCCCAAACAGTGGGTCGATTGGGACTTGTTTTTGATCCATTATCATGTTTGTTTTTGTATTCTTTTTTCAAAAAAAATTCAAAACTCTCAGACTTCTCAAGAATTTCTCAAGATTTCTCAAGAAATTCCATACATTAAAAAAAATGAAAATAGTGAAAATCGTAGATCTTGTGAACTTGTAGATCTGCTATTTTCACTATTAAATAGGGGCTTAAGTAGTTAATTCATGATGTTATTTGTGTATGTTTGGGTCCCAGGGGTGCGTTCTCTTTGTGGATATAATCCGCGCGGAGCTCCTGTGTGCCCGAAGGGCCGTGTGGTTCATGTGGCCTTTCTTCCTTCCTCTCTGACCCCAATATGACTGACTGATCCCCCAGAGAAAGCTCCTGTGACCTCCAACAGCTTAAGGAAATAGGGATTGAAGACAGACATGACAGAGGAACAACAGACTTCCATCCAGCCTCCCACCACCTTCAATACAGTCAAAGACACGGTGGCTGGCGGCCGGTAGCTATTTCACACAGTGGTAGAAAAAGTACTCAATTTGTTTTACTTAAGTAAAAGTATCTATAATACAATGTAAAACCTTCTGTACTTAACCCATTAGTGATTATTTCTGAGGCGGATTCTAAAAAGGCCTTCTAAATCCTGACCTAAGTTTTCTGAAAACCGTCCAATTAGTATGTATAATTGGAACATAACATAATGTTTGAACATTATGTTGCTATATACTATGCATTGCAACAACTACCCCAAGAGGGGTTCCCACCCTGAAAGGTAAAGGCTCATACATAGTCTGGATTTTCGGTGGTTAGGTGACCACCGAACTACAACATGATGTCACGAGCCGCGGTGAAGAGCAAACCACCCTTCTCTCTGTTTTTACTCACCACCGCTCAACGTTATTTCAGCTCCGGTGGTCAGCTCACCACCGAAAAACCAGACTATGAATAGGCCTTAGGAAACCCCAAAAGGGGTTCCCGTCCTAAATGGGTTCAAGTATCAAAATGACAAAAAGAGGCAGGAATCATGAACACATCCTCCGATTGACCCCAAAATGAAATCATACATTAAGGGCCTCTAAACGACAAGGAGCCAAAAGAGATTTCACTTAATTTGATGCATGACATTGACTGCATAGGACACTACTGTAGTAAGTAGTACTGTAGTTATTATTATTATTATAGTAAGTAGTACTACAGTAGTACTACTTACTATAATAATAATAATAACTACAGTACCAGTAGTACTACTACTGGTACTAGATCATGTGACTAACAACTTTATGTAACATTGTTACAAACGCTTGCATTTATTCCACCACATGTAGCTCTGTTACCCAAACCATGTCACTAGACTGACAGCTTTATGCCCCAACATTACAAGTTTACAACACCTAATCTTCAAACATAATATGCCTCATGCAGTTCCAACGCAATGCCTGCCGCATTTCCCTGCAACGTCACATTCTTACACAGTCCTGGGTATAGGCTGCCTGCCCTGATGCTGATCTATTTATGGATTATTTCACTACAGCAGTGGTTCTTTAAACATTTTCATGTCAAGTCCCCACTGGAACCCCCCCCCCCCCCCCCCCCTCCCCAACTGTACCCAGCTTGGTGTCCCCCGGTCGGTCCTCAACTGAACCAGACAACACACTTCACTACAACAGCGAGCGGAAAAAACATACATGACCTAGATTTACACTAGTGAACGAGAATGATCGGTTAATTCCTTAAATGCTTCCCAGGTCATAATTTCCACGACGCAGCTGGGTTGAGTCAGCAGTAATTAGCGGTACTGTGTCAGACACCCAAACGGGTTGCGTTGTTTTCACGTGGGGGGTTAAATGCCACTCCCCCCCGCCGTGCCCACGGGTTGCCACGGTGGGACGGGACAACGCCTCGGAGCCAAACGATTACGCCCAGGTCATGGAGAGGAGGAATGTTTGGCTGATTATTCCCACTGTAGACTAAATGCACCTTAAATTACTTCCCTGCACCCAGCAACGCAACCCACAGTGCCCAGTGGTGGGAATGATCTCAGTACATTTACTCAACTATACAGTACTTTTGTTGTAGGCTACTTTTAGTTACTTGAGTATTATATTAACCTTTTTTTTAATACTTCTACTCCTCTACATCTGCAGAGACAAATATCGTACTGTTACTCCACAACAATCATTTGACAGCTTTATTTGCCAATAAACAGTATTTTATACGTTGGGCCCTTACCCCCTATGCCTAAACTTTTTTGGTATTTTTACTATTTTGAAAAACATTTAAAATGTGTTCAAATAGCTGATCTACAAGCTTGCGTGTCGATGTCGGTGTACTTCGGCTATTTTCAGAAATTTTAAATGTTTTTCAATATAGTAAAAAATGGCATAAGAGGTAAGGTTGCACACAAGAAGATACGGCCCTTCAGATCTACAAGCTCACACAACGTGGGAAAAAAAATACTTTTTCTCAAGTAAAATTCTGAATTCAGGACTTATTAGTTTAATTTTAACTGTGTATTTTTACATTGTGCTACTGCTACTTTTACCCGAGTAAAACAATCAAGAGTACTTCCACCACATTGCATCCCTCCACCCAGCAACAGAACTCAAACTCAGTGCTCAAATTGCTGACGACTGAGCTGATGATGACCAGCATGACCTCCTCTGAGATGATTTTCAGAATTTGTTAAATTCTTTCAAACGTCGCATGTGACACATTGTGAGCATTGCTATTTCCAAATGGACAATATTATAAAAAAAAGTATAAAATAGGGCGTAATTGGTTAATTAATGTATGTTTTGTAATTAAACTAAAGTTTTCAAATAATTGTAGTGGAGGAAAATGTACAATATTTACCTCTGAGTTGTAGTGGAGTAGAAGTATTGAAAAGTGGATATACTCAAGTCCCTCAAAATTGTACTGAATTGTACAATTACCGAAACCCTGTTGACCTCAGGATACATCACTGAGGATACGTCCCAGGTGCATCAATGCATCAATTTTTTAGTCATAGTTCTTCTATTTATAGTGACTCATAGGAATAGACTATGTGACAACCAGGTATAGTCTGGTGACCACCGGAGAGACGGGTGGGTGACAGCCGGAATGTAGACGGCACCTGGGTGAGCAGTATGGGTTAGCGCCCCAGCCTGTGTCCTCCGTGAGGAGGAAGCCCAACAACCCTCGGTGAAGCCTTTAGGAGGGCCATGCAAGCAGCAAGCGGAGCCACAGCACCATTGCCCTGCGGAACCATTGCCCACCACTCCTGAATGAAGTGTCTGGTGCTGGGACTCTGGTGCAACGCACAGGTCCTGGGCCTGGTGAGAGCAGGAGTGGACCTGGTGAGACGTAGGAGGGGCCCGGACAGGAGACAACCCACAGAGCCTAGTCCGTCCATGCGCCAGAAGTGTACCTCCCAGCCCTGGCAGAGTAGTTCTGGAGTAGTTCCAACGGATTGTGTGGCCCTGGTTTTTCCCTAGTGGGACTGATTGAGGGTAGTCTTCTGGGACGTAAGTCGGGACTTGATCACCCCGGCTAGGTCGCCTGAGTGAGGGGTTTGATGTTGGTAGACCCGAAACCCCGTTGACCTCAGGATACATCACTGAGGATACGTCCCAGGTGCATCCATGCGATGTATTTTTTAGTTACAGGGGGAAAAAATGTGGAAAATTACTCAGTTACTTTCCTCCACTGAAGGAGCATGACATCCTCAGAGTTTGTTGACCGGAGTCCCTCAGGGATTTATACTTTCTGTTTTCACTGCACACAAAAAGTGTTTTTAAACTAATAAAATGCAATTGTGTCCAATCCGATTGGTAGAGTATGTTAATACAATATAACTTGTACAATTGGGCTGGTTGTATTCTGTCTCCCTGCTCTTCTATTGAGACATTTAGCTTGTGTCAAAGGTCATCCCTCACCATAGACACAGGATTTTGACACGAATTTTGACCTGATGGGTCAAGATTCAATGTATCCCCTGAGCAAGCAGGGGATAAATAGCTCAATGGTAAAACACTTCAGCACTAACATCGATCTAAAAATGCATTTCTAGATCAATTTAGTAAAGTGTTGGAGAGACAAGAAGACCCCGTTCTTCTTGTCCCTCCAACACTTTAGTAGAGATTCATCTAAAAATGCATTTTTAGATTGGGATACCAGTTTTATCCCGAGAGAACTCTCTCACGATTAACAAGTGTGTGAATACTTACTTTCTGCTGTATAGTGGCTGACGCCGGTATAGAGCTTGTTTCAACCATTCAGTCAGTCAAAAAAACTGTATTTGACTTTAATGAATGCCCATTGAGACCAGTGTCAGACACACAGTATCATCACTACAGAGTAGGGCAGTCCACGGTTTCACCGACTGTTGCATCGAAAGTTAAAGCCATCTGCCGACCACAGGGGGGCGCCATTACAGTACCAAGCAGGTACCAAGACACTGCAGAGGGCAAAAGCAGCACCACCTTGATACAGCATTGATTAGCCTTTTATTTGGTCGGCAGTCAGTCGACACTTCTGCCATTGCGACCCCGACTTTTAGCTATCTCTTCAGAACCGATTTGAATATTTTTATATCGCATAGTCAGTCATATTAATTCTTGGCCTACATTTATGAGAATATGCAGTTATACATTGGCCTATACTTCATTAACCAAGTATGCTATTTTATTTGTTTACATCAAATATACAATATAAAACAAGACCTTTCAATTGTATATAAAATAAGAAATATATAATATTGTTTATATTACATTAGATATAGGCTATAGGCCTAGAATATTGATCGGCTTTAGTTTATCCAAATACATTTGTGTTGGAGCCAAAATACCTTTCTATATATTTTGTTTTGTTTGATTTGAATTAATGTTGTGGCCTTGGTAATCACGACGTCATGTGAATCGCAGTGGGTGGTTCTCAGTGGGTGTCTGTGGGCAGGTGTGCATGCCATTGATGCCAATGAGGGAAGGCAGTGTTTGACCTTGTTCATGTTTTCAGGTCAATTTTTGTTTTTGTTTTATGCGTTTACGTGTATCTTTATGCCATAAATAAACGGATTGACAACAGCTGGAAATCAGACTAAAGTCAACCCAGTTGTCCCTCGCATTAGTAGCTACCTAAAGGTAAAGGCTCTACAAACGTTTTAGGCTGCCGTACGTATTTCTTTGAATTGTTTTTAAGCTTGCGATGTATTTTGGGTGGAATCTGATCAGCAATCAGACATAACTTTTAATCTGCTTTCAAGTTTTTAGGTCAGCTTTAATTGGAGAACATTTCTTCCATGCGCGAGCCACTTGTTGATGCTCATTGCTCAGGCTTGTAACACACTCAAGAGGTGTTTATTGGAAACGAATTCCTTCAAGAGATCCATGAGATTTTATAAACAAACACACGCCTTCGTTGTTTATGTTTAACATTGTCATGCACGCAAGGTTCTGAGTCTAAAAACACCACACACACTTTGTCCGCCGGGCTCAATTCATTCTCTTCGATTGGCATAGGCGATTAAAATCGTGTGGTTTGTTTACTTGATAATAGATACAAAACGGCATTTTTCGATGTTTGAAAATAAAATCACAATTTGGATGGATGCGTTATTTAATATGCACGAAAAAAGGCTATTCTTTGAATGCCGACTTAGTTCAAATGCATTGTGTGCGTAATTGCGCTAAAGGCACTTGTGCCAAAATGTCTCAAAACAACATAACGATCTGAATAAGCAGTCAAATCATCAGTGTTTATGTGTAACTTCGAATAGGTTTTATTATAACTCTGAAAGTGTACAAATGGTATAGCACGCATGCCAGTCTATTTGATATAATGAGGCTACTCTGAAAGAGCAACATACATTAGGCCTATTTAAGGTTTTCATGTATATTCATTTCAGAGTGAGTCTCTCCATACATCAGTATCGGTGCTCATTGATATGGAGATTGGGTTAAGTAGACAGTTAGACTGAGACATGACAGAGAGAGAGAGAGAGAGAGAGAGAAGTGGGTGTGACCGTCTCCAAAACTTCATTCATGGCTGTACCTGTGCGCTCTGGCTCTGTGCGCACTGCATAAATACTCCTCGCTCCCCGGGCTAGTAAGTTAGTTCAGTCCTCCGACAGACAGACACACAACAAGGCAGTTTCGGACAAGCCTTCTTCTTGACTTCTTCTTAATGACTGAAGCCAAGAAGACACCATCACGCCTCTAAAAAAGATCACAAGAACGGATTATAACAACATCATGAACGCCTTTGGACACCACCAGTCGCCGCCCAGCCAGCAGTCCAGCCCCATACAGCAGCACCACACTAGCGCGCAGGAGCTGCTGGACATGGCCGTGTACTGTGACAACTTCAGCATATACCAGGCGCAGAACCTGCACCACCACGCACCGACGCCGCCGGGGGTGGGCTACGGCCTGGGAGAGTACGCCTCCCCGGCCTCCAACCCTTACCTGGGCTGGCTGAACGCCGGGCCCGGCGGCATCAACTCCAACCCGTACCTGCCCGGCGGGACCAACGGCGCCGCCGCCTCGTACCTGCAGTCGGCGGGCTACGGGGTCGGGGCCAACCACCACCACCACCAGAGGCAGTTCCTCACGCCCCCCACGGGCTTCGGCGCGGCGGACCTGGGCTGGCTACAGTCCATGTCCAGCCAGCAGGAGCTGTTCAAGATGGTGCGGCCGCCCTACTCCTACTCGGCGCTCATCGCCATGGCCATCCAGCAAACCGGCGACAAGAAGCTGACCCTCAGCGCGATCTACCAGTACGTGGCCGACAACTTTCCGTTCTACAAGAAGAGCAAGGCCGGCTGGCAGAACTCCATCCGCCACAACCTGTCCCTCAACGACTGCTTCAAGAAGGTGGCGAGAGATGAAGATGACCCCGGTAAGTTCGTGCTCAAATTTAGCCCTTTTATTTGCCATGCAGGCTCACAGTATAACAAATAAATCAGTGTTTTATGTTGTTTTGCTGTGCTGTGTTGCCCGTTTAAATTAAATCTTTAAAAAATAATAAATGCACCTGACTAATAAAAGTTATTTTTCTTCACAGGCAAGGGGAACTATTGGACATTGGACCCCAACTGCGAGAAGATGTTCGACAACGGCAACTTCAGGCGGAAGAGAAAGAGGCGATCGGACCTGACCGACAACAGCGCTCTCTCCCCGGCCGTCAAGTCTGAGCAGGACAGCGACAGCATAAAGATCTCCTCCTCGGTGGCCTCGGACGGCGCCTCGTCTCCCTCCAGCTCAGCCAGCCTGCAGAACTCGCCCACCTCCTCCTCGGAGTCGTCCAGCAACAAGTCGTCGCCGCCTCCCTCCTCCATGGACATTAGCAGCAGCCCGTGTTACAACAACTTCGTGTCCAATATGACCGCCGCCAGCCAGGGCAGCAACAGAACAGACTTCGGGACGAGTAGTATTAGTAGTGGGCATTTTGTGAGCGACTTGTCCCAGAGCAGCAGCAGAGACAGCGGCATGTCAGGACTCGGCTCGCCGTACTCGCCCACTCTGATCTCCCCTCTGAGCTCTGACAGCTCGCCTCACCACCAACACTACGGCAGAATTAACTATACCTACGCCTCCATGCAGAGCGGCGGGGCCGGCCTCGGCAACCACTCGCTCTCGAACCACTATAGCGTCAACAACCTGATCTACACCCGGGAAGCAACCGGGGTGTAGTAGTAGCCAGCGTAGTGGTTCTCAATGTGCGGTCCGCGGACCTCCCCGGGGTCGCCGAGAGGGTGGGCTCCAGGAGGGGTCCACCAGCTAAATGTGTTAATCTATAAATCTAGCCTCAGTCAGAAGTCATTTTAACAGTTTAAAAAAAAAAAGATGGCCATTTGAAAATTGTGGATCTTCAAGCCCACAATGTATCGCAATGTGACCTGTTGTGAGCTTGTAGATCTGCTATTTTCGAGGGGGGGGGGGGGTTAATGAAAAAAAATATGTAAGAATGTTTTTGAATATTTGTAAACATTTTTACACACCACAAGTTGCCTTTTATGGTGGCCCTGCTGCACATATAGCACAACAGATTTTAAGATGGAGGGGGGAGGTCTGCTATACATTTCAATTTGGGGGTCCCTGACAGAGCCACTGAAGTATGCCTTCACGTGTAGATAGTTGACATAGCCATGGACACAACAAGCTCAATGAACAATGCGACATAGCAGATACTATTGTTTTGCCTTGTGCCCTGTGTTTTGTACAAAGGACTCCCATCTATAACGTGTCCGTTCAAGGAGATGATAAACCTGTCTGTGCATGGCTATGGGTAATTCACCCATGCTGACTTTTTATTGTAATTTGTGTTTTTTTAACGTATATGCTTTGGTTGATCCAACTTTTTTATTTTGAAATAGGCTAGGCCTATTAATAAGGCCTAGTGTGTACAGAAATTATTTTCATAAGAATAGAAACATTTGAGTTCTGTATTTTATTTAAGCCCATGTCTTGTATTTGAATAAACAAATATATATAAAAGAAATATTTCACTGCATTGCGTGTCATCATTACCTATATTCAATGAAAAGCTGATTATTAATTCAACCCATGCATGTTCTTTATTATGAACTAACATGGGATGATTTACATGTTGATGAGTTTACACCGCCCATCACGTGGCAGGTTGAGACTGCAGTCAGTGCACTAATGATTTCATTAGCATATTCCAGTAGCCTAACTCCCTGAAACACATGCATGCACGATCCAGGATATATGCGACGAGACCAAAATGACTCAGGGTTCCATATTGGACTCGTCCCGTAGCATACAGGTCTGTATTTGAACTCTTATTAAAGTCTCCAGGATTTTTATTTTTGTATTTATTTATTTACACTTCAGCCTAATTGTCTGGCTGTATAGCGGCCTATACCTCGAGTTGTTTACATTTCTGACTAAAGTAAAAGTAGGGCAGGCTATTGAACAATCAGGGGGGATGGGGGGTTGAAGTCAAATAAAGTCCGAGAACCACATGGTTTTAACTTAATTAGCCTGCTCCATGCATAACTGCGTCGCTTGCCGAAAAAGCGGTCAGTTTTAAGGCCAACAGATACAGTAGGCTTTTTTGGCATTGCTATATGGGCTATATATATATTATAATGCCCAACTTGTGCCACAACAACAAATGTTGGCCCATTGCCGAATTGTGTTTCGTTTCTGAGCATTATGTAATTATCGACCATTGTTTTTAGCCCCTTTGTTTTGTTCCTATAGTGTCTCCTATATAAGAATGACGTTGGGGACTCGCGCTCGTGGGACTGATGGGAAAGATGGCTGTTTACAAAGATTTTCGAGTTTAATCGAGCGTTTGAATTAATCTGCGCCCCCCACTGTGCCTCTTCTACTGTCATTGTCTGCGCTCACACGTCCCCAATCAAGCATAAACGGGGCAACTTGCATGCACAACATTGGACTACTGTAATAACTGTATACTATTATTACAACAGCAGCGTCGTAGTGTTTTTACAATAAATAGATGAACAAGAAAAGTAACAAGTGCATGCATGGGCACTAAGGAAGCCCCCCCCCCCCCCTAATTGAAGGATACAATTAAAGGACCACTTCAACTTTTCTTCATATAATTGGTCCTCACTAATGTGTCTCATAATGGCTGTGGGCAGTTCAGAAACCCGTCCACCAGTGACATAATTGTTAGGCAGATTTTTTTTTCTTCCTTTTTTTCTTCCTTTTTTTTTTTTAGATTTTTATTGTGAGAATGATGGCTTCCATTATTGCATTGCAACTATTCAGGAATAGAAAGCCTGCGGTTTCTATTAGCTTGGATTCCCCATCGATGATGTCACTGGACAGGTTTCTGAACTTCATGCCCACATGAGACACAGACCGAGTCGGAAAAAAATGGTGGCAAAAAAGCTGCCCACCTACCCTGTATCGGTTGTAATGGCTCCTAAAAGACAAACTGAATCTAGACATTTTCCACTTGACAGAACCAGTTCCCACAAGTAGCCTGGTACAAGAGGCAAGACCCGCAAAAGTTCCATTTGTCTCTTGGATACCTTTTATTCATATATAAATTTGATATTAGGCAAGTGTATAAGTGATATTTCTTTGGTTAAAAAAAGAAAAATCTGTGATAATCATAGTGTTTGTTCAGTAATAGGAGTCCCACCCATCTCTCCAGCTCTTTAATAAACAGAAAACACATTTGCAGGTGGGTTGCCAATTTGACCCAATCAGGAGAGCTCCAATCCACTTCAATTTGACAGTGTTCCAGTTCTCAATTCTTGTGTTCACTTGTTTATCCTAGCATCCTTTATGTGTTCTCTCTCCTGATTGGATATAAGTGGGGGGACCCGTAATAAAACACTCGAGATACAGCAATGACTACTATAAGATTATAGAGCTATAATTAAACACAAAACAAGAATAACTTATTAATCCTTTTGTAGACTATTTTGTTCCTGTCAGTCAGTCAGTCAGTCATTAGTCTACCTGTCAATTTATTCCCGTCATGCAAAACGGACGGTGCATGCAATGCATGGGAAAGGTTTCGTGAGAGGATCTCGCTAATTCGATTTGGGTTTTAATGTGAATCATGCTGGAAGAGCAATTGAAGTGAAAGCTAAACAGGCCTAGCATGTAAATGCCTTTGTTCATGTGTCCCTGCACGGGATAGACACACACACACACACACACACACACACACACACACACACACACACACACACACACACACACACACACACACACACACACACACACTGAACTTGTTCTTTTTGCTTTAATCGCAGGAGGGGAAATATTAGAAATCCAACATTTCTCCACCAGGAATGTTCAAGCATTTTTTTAACAGCGTGCCTGCCCTGTGTGTCGTTATGAAACGATATAACATCGATATAACAATTAACAATGTAACACGTGAACCCAAAGCATGTAAATAAAAGACAACACCTCGTAATTGGCTGATAATTGAACGCGCTCAGGCGCTCTGTTGTCCGAAATAAAGAAAAGAAAATAATTGAACAGACTTTCGTGCCCCATGCCTGGGCGACACAATGGAAGTTGGCAATGATGGAGGTTCCCTCCTGTGTTCAAATAAAAATATTGCGACCTGTGGATCTGGGAACAAATTATCTCTCTCAGGCCATGTTTGGTTTCTATTATCTATGAAGCACGGTTGTGGATCAAACAAAGAGGATATTTGTCATACGGGAGCTGGTTCTCACAGCAACACGTTTCCCGTTGATTGCACGACTATTGAAGCATCTCCAAAAAAACAACAACAATCGAAAGCCTTTTATGTCATGTTTATGTAAAACATTGTCGCCTAAACGTGTGAGTGCAAAGCAAACAAATGAAGTCGCAGCACAGAATGTTTTAAAACCTCATTTATTTGAATTGCATCTATGTATATTTCAGGCACGGACACAACAGGGGCAAACAGCTCTGCTTAATGAAGTCACACACATCCGTGAGACTTTTGAAGTTCCCATACAGTGACTCGTCTCCGCTCCTCTCGTTTCTCAGAACGGCAATGCTCCGTTGCCCTCTCTGCCTGAAGGGCACGTTTACCTGGCCCCTATGAATATCAGTCAGGCCCAGCCCACAGTCCATAATGCTATACCTGCTCCTCCGTGGGCCCCTGCATGGCCTCGGGGCGGACCGAGGCCCCTAGTAGAATACCTGTGCATGAGGGTGGTTGTCCCTGTGTAGAAGAACAAGAGGTCTAACTAAGCCCATAATGATGGGTTTCAGGCTCAAAGGGTCACTTCTCCAAAGGGAAGGCAGCTCATAATTGAAGGACCCTATGTTTTAGAGCTGGATTAATTTAATCCCATTCCACCCAGCATGTGGTAGGAGACATTTTAGCTCTTCAGTAGGCTAGGCTACCTGATGCTGACTTGGGGACACAGCTGTGTCAGGTACAAAAGTGTGCTCTTCACTAAAAGAGTACACTTTTTGTACTGATCGAATCAGCTCATGCTCTGCAATGCATGCACTTTACCGAGGAACCATGGAACAAATTAAGCTGATGTGTTAAAATGTACACTAATATACAGATCTTTACACCACTTGAGGCAATACAGTATACTCTGGTCATTGACATGGTCATGTAAACGCCATATGATGGTCAATATTGTGGTAGGTAGGGTCTTAATCGGGGTAAGCAAAACCCAAGGTGTTTTCATTCTTTCAGGTTTCTTAATGTGCGCACGTCTGAAAACGTATCCATAAGAAGCAACAATACAATAAACCCAAATTCTGAGTATAACGTGACCTATAGGGTTAATGGAATGCTTTCTGCAGAGAAAGGAGTTAAATGCGTGCTTGATATACTTAGTTTCGCGCAGTGTCACACACCGAAAATAGCAGATTCACAATAAATGTCGAAACGTCTCTAAAACAACCTGCACGGGAGAAACCTTCTTACCGAGTTCTCCCCTTAAAACCACCTCGAACCGCACTGGCATCGCTTGTTATGACAAAGGTCACGGATAAAGAATGATCCACCCATAGTTCCTTAATGTGGGAACAAAGACTTTGTCAAAATATACTCCGGCAATTTGGGCGAAGCAGGGAGGGTGTAGAGGGGGGGATAAGTTACATTGTTGTGGGTGGGGATAGTTTTTCCAGACAGACTGATGTGAAGACAGGGCCTTGGCTGTGTGGATTTACTGGGTCTCGTTCTAGTCCGTTAATCCTTGTGTGTATCTCTCTCTCTCTTTTCCAGCGGGTTTCCTGCAGGCTTGGCAGGGCCTGGCACGCTCTAAGGCGGTTTGCCCTTCTCTCACCTACAACCCAGACCAATAACTCCAGGCTGGCCATGATGGGTCCCTCATCAAACCTGCCCATGTATTTATATACGGCCCCTGAAGATTGGAGGGGGAGCATTCCAAAAGGTGGGGACTGGGGATGCTCTCACAAGAACACATACTGTCTAATAATAACAACACAAATGGCAACGCGCTTGACTGACTCTGATTACAAAAGAACGGAATGTCTTCTCTCTCTTCGAATTCTGCATTGTTGTTGCTAAGGAACGCTATATATCACCAGAAATGAGTATCGCCAGAAATTTACAGCATGAGAAGAAACTTAGCGTCCCTCCCTATTCTGGGGCATGTCATAATAGACGGACATTCTGTGATAATAGGCAAACATTTGGCCAAAATATCAGATCTACAAGATCACGGCACATCGCAACGCAACACATTGTGAGTTTGCAGAACGGTTATTTTCAGCAAAGAGAGATGTTGGACGAGGAAAAAAGGAGGGGGGTGTAGTACAGAAGCCTTGTCAACAAAGTATGAAGTATTTATTTGGTTAAAATGTAAACAAATGAACAGAAAAACAACAGAATTGAACATCCTATATCTGACTCAGTACAACACAGAGGTATCACCGTGACTTTTCACATGTACGCCGGTAACAACCGAACAGTGTGAACTGAGATGGTACTTGTTCTGTATAAAATAATCCATATGTCTGCCTGTCGGGGATGGGGATCCCATGCCGTTATTGGGCCCATACATTAACCCATTTAGGCCTGACGTCGACATAAAAAATGTCTTCAAAATCCTGACAGTTTTCTGAAAAACCTTATTTCATGTCAAGAACCCCAAAAATTATATGTAATATGCCTCCGCCCCCCCATCTGAAAATATGTTCGTCCAGGGATTCCCCAGAAGCAAAGATTTGAGTTAAAATGTTCACTCTGTAAGTCTGTAATAATATATATTCAAAGATTTGAGGCACATTTCCACCTACAAGCAGACCTACAAGTTCATAGCGCGGCACTCGGTGCCGCGCTATGAACTTGTAGATCTGCTATTTTTCAATAGTTAAAACACCAAAAGGGGTTCCCGCCCAAAATGGGTTAAGGCTTTTTTATGGGCCGCGGATGGGGTGCGATGAAACCCAGCCACGTCATGCCGATTGATAGACATTATCCTCAGCTATCAGATGTACTCGGCGAGCCTTTTAAACCGCGCAGGAGTGATGGTCTCTCCCCCCCACCCTCGCACGGCCACATATCGCTCTGCCCCCAGAAGCTGTCATCATAATTGTTCTCTTAAATATTTAACTTCCTCAAGAGATCGAGCCGTAATATAAGAAATTGCCCCTGTAATTCCCGTTGACTGCTACAAACAGATGTGGGATTTCAGGGTAGATCGGGGGCCGGTAATCAGCCACTATATAGGGCCCGAGCTATCATGTTCTTTTTGGTCCGGGAGGGTCAGGCAGACGAGGGCTGTGCCACGAAGCTATCGCGTTTCATATAGCAGCCCCGTCAGATTTGTCTGAAAAAGGAGGGTTATTTATGGACTATGAAGAAATTTGCCGGACACATCTTCGCATTTCAGGATTTTGCGGTCACGCATACCGACACCGCTGAGTCTCACACGCATGCTGTATGGCTACACGTGTTTGTCTACAAACACGAGATAGAAATACATGTGAGGTACATATCTTTAAAACAACATTGTCAGCTTTGGAGGGGACTGGGGGAGAGCTAGGCGCAGCCATGGCAGGCCTCATGTTCTAGTAGTTGACGATCCTATCAGTTGAGGCCATCTTCCTTAATGGCTAATGGAAGCAAAGGTTCACACCTTGCTGAGTGCAACTTTATCCAGCACTGATTCATCACTCAAGCTCATGTCACTCACTGGCTACTAACTGCACTTTAACGCACGCACACACACATCCCTGTAGCCTCCGGGCTCCAAGTCGGGAGCGCCTTGTTACATATAGGCACCGTGAAGCCGGATTTATACTTGGTTGAGCTTCTTGTAGACCTAGTGTGTGACACGTACCAGTGATTAAGATAGGCTACATGCATCATTATTATATTAACACATGGCAATAATAATAATAATTATTATTAGATAGAAACATAGATATAGAAACAGCAAAATGTGATAGACAGCAAATGTGTGTGCGTGTGCATGCATGCATGTAAAAGAACCTGAGAATGTCACTACAGTGAAACATTTCCCCAATGAATCCACAGGCAATCATCACCTCCCTGACCTCTGACCTCATGAGAACGGTACCCAGGACTGAGGGAACATCAGTGAGAGGTGAGTCATGTAGTAGAGTAGAGCACTGAGACCTGTCCTTCCATGTCCGTCATATATATATAGGCACTGTGTTGTTAAAGTAGTAGTTTACCCAAAAAACTACTTATTTTCACATCCTGTTTTTTTTGTTGCTTTTGTCGCATTCCTGAGCCAATAATTTGCTGGTGGCTGGTCGGTAGGAGACTTGATTGAGTCTCTGCTGGTCATGAAATTATTGACAAGAAAACCCCTGCCATGTCATTTTTAGACGCACATTTTGTCCAAACTAGCAGCCGAATCGGCCGTTCCCAACTTCCCACTACTTTAACGTGACACTGTTGGGCAGTATAAAGCAGGGCTTAAGTTGTTAAAACTGTTAAACTGCTAAATGACTGCATCAATACCACAACAAAGTCCATAGTATGTTGTCATACGTGACTAATTGGAAATCAAGCCTTTCTGAGTAACCTGCAGGGATCACTTTTAGCCTATGATGGTACATTTGTTGTTTTTCTCAGCCACCAAAAAGGTCAGGTATAGTCCCCGTTGAAGTACTTGAATAACTGGATATTTGTTGTAAATTCGACCTGTTGGAAAAACAATATATATACACATGACAAGAGTGATTTAACGCCTTTGTTTCTTCATGTTTATTTCTTCTTCGTGTCTTTACAAACGTTTCGGCTATGCAGCCTCCGTCAGTCACGCTGACGGAGGCTGCATAGCCGAAACGTTTGTCCTTCACTGTAAAGAGATTAACTCACTCGTCATTCGGAGTGCGACCAATCCCTTTTGTAAATTCTGTTGGTCTAAGAGGATATCGCACAAAGAGGAGTCAAAGTGCAGTGGCGACAAAAGCTTTATGTATCATGCACCAACAAACACCAAATTCTAAAATCATTAAAAAATAAATTTATACTAAATTGACAACAAAATGGCAACGGTAGTAAAACGTATGTGTGATGATAATAATGCCTTGAAGTGATACCACCCTGCTCGCTAGCAACACCTGTGTGCTGTCATTACCTTGTCCACAGACAGGAAGTGGTGACAGATGGCAGAGGAAGTGGCCACCCCCGGGGGAATCCATTTTACCCTGCGCTGCCCCCGCACCTCTGGAGGTAAGAAGACAGGAACTTAGTATAGGATGGGAGAGTCTTCAGCAGTGTTGCCAGGTCTGATTATTATAAACGACTTTGGGCTCCCTTTTCTGTAAAGTTTGCTTGTAAATATTGGTAGGTGCAGGTTGCATCCAGATGCAGCTAGGGGGCTTGTTTCGAATACCAAACGAGTCGTCCCTTTTACCAACTCGCCCCGGGCGTACAGCTGGCGGAACTGCGCAGCCTGGTATTCCTAAAGTAACCTAAGTAAATTATGCTTAAACGGTGGAACCTAACCTTATTCCTAACCTGAACCTCAGTAATACTATGCCTAAACCTAACCCTATACCTAAACTTACCCCCAGTAAAACTATGCCTAACCCTAAACTTATTTCTAACCTTTTTCTCAGTAAAACAAAATAAAGAATACAAGAACCACGTCATCGAGCGGTCGGCGAAAAATAATTGAGGGGCGAGATGGTTTAGGGGCGACCGTACCTGATACCCTTGTTTCTAAAGTGTAGTTGCTTTTTTGGGGCTTGAGCTTTCACTTTTTTGTTAATTGTTATTCATACCAGTGGTTCTCAAACATTTTCATGTCATGGACCCCCCCAAATTAATATGTACCGGTATTTGTCCCTAACCCCCATTTGAGAATGTTTTGTGCCAGGCAGAGTGGTGTAGACTAGGAGAGTGGCGTCATTGATGGGGCAGAAAACAGCACTCGAGTTTTAAATACATTGTTTATCGCAAATATCAGCAATGTTAGGCATGTGTGCAACGTGCCAACTGTTTTAAAGTATTGCACAGTGACAACTAAAGTCTCTGTATTGTCTGTGTTGTACTATAACCAAAAAAATATTTAAAATAAAGGGATTTAAGATCATTAAAGCTGGCCTGTTTCCCGAGTCCAGTCCAGGACTTTGTCACTCTTCGCCTAGCACTTCACCAATAGAAGTCTTATGTGGAAGAGACTGGCCCCATGACGTGAACAGAGTTGTCACAGCTCTCTCTTCTAAACGGTGCTGGTGGCAGGGACCCCCGTGCCAGTTTATGTTTTCAAAATGTTCTAAATATTTCACATTTTATTTCAAGATTTTATTTTTAATGATGTGACGTGTTGTGACCTTGTAGATCGGCTCTTTTCAAATAGCCGATGTGTATATAGGTTTAAAGCGTTTAAAGTGCTTCTTTTGGGCTTCTTTTCATCGACCTGGTTTCCTTATTTCTCTTGTGAAATCTGGCAACACTGGTCTTCAGTACTCCAGAGGATTCTCAGAATAGATCTCTCCCCTCTCTCTCTCTCTCTCTCTCTCTCTCTCTCTCTCTCTCTGACGACCTGTCAATCGCTGTCAGTGGCTCTAAAAGGAAGTCATCTCCTTAAGGGTGAAGGTTATTACGTAAGTGGAAGTTCCCCTGGTTGAAAGACGTGTTCCACCTGGACATTTGGCAGACTTGGCAGAAGAGTTGTCTCGATCAGTGTGGCCTTTAGGGAGAATCAGTAATACTGGCTTTGATGTAAAAATACATTAATGTTTTTTTTTTAAGGACAAAAATAGCTCAGATCCTCTGGCTTTGGTGCGAAGTCAAAATGCAGACGGCAGAATCATGAAAAACAGCTCGCAACTCACTTTAAAAAATGCTCCGAACTTTATTCACAGAAGCAGCAGCAAAAGAAATTAACATCGTTTCGACCTTGCGGTATTTTCAAGTGTTTGAAAAAACGGCAAGGTCGAAACGTACGTCGTTTATGCATTTTTGAACATCCAATACCGTGTTATTGATTTTTTTACTTTGTAGATATGGGATCAGAGAGTGTTGCTGACATCGCTTTAGAATCACCCCCTGCATGTGCAGTAAAAGCCAGAGTGTTCATTTATCCCATTAAAACCATGAAAGCACCTGTGTCATTTTAGACCTTTACCACTTTAACCATTATTTATACTTTGGCTATTCAAAAAGATCAGATATACAAGATTCGTGCCACACTTTGAGCTTAATTGTTTTTTAACGTGAAAATGTGTGCAAATCTTTGAATATATATATATATTATAATATATATATATATATTTTTCTTCAAGTGGACATTTGAAACTCTGGGGGGTCCCTGGAACAAAGCATTTTGAGATCAGGGTTCGTGGCCATGAAATACATATCATTTCTTGGGTCCTTGACATGAAAAAGTCTGAGAACTATAGAGATATAGCAACATACGTTTTTCAGACAACTTGTTCGAGGGTTGAGTGTGAGAGTGTCACAGTGGTAGTAAAACCTTTACATTCATGTACACCGCAGGCCTATACAAATGAACACAGGGGCACGGTGGCTCCAGTGTCATGCGCTGTGGCTGCCTGCATGCCTGTCTATAGAAGAATGTCCCGGGTTCGAATCTGATGCCTGGAGGCTGACTGACTGACTGACTGACTACTGGGGCTTTTCTGTGTGGAGCTTGCCTGATGTTCTCCCCGTGTTCCCCCAGGGGTCTCTTTGAGGGGCTTACGGACGGAGCATGCGGGGTCCCACAATTTTGTTTGGCATTTAGCATTTTTGGTCCCATGCAGCTCATGTTTGATAGTTAGGATTAGGAACGAAAATAGACCCTTTTTTTAAACAGGTCTGTAACTCACTCAGAGTTAAAATGAACACGGATGGACTTTACAGTGCAGAGATTACAAAATAACCTAAACATTTCATATCAAAATGGGGGTCTGTGGATCACCGGGGGTCCTTGAAATCATCATTCTAGAATCTATGCGATGCCGGTGAATCTGCCTTGAGGAATTCCCTGCAAAAAGCCCTTCCCTGTCCTAATGAGACCCCCTGCCTCCCCTCCATTGTGTGGGACGATGATGCATACCAATAGAGAGAGACAGGCGAGGGGAGACAGACACTGAGCCCTCGCTAGATCTTCCGGAGGAACCCACCCTGTCCCTCCTCCTCCTCCTCCCTCCCCCCTCCCTCCTCCTCCTCCTCCTCCCCTTGTTGCTCTGAACCCATCAAACACCTCTTCTCCGCACGCACGCACACACACACACACACACACACACACACACACACACACACACACACACACACACACACACACACACACACACGCACACACACACACACACACAGAGGGAGGAAAGCTAAAGCAGTGTTGCCAGGTCTGTCCTCTAAAGTAAATATTGGTAGTTGCCGCCGCGGTTGCGTTTTTTTGTGTAGTTGCTTATTGGGACTATACTTTCCTGAATGTTGTTTAAGTCAGTTAAGCTCTCAAACGTTTTCATGGCAACAACAGGCCCCTCAAAATAACATGTACTGGTCCACAGATCTGACAATGTTTTGTGCCAGTGAACCCCCCCCCCCCCCCTCCAAATACACGATTTGTGTATTTAAAATGTTTCAAAACCATTTCTTTTTCAAGGTTTTTCTTTGATAACAGCAGATCTACAAAGCTCACAAGTGAACGTCTTTTCTTTTTAACCCATTTAGACGATTCTTAAAAAATGGCTTCTAAATCCTGACAGTTTTCTGAAATACCTCATGTTTCTGTATCAGTGGTGCTCAATATTTCATCATGTCAAGGACCCCAAAAAGTATATGTAATTGGCCGCCGACCCCCATCTGAAAATATGTCGTTCCAGGGACCCTCCCAGAAGCAAAGAATTGAGTTAAAAACGTTCACTCTGAAAGAATATACATTCAAAGATTTGCGCCACATTTTCAAGATTTTTCAAAAATGGCAGACCTACAAGTTCATAGCGCGGCACGCGCTATGAACTTGTTCACGCCCATGACACGGTTGCTTCTTTCTCTCGCCCCCAATCAACAACGCTGGAGCTAAAGCAACAGTGAGTATAGTGTGCCTTGCCTGCCTGCCTGTTGATCAAGATGTTACCCGAGGTGGCCCTCCCTCACGTTAAAGCCACAGATGATCTTATGGCTGAAGGCGCTCTAAATGATAGCCTTTCAAACAGAAGACAAGGAACCGTGCCCCCTCCGATTGCTCCTTTTGTGCTCGCCACTAATCCCCGGCCATGCACTTCAAGGACCCGTGCTTCACGTCTCTGAGGCAGCTGCTATCAATTTAAAAAGGCAAAGGCAAAGAAAAGCTCGTCTCAACCTGTTGGGTCCTTTTTTTTTTAAAACTTCAGGTGGATGAAATAATACTTTAATTATCTCTCAACTCAATTATTATTAAGACCCGAGGCTGATTCTATACAAATGTCTTCTAAATCCTAATTGTTTTCTATATGAGTGCTTCTCAAACCTTTTCATGTCAATAAGGACCACCAAGAAATGTATTTGGCCGCGTCAACATATTTTGTTCCATGCAGGGACCCCCAGAAGCAAACATTTGAGTTATACTTTAGATATTGACGAATAGCAGATCTACAAGCTCATAGCACGGCACAGAGTGCCACGCTATGAGCTTGTAGATCTGCTATTTTTGAAAAATCGTGAAAATGTGGCGCAAATCATTGAATATATTTTCTTTCAGAGCGAACGTTTTTAGCTGAAATCTTTGCTTCTGGTGCGGTCCCAGGAACTACACATTTTCAGATGGGAGTCAGCGGCCAAATACAGATAATTTTGACAACAAAAAGGTTGAGCACCACTGACATAGAAACAGGTTTTTCAGAAAACTTTTAGGATTTAGAAGACATTTTTTTTTAGAAACGGCCTCAAATCTAAATGGGTATATATATTCAAAGATTTGGACACATTTTCAAGATTTTTCAAAAATCGTGACACACACTATATATAGCTAAAATCTAAAAATGACACGCTATCCCAGTTTTAATGGGTTAAATCTATTGGTTCTTCGCCCTCGTTGTCTGTAATTGCATCATAAGAATGGCAGCACTCAAGGAAGTGTCCTTCAAGTGATCTTATTTAGACAGGCACGGGAACAAACCACCACGTGAATAAAAGTACCTGGTGGTGAATGACACTTCCGTGAGCGCTGGCATTCTTTCTGCTTTCATTGAAATCTCCCGAGCCATAGTACGCCCGGTAATTAGTTTATTATTTGTGACCGAGTTGTTGCTCGCATTCATTCCTAGTGCAATTGCATCATAACCTCTACTACGTCCTATATAAGGCAGCAGATTCGTTCGCTATACTTTCAACTTGGCGTCCCCTATTTTGGGCATGTCATTATATAGGTCAATTATTTTTGTATTATCAAAATATATATAAAAAAAAAAAAAAAAATGCAGATCAAAGCGCAGGAAGGCACTTACATGGAGGGCCCTAAACGGCATGCAGGCCAGTGTATGGAACTCCAACCTCCTCCGTCAAACCAAACTCAGCTTCTTCCACGCAACGGTAGAGTCTGTTCTCCTATACGGCAGTGAATGCTGGACCCTGAAGCCAACCCTGCAGAAGTCTCTCGATGGGTGCTCCACCAGAATGCTGCGGGCAGCACTCAACATCAGTAAGAGCACACATGTTACCAACACAAATCTGTATGAAGGAATGCCAAGGGTGAGCCAGAAAATAGCAGCCAGGAGAATGAGACTAGCAGGACACTGCCAAAGACACCAAGAGCTGCCAGCCAGCAAACTAGTGCTGTGGGAACCAACACACGGGCACTGGTCACGAGGACGTCCCGCGCTAACATACGTGGATGTACTCAAGAACGACGCAGGAGCGCAAAGCACCAACGCGCTGGCCAGATGTATGGAGAACCAGGATGACTGGAAGCAACAATTAGTCTGAGGACGACCTAGAGAGAGAGAGAGAGAGAGAGAGAGAGAGAGAGAGAGAGAGAGAGAGAGAGAGAGAGAGAGCGCGCGTAGCGATGCCACGTGTTGTGAACTTGTAGAGATTGTCTGTTTTGACTATTCGTCATTGGACAAATAGGGTTTTAAGTGGTTAAATAACAGTCCCCTAAAGATGGATAGACCTCTATTGAGTCAACGAGCTGCAGGGGAAGTTCAGTCGCCCAGAGGCGGCACAGCAGTAAAGGTTACAGAGTTACAGGTAAAGAGTAAGGAAAAAAAAAAAGTGCTGTTGTACAGCAATACAAGGCAAAGAAAAAGAAGCATAAAAAAATGCAGAACAGAACAGTAATCAGAGGTAAAAAAATATATATATATATATAAATAAATAAATAATGCCCATTAGAGTACAGCAGTATGAAACACAGAATAGACACAATAAATTAAAACCTTTGAATGAAAAACCAGGCTGTTGAAATCATTGCAGATGTAAAACTGTCATAAATGGAACATATAATTCATTGAGAGACGTCTGTGCCCCCTTCCTTCCAGCCTGCATGGACCTGTTGAGGAGGAACCATGATTATTAATGGACTAAATCCAACCATGCAGGCGATCGATCAAACTCTAGCTGGAAGTGTGGAAGACAAGCGCTAGTGGAATACTTGAAGATGAAACATTGCCAGACAGAGCAAATATGCTTTGCCTACAGACTGGTGTCCCTTCCACTCCAGACCTGTTGGGGTAGAACAGAACATGATGACTGTGAGGGAAAATATGAACATGCAGGAGTTTAGTTTTAGTTTAGTTTCGTTTATTTCGAACCTTTCACATGTATAACAATACATAATACATTATACAGACACTTCCCCAAAAAGGTGTAGGCTGAAGCTAAAAGCTTATAATTGCCTTCCCTATTTGTTTACAGAACCAAATAAAAAAGAAATAATAATTATAATAGAGCTGACAAAGGAGGACATGTATAAAACTTTCGATGTAGCCTAACTGGTACACAGAAATTGTTGAACGTGAAAAAATGATTAAAAAAACCCATTATTCAGACACAAAGATTATAAATGTAGTAGTACTAATGTACAGAAATAGTATACTAATATTAGAAATAGTGTACCAAAAACAAAAAGGAAATAAAGTGGTCTTTCCTTGGCTCTCAGCACTTGGACCACCAGGGATTTTGCATGTTTTTGTATGAACTATTAACAGGTATAAATATAAATGTACATAAACATGTCAAAAGGTGAAACAGAAGGAATATGTATACAATAGCATTGGGTTCAAAGGTTTCCCAGCACTCGTCTAATTTGTGGAGCAAATTGGTTCTTTTTTGCTATAGCCGAGAGGCAGAAACCAGCCAGGCCGCGTGTCATGGCATATATATTCGTGGCGTAAAGAGGAAACAAGATAAGAGATGCTTATTTGTGAGGACAAGTGTTCAAACAGAAGAGGCGGCGCACGGCAAAGCGCTCCGTGTTGACTCTGGTATTGGAGTCTGTCAACCCCAAACAAGCCCTGTGTGTCAACTATAAACAACCAGGCATGCACCCTGGCTGCCTGTCTAGAGGCATAGAGACCTGCTCCACAGTCCACACCCTCTCTCTGTCTCTGCACAGTACTGCCTGCTGCCTGTCTAGAGGCATAGAGGCCTGCTCCACAGTCCACACCCTCTCTCTGCACAGCGCTGCCTGCTGCCTGTCTAGAGGCATAGAGGCCTGCTCCACAGTCCACACCCTCTCTCTGCACAGCGCTGCCTGCTGCCTGTCTAGAGGCATAGAGGCCTGCTCCACAGTACACACCCTCTCTCTGCACAGAACTGCCTGTCTAGAGGCATAGAGGCCTGCTCCACAGTACACACCCTCTCTCTGCACAGAACTGCCTGTCTAGAGGCATAGAGGCCTGCTCCACAGTCCACACCCTCTCTCTGCACAGAACTGATTCTTGAGAAGCCCTGGTCCAGAGGCATATACAGCTATAGGCCTTCAGTGTTCTGTGCCGCTGCCCTGTCCATTATATAGCCCTGCAACGGGCAGGTTGTTGTTAACCAGCCTTCTACGTAGTAGCCCTGCTATACGGACGGACAGGTTGTTAACCAGCCCCCGCTGTTTCCCTGATAACAAACAAAAAAGATGGAGACTTGTCATATCACTCCGGCTCGTTTAACACAATCTGTCCCTCTTGTCTGTCACGTGACGGCATTCCTGCTCTATGACATAAGCCACGACGCACAGACGGGCACACATGTCTGCACAACCACATGTTTGTGTCTGTGTATGTGTGTGTGTGTGTGTGGGGTAATGTTCGTGTGTCTGCGCCCATCATCCCACATGGCCGCCGACGCTGACAGCAGTGCTCGTAGGAATACATCATACTCCCAAAGTGTGTGTTGACATGCCCCCACTTGACGGAGAGGCCCCGTTTTTTTTATTCACAAGCGAGGGCAAAAAAATGGGTTTTCACAAGCCTGCGATAATCTGAGATGCACAAAGGCATAATTAAAACTACAAGAGGGAAGCCCTGTATTTAAGCCTGCGGAATAGAAGAAGAGACGACACTCTTGGTTCCTGCTGTGTGAATCATTGCGGCACGCTGACTGAGACTGTAGTGTTGATTAACATGGCAGACAAACAAGAAGAGAGACACGGATAGAGGAATTTAGCAAGGCTGTATAAAGGTCTGATTTGTTATACTTAGTTGCGTGCCGTTGTTGCCGCGCACCAGACACAGCCGGTCAGCACGCTCGACGCAACGGGTGCGTGACATGAAAGGGTTTTATCGTGTTATTTTGACTAAGAAAGGAAAGAGGCCGCACAGCTCGTAGTCACGATGCCATAAACTTTATTTTCCCAAATTTTCGGCAAACAGGTTGCCTTCTTCAGGGTACCTACCCAAAAACCAGTTGTTTTTATCTCCTGCGGTCAGCACCTCCCCACTACTGGTGTGCGCTCCTACCTTTTTGTTTGTTCGATTTGTCGTGTTATTTAACACGCAGAATCCGATAAAACACTGTTGTAAGGACATTTATAGAGCAGCTGTGCGTTTCTCAGTACAGTGACACACACACACACACACACACACACGCTTTTTTTAAAATCATTTTCGGCCAAATACAACGAGACTGGGCGTTGGGGGGTGCGTCCGTCAGCTAGGTCAGAAGGTAACATGGGGTGCACGGGCCGGCCAAAATAGTTTGGGGAAGCGCTGCTAGGCTTAATGAAGTGGACCGGGTTGGGCTGGCTCTGTACTTGGACCAGAATTTCCCCCCCCATGCAGAATGGATGCTGGGGTTCAAGTTGTTAAAGGACCACTTCACCACTTTTCAACATCTCTTCATATAATTGGTCCTCACTAATGTTCATGATAAAACACCACCATTTTTTCCTACTCAGCCTGTGTCTCATAGGAGGGCTTTGGGCAGTTCGGACACCCGTCCACCAGTGACATCATCATTAGGCAGATTTGTTTTAAAATATATTTAGATTTTTATTATCGTGAGAACGATGGCTTCAACTTTTGCATTGCAACTTTTCAGGAAAAGAAAGCCTGCCGTTTCTATTAGCTTGGATTCACCATCGATGATGTCACTGGTGGACGGGTTTCTGAACTGCCTACAGCCTTCCTATGAGACACAGACTGAGTAGAAAAAAATGGTGGTATTTTATCATGAACTTTAGTTAGGACCAATTATAGGAAGAGAAGTTGAAAAGTGGTGAAGTGGTCCTTTAAGGTTTTCTTAGCCTCAAACTAAATATAAATGAAACATTTTGAATCACAAAGGGAGAATCTTGATCTTGATCTTAAATGCTGTCATTATGGCGTGGGCCACGTAGTGTTAATCAGTTAAATCAGTGGTTCCCAAAGTGGGGTCCGGGGACCCCCAGGGGTCCTTGAGGGAGTTCCAGGGGGTCCACAGCTAAATGATAGTTTGGAACCTAATGGACTCTTATGGGTCTGTAACTCTGAGAGTGTACAAATGGAACCAAATGGACCCTAACGGGTCCATTTGGTTCCATTTGTACACTCTCAGAGCTAAATTAACATTGATTTTACAATATAAATTGGGGTCCCAGAGATATAGAAATAGTAGCCTAAATGCATGTAAAACTGGCGTTCCTTGAAATGAAACTGGTTGAGAATCACTGCTAGAGCCGTAAAAAATCTTCTCTTATGGGGGTCCCTGGCATGTCTTTTCAAATGGGGGTCCGCGGGATAATTAGTGTCAATTTGGGGGTCCCTGGCATGTCTTTTCAAATGGGGGGTCCGCGGGATAATTGGTGTCAATTTGGGGGTCCTTTGACATGAAAAGGTTTCGGAACCGTGTGTTTAAATGGCTCGCCTGTGCTGTGGTCGTCCCTCTCAGTCTGAGCACCGGGGTGACGTTAAATAGAAAAGCTTGTTTGTTTTTTCAAACCCCTACGGCTCACACAGCATGCAGAGGAGATGACAAGGAGAGACCATGCTGAAGCACAGCTTCTGAATACGTGAGCTCTCACTGCATGAGCAAAGACACTTTGGAGTAAAAGCCAGGGTATAGTCGTCATTTATCAGCCTTGTTTACATAGGGCTGGGTGATATATAGCGATGTTTTATTAATATCGTGACCTGATATTGTACTCTGGGATGTTGGATAGTCTCTTATCATAATGTTGTGATATGCTATAAGTGCTGTCTTTTCCGGGTATGAATCACTTAAGACTTTACTTTCTACTTTCCAAAAAATTGTCCAAACAAAGTTCCATTGTGGTGATGCGTTGTGACATCGTATAGACCTGCAGTTTTTAAAAGCGTTTGAAAAAATGACACAGTATCATCATCACAATATTGACGTCGATATCCCAACGATTTAATCAAAAACATTGCGTGCAGCCCTGTGTGTTGTGTATATCAAACCTGAATCCTATTAAGATACGTTTGTTATAATAATGGGGGCCCAGTGAAGCAGATCCACCGAGTTGTCGGGAGCCACACTTTTCTATTTACTTCCATCTGTCATGGGCTGACACACTTAACAGAGATAACAGTGAGATTGATGGACCTCCCCCTCCCCAACATTAATGAGGTGGGTCATCCCATGGCCACAGATAGGCTTTTTCTTGACAGCGACACTCACTACTACTACCCCTCCCGGTATGAATGCGTGTAATTATCTCTTTCATTAAGCCCCGGCCATTCAGGCCTCCCCGTGGTGAGATTCAAAGGGAGGTGTCACTGTGCTCTTATCATTATGCTAACGGCTTTACCTGTGACCGAGGCAGTTAAGACACAATGGGCTGCGAGGACAGAACAGTAGCCAGGCTGTCTGGCAGATCGACCCCAGCAGCAAAGGGGGGACCCTGTCTGTCTACAAGTGGCCACGACGGGCTACAGCATGTCCCGAGAGAAGGCCCAGGGGACAGCATGCATGCGCTGGGCTGGCTACTGGGACAACATCTGCATATGCCCCCCCTCCCCCATTTCAATATGACTGGTAATGACCTCCACTAATGTGCGGACACAGGGCTCTTTTGTGTGTATGTATCATGGGTGCTCCATGGCGCAGTACAAAGCTATAGGCTTTGTTGTGTTTTATTATGTGTTTTCCGCTAATTATCACCGAGTTATAGTGTCATTATCACCCCAGTTCAGCCATAATACCATCATGGAAGAGGCCTCGCGTTGAATGTATCTATTATAGGCAAAGAGTCATATAGGGCTGTTAATTTACACTGATGGTGTCAAATACGGCACTTACGAGGTCCATTAAAATCCCATTAAGACCTGCAGGCCGGTTCTACAAAATGCCTTCTAGATCTAGTTCTCACACCTTTTCAAGTGTTCAAAAATAGCATGCCCGCTAAATAGCATGCCTGCTAAATAGCATGCCCGCTAAATAGCATGCCCGCTAAATAGCATGCCCGCTAAATAGCATGCCTGCTATTTTTTGAATAGCCAACGCAGAATTCCAATGACACGTGAAATCGGTCCATTAAAATAGGACACTCGCGATTGTGCAAGTGTGTTTGGATCCCTGTACTTAGCCACACGGAGAATTTGAAAATAGTTTCCATGTCCAATCTCACAGGCTAAAGAAACATGTATTCTAAGATTAATGAATATATATAGCCTTATAGCGCCCTTTCTCCAAAGCGCTTTATATTATTGGCCTAATGTGCATTACATTGACCTGGGGTTATAAATTACTTGCTCAAGTACACTTCGACAACGTGGAGCAGATCGAACCAGGAACCTTTCCGATTCCAATAACCGGCCGCTCTACCTTCTGAGACTGTAGCGCCTAAATCCCTATATTAGGTGCTACTGGCTGCTGACGGTTGAGGATGCAGTTTAGACGTGTGCTGTGAAGAACTGAGGTCCAGAATGTTCGTTGAGTGGATATTAAATTATATTTATTTACCTTACAAAATCCTATACTTTGAATGCAAATAACATAAATAACAAACAGTCAACGTGGTGAATGCAACAGTCCCTGTCTGCACAGTCAGAAAACAGTTTGCCTCCTATCAGCAACACCTGCAATTCATTAGGGACAGGGTTAAATACCCTCCCTGTAACCATGGCAACCGAGGCCTTGATTGAAAGATTGGCATTGCCCTGTAGTGACATCACAGAGATGATAAGGAGGCTCAAATTACAGAGACACTCTGAGTTACAAGACTCTAGGACGTTACCATTGCTGGTATTGCAGCGGGTGGTGGTGGGGGTCAACCTGTTAATTTCTATGATGTTAAGTAAGCTAGGCATGCTGCCCTACGCGTACATGTCAACACAGAGAGAAGCCTGCAGGCTCCCATGCTGCACTGCGTGGTGAATGTGTGTACGGTGCTGAACCTTTCACTCACTGACACTGGCTGAATGACCGACCGGGGGAATCCAGTCTGTGTTGTCTGGTTTTGCGAGAGAGAAAAAGCAAGCAACCGCATACATGTATACGAAAACAAGCCCAAAAGAAGCGACTATAGGCTACATGAGCCCTACTGTTTGGGTTGTCATGTAGACAGCACAATAATTGCATTGTATGTAGTCATAGCACTTCATAGTACATATGTACAGCATAGTATAGTTTATATGTATAGTGTCATTATATATAGATATGTTCTAGTTACGTTCTTAGCTTACGCATGTTTCATGATAAATGCATTTTATATATGTGATGTATTCCTATGCTTTTTTGTTCTTGCTTAATGTAAGTCGCTCTGGATTAAGAGCGTCTGCTAAATGCCTAAATTGTAAAATTGTTTGAAAATGGCCGATCTACTAGCTCAAGAAATGTGAAAAATGAGGAATATTTTTTAAGCATTTAAACAAAACAGATCTTGTATGGCATATGGGTCCCTGGCATAACATGTTTTCACAAATGTGTAGACAAATCCATATTAATTTGGGGGTCCTTGACAAAAATGTTTGCGAACCACTGTTTTAAACAACATCAGAAACAAGCCCAAAATAAGCAACCATAAACTTTAGAAACAAGCCCCCAAAAAAACGCAACCATCAATTACTCAATATTTTCAAGTGACTTTACAGAAAAAGAAGCCCATTGCCCCTTATAATAAGCGGACATGGCAACACTGGATCCAGTCTAGTGTGGACTAGATGCAAAACCGGTTCCACATCTGATCCTTCCGCTGTCACTCAGCCTGTCAATCACACATCACTCTCCTGAAATCAATACTCTTGCACTTTGCTGACCCATCACTCCGCTATTTTACACATCCTTGTTTACATTGGGCCCGGCCGGGCAATATATTATCAATATTAAATCAACATCGTGATCTGAGACCACATAATATTCTAGTGGTGTGTTGGATAGTCTTATCATAATGTTATGATATGCCATAAGTGTTGTCTTTCATTGGTTTCTTTGAATCACTTAAACCTTGTAAAAAACACTTAAAATTGCCGATAGATGTCAATAGATCTGCTATTTTTGAAAAATGGAAATGTAGCCTAATTTTAATTACTGTCACAATATTGATATTGAGCTATTTGGTCACAATATTGTGATATTTGACTGTGTTTAAGCCTGTGCAGCCCTGTGTTTATGTGTGTGTTATATGGGTCCAGCGAAGCGGAGCAGAGTTGTTGGGTAGCCACACTTTACTATTTACTTCAGTCTGTCATGCACTGACACACTTACAGATAACGTGAGACTGATGGACCCCCATCATTAATTAGCTTGGTCATCCGCCCCACTACTAATCTATCAGTATGTCTATCTATCTAACGCCCCCCCCAGGGAAGTAGCTGAGCACAGGTGCTCATTTTCAGCAACGCCCTGCACATAGAAACACACACACACACACACACACACACACACACACACACACACACACACACACACACACACACACACACACACACACACACACACACACACACACACACACATTAAAACCTGGGAGCTGACCAGTACAACCACAGTCTTATACTGTTGGCCACTAAGCAGCTCCAGGGGGAGCAGTTGGGGGTTCAGTGCCTTGCTCAAGGGCACTTCAGCTGTGTTGAGTGAGTGATGACAATCACTTCCCTACCCAGATTTTTCCTGCCCGCCCGGGGAATCGAACCGGCAGCCTTTCGGCAACAAGGGCGCTCCTCTAACCCTTAGGCCACCGCTGCCCCACTACTAATCTATCAGTATGTCTATCTATCTAACGCCCCTCTCACTACCCACGTTCACTACTAAATGATCATTTGCTCCACTACAACAACAGTGGCTCCCAAACCTTTTAGCCTGTGATGAACCAAAAGAGAAACTTGGATGTCTCCCCGCGACCCAAACTAGTGAAAATACCAGATCTACAAGCTCACTATTGTCACTACTTCTTAAACATTTGTTTTCAAATGTATGGAATATTTATGTGTTGATTTTGTCGTGAAAATAAATTACTGAACAAAAAATAATAATTGAATTTTGTTTGAAATTCATGAAAAAATTTACTTTTTTGATTTGTTTTTGCTTTGAAGTAATAATAGTAAAAATGAGTCTGTGACCCACAAATGGGTCCCGACCCAACGCTTGGGAACCAGTGCACTACAACAGACACAGACAAGCTGTGTCGTCGTGGCTTTAGAACGACGATGACACCATCTCAGCTATGCAGGCCGGGAGGGGGGGGGAGGCTTCAGGGCCTGCTATTAGATTAGATCAGGCCCCTCCATCCAATAAATATAATGAGGATAAATCAGAGAGTTGTTCTGTTTTTAATGGCGTGTAATGGTATGAGGCCCTGACAGCGTAATGGCCCCCGACTCTATTGGCTCTTCTTATTATATGTCTGCAGCAGCGCGAGTGCCTGGTCGTGCCACTATATAGTTACCAGGGGGTAGTATAAGTATAACCCCCTCCCCCCCTTCGCCGCAATCATCTCAGTCCCATATTACTGACCATCCTTTCATGACGGGAATAATCATCAGGCGGTTAGTTTTAATGAAAACAGCCACCTGCTGGCTGCTAAGGAGCGGGTAGTACATGGACCGCCCTCGGAGACAAGCAATCAATTTTAATTTAAAAGGGGCTTGAGAGGAGAGTGACGGTATCCCTTATACCTTGAATCCCGCACTGCGTATAATCTTGAGGGTCAATTTAAAACCCTGCAAAGGTGACTTCTCGGGGGTTACAAATGTATAATGTATATGTATGTGTATAAGTTGACAGTTTACAGTGTATGCATGTTTACAATGTGTTCCTGTTTACACACATTTAATAGATGCATCAATCAAATGTGTTTTTTTTAATCGAATAATGTGCCTGAAACTGAAAGCCCCACAAGGATTTATTTTTCATTTCCAATAAAGACAGACTCACAATTCATATATTGTCTGCACGCACGCACGTACGCACGCACGCACGCACGCACGCACGTCGCACGCACGCACGCACATTGTGAAATAGCCACATCAATAAAGGCTTTTAAACGTTTTTCACCAGAAGTGTGCTGTGTTTTTTGGTGGTTTACTTTCTAACTAATCCTTATTGGTCTGCAGTAAACAACAGGTAACAGGACCTTTGCTGTGTGTGCTGTGTGTGTGTGTGTGTGTGCGTGTGCGTGTGCGTGTGTGTGTGTGTGTGTGTGTGTGTGTGTGTGTGTGTGTGTGTGTGTGTGCGTGCGTGCGTGCGTGCGTGTGCGTGTGCGTGCGTGTGCGTGCGTGCGTGCGCGTGTAGTGCTGCATGCCTTTGTATGGGAGGTGGTGGGAGGAAATGTTTTTCTGACATAATGCTGTGATTGTAATGGCATGAAGTTCCCCTAGCTTGGCTCTATCTGTGGTTGAAGTGAACGGAGTGATCCGGTGTTCGCTGTTGATTCTGATTAAAAGCCAAAGCCGGGGGAAGAAGCTGTCAGGGCAGTACGTTAACTATGGTGCAAGACGTTAGGCAAGACCCAGAGAGACCTGCTCCCTCTCTCACTCAGACAATGCTTTCCTTCATTAGACAAATCTTTGCTCAAGTCCATATCGTATGACCCATGCAGACAATTGTCTGACAAAGATTCTTTAAAAAAAAAAAACGGCGCTTGTACCTAACCGAGCAGAACGACGGGACAAAGCGACCCCACCCCCCCCGAATCGGTGGGTGAAGAGGCTTCTTGGTGTGAACCAAATTTGTGGTTATCGCCAAGGCGATTGCACAATCCCCCTTCGATGTCCTGACAAGCTTTGTACATTGTCTGACTCTGAAAAAAAACAAAAAAAACACAGAGTACGTTTTGTATGATGGAAAAATTCTTCTTTCTTTTTCCCAGACACTCCCAGGCATGCAGGCAAGCGCTTCTTGGGCTTTCAAGATGAAAACTTCCCGCTGTCATTCAAGTCGTCTATCTCCTGCATGTCCCTCCTTTTCCTCCGTGAATGATGAGGTGAGGGCACCTGCAGGCCACGTTTTTTTTGGGGCTGTTTACAGTCAACAGGACGGCACATCCACATGTGGGACAGATCAGGTGCGTTTGATAGCGTGCACCATCCCGTGGTGGGGGTTGATGGCTGTAATCTCATGTGACAATAACCCATTCAGGCCTGACATCGAAATTTAAAAAAAAAAGTTTTCTAAATCATGACAATTTTCTGAAAGATTTGAGGCACATTTTAACGATTTTTCAAAAATAGCAGATCTACAAGCTCATAGCGTGCCACCGAGTGGCGCGCTATGAACTTGTAGGTCTGCTATTTTTGAAAAATTTCAATAGCTAAAGTTTAACGTAACGCTTAAAACACCAAAAGGGGTTCCCGCCCAGAATGGGATAAAGTCACTTTTTATATGATCATTTTATACAAAAACAAAATGTACATGTATCTTGTTTTATTTAAAGCAGAACCTTTTTTTTTTTTTTTTTTTTTTTTTTGGCTTTTACCATTTAGGTAAGGTGTTACGACGTTATGTCGTGTCGTAAGGAAAAGCAAATACAATCTGATCCGAAAAGCCATTCTTATATACTTTCTCTAAATGTATTTACCTATAAATATAAGAATGGTGAAGTCTAGCTTTTGAAAATTTCACGGTGCATCTCCCCTGGACCCAACATCCAGAAGTAATGATTTAAAGCCCAGTTAACCACTTAAACGCCATATGGTTGACCGGAGTCCCTCAGGGCTCTATACTATACTGTTTTCTATTGTTCTATTGTTTTCCATTGTTATTGTGAGGAAGACATTTGCAGAAAATAGCCGAACGACAAACTGGGATGCACCGAAAGGGAAATTCTTGGTCCTTCCTTCCTTCCTTCCTTCCTTCCTTCCTTCCTTCCTTCCTTCCGTCCGTCCTTCCGTCCGTTATCAGCTAATCTCCGCCACCGTTGGCCCGATCCATGCCAAACTTTGCATACACACTCCCTGGATGTCAACGACGAACCTCTGCCCCAAATATTCTTCAACGGCCTGTTATACCGCCACCATGAGGCCGATTTAGGCAAAACACATTTCTGTAGATTACTCGTACACATTTTATCCATACATCACACAATTCGGTATACACTATCTCCATAGTCATGTGATCAACACGGATCTGCACCATGTCCCATCTTCCATCCTGATTGGCTAACATTGGCTTCCAAAGCTCACATGATTGGTCCGTTTCGAACAAAATGCCACTAATCACAAACACAGTGTGCAATTTCCGTGAAATTATACACGCACATTTCCACTAGGCCGAGGATGACATGCCACTCATTTTTATTCCAAATCAGCCTCATCGTGGCACTATAACAGGCCAATTCCTATTTTTCGCTATAACTGCATTGATCTGTATACAACTTATGTATGCGCACTCCCTAGAGGCCATGGAAAAACATTGTCCCTGCTTCCCTCCACATCTGCCGGTTATAGCGCCACCATGAGGCCGATTTCTGCAAAACACATTGCTTATGTTAGTCGCACATATTTCATCCAAATCTCACGCAAATGTCCTGGATGAGATGTCCTGCTCATCCAGAATTCTATCCTCAGAGATGCTATGAGTGATCTGGCTCTGCATTTCCTCAACAAAATGAAGAAAATTGTTGCAAAAAACAAACAAACAAAAAAACATGTTTATATTACTCCCAAACATTTTGCCAAACATCTCACACAGTCCTATCCTCCTGGTGGAGACCTGTGCCCAGAAGGGCACTTTTTCTAGTTAGTATTATTATGCTACGTATAATAATATAGAGTATAGGGATATAGAGAATCCCGCTGAGTTGTATATACGCTCCATGTTCCTCAGTCAGTAGTCGGCAGGACTTAAAAGTCACTGATACTGCATAAGATGTACATAGCAGCCTGCAGCCATGGGTTCCTGTCCTGCAGCGAGTGGGTTCCTTGGCTCTCCCTTCCCTTCCATGTGTGTGTGTGTGTGTGTGTGTGTGTGTGTGTGACGGCCGGCCGGGCCCCTTTGAGGCCGTGCCAGCTCCATGAGCGGTCCTGAGCTGATTATTTTGACGTCCGAATGGCAGGGAGAACTCTCCTCGCAGCGGGCCACACTTTAACCTATTTAGGCCTGACGTCGAAATTTAAAAAAATGTCTTCAAAATCCCGACAGTTTTCTGAAAAACCTTGTTTCTGTATCAGAGGTGCTCAATATTTCATGTCAAGGACCCCAAATTTTGTTGTAATATGTAATATGTTGTTCCAAAGACCAGATAAGAAGCAAAGATTTGAGTTAAAATGTTCACTCTGTAATAATATATATTTATTTTCACGATTTTCACGATTTTTCTAAAATAGCAGATCTACAAGTTCATAGCGCGGCACTCGGTGCCGCGCTATGAGCTTGTAGATCTGCTATTTCTCAATAGATATAATGCTTTAAAACACAAAAAGGGGTTCCCGCCCAAAATGGGTTAAAGCACAGCAGAGAGGCATTCCGTTTGTTAAAATGTTTGTGTCACACATTAGGGATTAGAGGAGAATTTTGAGAAGCCCATGGAATAATGTTTGGAGTCACCTGCACCGAATGGCTCCGCTTAAGCCGTAGCAGCAGCCCATCCGGCCACATTTAACCTGCATAGAAACTAGTGATTTATGGGATGATATCGGCCACTTCTGTCAGAATTGGGTGTTGCAACCCTGAAATACAGAGTCGTCCCTTATTTGGAAACTAAAAGACTTGGTTGGCAGAGGAAGTGTAGCGCCCAGGATTACATTAGATAATTGACACTGGGTGAAAAAATGGGTTACAAAATTGTGGGATAAAACATTTATAAAATAAAATAAAAAGACTTGACCACTTATTGTACTGATAAGGGACACGCTTTGTTCCTTATTTGAGGGGGAATCAATCAATGACATCTTACAATTTCAAACAGCTATACATATAGTGTTGTTTTTGGCAGCAAATTTAGATTTTAGTTTTAGTCATAGTCTCTTCAATAGTTTTCATTTAGTTTCAGACGCTATCGTAATGACTGTTTTTACACTGAAAATAGCCGATCTACAAGCTCACACACAACGCACAAGCTTGTAGATCTGCTATTTTCCATCATGCAACCAAGTGTAAAATGACTTATACTGGATCTCTTGTCCACTAGTCCCTTCCTAACATGTTAGTCTAGTTTTTATTTATTGACGAAATTGTCAGTATATTTAGTCATAGTTTTAGTCGTCATGACTTTAGTTTTTATGTAGTTTTTTGTCAGTGAAAAAAGGTAGTCGACGAACATTTTTCGTTTTTTCATTCGACGAAAACAACACGTTTAGGCATAGTTTTACCGACGTTATGTTTAGGAATAAGCTAACGTTATAGGCATAGTTTTACTTAGGTTATATTTAGGAATAAGGTCAGGTTCAGGCAGAGTTTAGCTGAGGTTATGTTTAGGAATACCTGGTGTGTAGACCTGTGTAGACCTGAGTTGTCTCTGCATGTCGGCTACTTGGACAGCTTTTTTTCCTGTATACACCAAATATTATTTTTAAGTTATGAGCTTGTAGATCAGCTATTTTCGCCAAATGTTCAAGTGGAATATGATCAACAAGAACTGTACATACAGTTATACAGTGAGATTGAATCCTTTCCTTGGAAATATTGGACGCCTGGCCGGGGCCGATGTCCCTTTCATTTTGAAGTAGTTGGCAACCCCTAGCCAGAATGCTAGGCAGTGCACTGTCAGTATAGAGAGGCCGGGCTCGGGCACTGTGCCAAGTGTTGCCAGGGGTTCTCTCCTCATGCTGTCCATATGATATTTTACCCCTCCTTGACAGAATGTACAGTTTATGTTCCCATATTTCATAGTTTCGTGTCAGAGTTCCACTGTAAATCCACCCCTGGCCTCCACCTGCATCTCACGTTGAGATCTTTACACGTCGGGCCCCGTCTGTGACTGTGAAACTGTGAAGAAAGCGTGTTGGGATAAATCAAACCGGAGAGATTTCCACCATGATGGTTCCCATACATCTCCGATTTTATTGTGTTTCAGAATCTCCTCCATCTTGATATGGCTCTAGTATTATTATGGTCTGATGGGTGTTTGGTTTCTGGCTGGTCAGTGGTGGTGGTGGTCACAGGGAACGAGGGCCTCTGCTGGACAGGTTGAGCCACTGCAACGCTGTGTGTCTGCACCAGACTGATGACTGAGCAACTGTTGGAAGTCAATTGAAGATGTTTTCTGTATTATTATATATTTCTTCCCCCTTCTGTGTAAGTTTTATTTTTTATTTTCTAGTGGTTTCCCATAAGTGGTTATAAATTACAATAGACCTTTTAGCCATAATCATATTGCATAAATGGTTGTGTACTTCATTTGGTGTTTTTTTGTGTGTGACTTTTTGCCTTTATTGATAGATACAAGTGAAGAATGACAGGAAAGAGGGAGAGAGATAGAAGGGGAGAGACTATGCAGTCAAAAGTGAACGGGACTCGAACACGCGACGCCAGAGCCTATATATGTGGCATGCGCCTCACGCCTGGACCGCTTGGCCAGCGGGCGCCCAGTAAATAACCACTTTCAACATGGTGTCCCTATTTTGGGACATAACATACATAGATACAATTAGCTATTTTAGCTGTGTGTTTAATCAGGGCTTAAGTAGCCAAGGCTGTGTTCCTTTTAGCGTAGCAGAGCCTTTCTAATGAGAGGACATGAACAGTGGCGGCACCCTGACACTGTCTGAACCTTCATTAGTGTCACTGCTACTAAAGCCCTCTGGAGGATTATTACACAACTACCGTATTCATGGCGAGACGGCTGCCGTGGGAAGTTTAAAAATAAAACTTTATTCTGTATTTACAATTGTCAATAGGCCTACTATTACTTCTACTTACGATGAAAATATTGTAGGCTACTTTTACTCCACTACAATTAGGCTAGCCTATATGAAAACTTGAGTTACTAGTTACTTTGTAGATTTTGATTATTACAAAATACAACCACTTCAGCCCTATGTTTGTTTGTTTTTAATAAACTTGAAACTTGTGAAATGGGACATTCTGTACTTTCAGTACTTTCACTTTTGGTAAGTATATTTTGATACTTATTTTGGGACTTCTACTTGTACCAGAGTATTTCAACAAAATTGCAGTATTGATACTTTTACTTAAGTTAAACATGTGAGAGCTTAACTTCCGTCACTGGAATCGTATTCATCCCGGAGCCACAAAAAAGGTCAATTTCTGTTTTCCAAAAACCCCAGATATCTTCTATTGACTTCTGTCAGCCATACATGACGTGAGTGAGTGAGAACCCTCAAGAGTGTGAGAACTCCAAGTGTCAGTTCATGCTCTCCAGTTTCAGCTCTGTGAATGAAGATGGACAACACTTTAGAGAAGTTCCCCCAGGGCTGCAAATTCCTCCCAGACTTCTTCACAAACGAGCTCCCATGCAGCGAGCCCTTTTCCATTAAGAGACCCCGGTCCCTGGCTCTCTCTCTCTCTCTCTCTCTCTCTCTCTGACTCTGACTCTGTGAGCTCTGCAAGAAAAAAGACAGAACCTGCCAAAGGGCAGGATTTTGTAAGACAAACCTCTGCAAGATGTAATCCATATTGGTAAAAGCACAGAGCCTGTGACCTTTGATTTTTACCTCGACTGACGCCTATCTCCATAAACGCGAACGATACGGGTAATATTTGTGTGAAACTTTTAAGCCATTAAAACCGAGAAATAATCTGTGCCATTTTTGATTTTTGCGTTGGCTATTCAAAAATAGCAAGCTCACATGCAGCGCATCACTTCATGCCGCGCTGCAAGCTTGTACATCTGCTATTTTTGAACATTTTTTAAAGAAGTGTGAGAATACTGATTTAGAAGGCATTTGTAGAATCGACCTCAGGCCTCATGGGTTAAATCAATTTGTTTACATTTTGTTTGTTTCTGTAAGAATATCCCCTGAATGGTTTTGACCGTTTGTAGAGCTGCATGCGTGTCATATCTTTAGCCTCTTCAATACGCATGTATGACAAATTGCAAAGAAATAGCCAATCTGCGCTATTTGAGCCATTTCCGAAGTAGGCTATTGAAAACCATGACATCCCGAAAAATATAGGGACGCCAGGTTGAAAGTGGAACACATCTCTTCTTCTGCTGCTGCTAGACCGCGGGGCAGCTCGATGATGAATCACCGACCCAGATGGAAATGAGTGACACGTCTCAAATGTTTACATGCGGCCCCTATTCTTTTGGGCCGAGGCTCTGAGAGGCTGCGCGGCGACCCGGCGTTTCCACCGAGGTTGTGTTACTGCCGCCATACATCACCCTGACATGATGGGTGCACTCTCTGAAACGGCCTGCCAAGGGTCTCAGGACGATGACATATTTGTCATTCCACTCAGTCAGGTGTGCTTGGCAACCTATCACTGTCTTATCAGTTGACATGGACCCAGGAAGCACTGCCTGATGGGGGATCTGTTTGCATGTGTTCTTAAGCCCGAGTCACTGTATACCTCGGTTGTTGCGTGGGTGTCGACTAGCGCCGAAGATAGCCGATCTACAAGCTCACGTTGTGTCACGGTCGTGCGAGCTTTAACATCTTCCACCGACGGTTCTTCCACTGGATCTGGATCTGCAGCTGTTCCTATAAGCCTTAGTTATATGTATAGTCATCATGAGTGGGTGTTGCATGCGCACCAAAAATAATAGCTGATCCACAAGCTCACAAACGTGTTGCGGCAAGACGCGTTGTGAGGTTGTAGATCGGCACTGGCCACACAACGAAGCATGACTCGGGCATTATGCTTTGTATACTATATTCTTCATCCTCAGTAAGTTTAAAGTGGTTGATAGATGGTCCAGCCACTGGTCCCCCTGCATTCAGGCTGCCGACATCGATACTTCCCTGACCCTGCATGGGAGACAAACCTCACCCTACCCTACCCTACCCCGCCCCGCCCCATCCCTGGCGGAACTCCCCCCGCTGCTCATCCCGGGGGTAATGGAGGGAGGAAGAATGCGAGAGGGGAGGAAGTGAGTTTCCTCCAGGCTGATTTTTTGCTGGATGGAAGAGAGGCTGAGAGACGGGCAGATGACAATGGAGTAGAGGCCACGCAGGGCCTGAGTGTCGCCCCGGGGGGAGAGAGAGAGAGAGAGAGACCCCCGTAGCCCGCCTTGAGTGTTGACTCCGAGCCGCCACGCTAAGTGCACCAGAGAGCAGGGGGCCTTCACAGCAAGGATTTGGCAAGGTGATCCCTTCACTTGCACTCTAGCCCTCCTCTCGACGACTCTCTACCCCCCCCTCCGCTCCCCCCCCCTGTTGCTGCTGCTTGCACCATCGTTGACACCTGTCGGACTGGAAGGTGATGAATTGACCCACGTCTGGGAGATTCCTCATCTGTCTTTCTTTGGTATCTCCACTTTTAATGGTGATTTAAAATAAACCCCTTGGAATTTTCAGGTGAAAAAAGTGTCGTAGTTAGGGATGGGACGATGTGGAAATTACACGTCGCGATTATTGTGGCAAAAATTATTAACGATTGCTACTTGATTTAGATAATCAAAATATGCTTAAAACTTAAAAAAGTCACTTCTGTTAGCCACTCGAACCCCCAGCATCCCTATTCTGGGGGGAATGTTAGACACAAACAGCCGATCTGAAAGCTCACAACGCGATCTGCTATTTTTGGCGAATGATCAATTTGTGTAGAGTTGAAATAAGAGTGTAGCAAATGCTCTCTTTACAGGTTTGCTTTTATCAAATACTGAAGGTACTGAATTTGTAGCTCAACAAAAGCTAATTCATCCCTAGCGTATGACGACAAGAGGACAATTTCACAATAAATTAAAATCTCTGCGATACGATTATTGTGCACGGTTTTTAATCACGATAAACCCCATCCCTATTGTCGTAATGCCTCACAGAGCGGGATAATGTTTTGGGGCCTTGTGTCGGCCGCGGGGTTCAGCGCGGTTACTCGGTCTGACAAATTGTTCCGCACACATCATGCCCTGGAGCGATGTCCCTCCCCACCTCTCGAAACGCACAGACACCGTGTCTCCGCGGTCGATGGCGAAATGACACCACGAGCACTGGCTCCCGTAGAGAGGCCTGCATTGTTCCCCCCCGACCGTGTATAGGATTCTGGAAAGCTGATATCGGCTTTCTACTGTATATTCAAGGAGCCTCTGTTTTATTAGAGAGACAGCCGATCATGGCTTTATCCCATTTTGGGCGGGAACCCCTTTTGGTGTTAGCATTATGTTATGCTTTAGCTATTGAAAAATAGCAGATCTACAAGCTCATAGCGCGCCACCGAGTGGCGCGCTACGAGCTTGTAGGTCTGCTATTTTTTTTAAATCGAAGAACGACTGACATAGAAACATGGCTTTTTCAGAAAACTGTCAGGATGTAGAAGACATTTGTAGAATCGTTCTAAATGGGTTATATACTTTGCATCACGGGGGCTAAAGTCCCAACGGCGCAGGCACTCAAGAGCGCTTGTCAGAAAGCTTGATGATGAAAGGAAATAAAAAGAGCAGATGTATTGGATTGCAGCAACATTCCTGCAGGTTAAGCTGTGGTAATTTGTAGTGTCTCGTGTTTTCATCCCAGTGTCCCAGTTTTTGTCTCCCCCCCCCCCCTCCCTCCCCCCCCGTTCACAACAAAGGTGTTGCTAGAGATGAAATATTTCAGATGGTGGTTCTCAAACCTTTATTAATTTCAACGATCCCCTAAATGCACGCTAAAGTACGCTTCAGTCCACATAACTGAACTTGTTCAGTCTTGGAGTTATACAGACCTGCAAGGGTTCATTTGGTTCCTAACTATCAATAATTATTGTGATACATGGGGGACCGCCTGGCAACCACCTCAAGGGCCACTGGGGGTCCCCGAAACCTCACTTTGTGAACCACTACTTTAAGGCAACTACTTCGGTTGCTCTCGGCGGCTCACTCATGGTAAAAGTGCCTCTTTCTGGGCCTGACTGACGGGGCGCTGATTGACGGCTTCACGACAGCCCGCCGCAAATCCCCTAATCCGTTCATAAAGCTGAATCTGGCGGGACACTCCGTGCACTTTATTCCAGTGCCTGCCGCTCATCTGGCTCCTGTAAAAGACACTCGACGCCGTCAGACTCCTTGACAGGCGTTGACGACACACCGCGGCGCTGAGAGCTTTTTACAGGCTACGTGGGATTTCATGCGCAGCAATCCACTCGGTTCCGCACAAACGTGCAGAAAACTCATGGCCCCCACATCCCTCATGTGTGATATTTTCTGGTTAAAACATTTTTATTTATTTTACCCTGTATATTCCGAAAGTAATCATGTTCGGTATACAGTATCCCCAGTTCATTAGTAACTTTATCAGCTTCGATTTTACAATGTCCTGGTTCCAGTTCTGTCTGCTGTGTATATATATTCTGATTTTCATCACTTCCAATTTCACTTATTTTTTATCATGCTGTATATGAGTTAATCTGATCTAATCTAATCACCCGAACTAAATAGCCGGAGAGACAGAAACAGAACCCTGTTATCGAACAAACACTATATCAACAATTACTGTCAGAATATAGAGCTATTTAACTCTTATTTTTACACAACACAGCGCCTTTTAAAAATGGTCTCCCCATTGTTTTATGGAAGTCCATTATTTACACAAAGGCATAAGGGTCTCTTGCCAAACCAGGGTGTGGAAATGGTACTGTCTTAAAGGAGGAGAATATAAAGGATTTATCTGTGCTGTCAGTAGGTGCAGACTGCAGGAATCTCTGTGGGGTTTTATGGCCGTACGAATTGGGGGAAACAGCTTGCGGTCTGCGGGAGCGAAGGGGTCTCGGTTACACCAGGGTGTCTGTGATCTATGGAGCCCCCCGTCCGTCCCCCGTCCCGCCCCGCTTCGCTCCAGTGGCACGGTGCTTTCTGACCTTTCATCTCCACACAGACACACTGATGAACCTGAAAACCACTGGGAGATGTACGTCCCTTTCATGGGCCTTCGGTTGTCGTTAAATTAGGACTTTCACAGCAGGAGTCGGGGGCTTTTGTTAGAATTCTGCCACCTTGTGAAAAGCTGCAATCTGCTTTATCTTTATCTGAACTTTTTGAGTGGTGCAACCACTCCAAGGAACAGCAATGTCCGTGTTAACCTATGTGACTGTGTGTTAACCTATGTGACTGTGTGTTAACCTATGTGTGTGACTATGAGTACCAGTAGGGGCAAAAGTGGCGCTGTTGTGCCAGAAACAGAGAGAGAGAGATAGTGCTGCACTGTTGCCTACTAATGAGAGAGGGGGGGGGGGGAGTTGCACCACTCAGTTCACTCAGGCCTAGTTCACACCTACACAACAAATGTTCGGTCCGTGTGTGATGCCTGATTGCTTTTTGATTGCTGCTCCAATTCATTTTCAATGGGAGTCACATGGTTTGACCAAACATTTTTGTTTGATGAGGGGGGAGCAATCAGCAATCAGCGATCAAACACAAATGTTTGATCAAACCATGTGACTCCCATTGGAAAAGCATTGTGGTGGCCCAAAAAAACAAAAAAACGACCAAACATTGCTTGATTGGTGTTTGGTACGTGTGAATGAGGCCTCAGTGATTTTTTCTATAGGAAGCGTTGTATTTGGGATTACTTGAGACTATACGTTGAGGCATTCAGCCCTATATTTTGAAAAGTAGTGTTAGTATTTTGAAAATAGACTGACTCATACAACACGTCACATCGCCTATTTAAGGGCATGTATGGGATCTGCTATTTTCGATATTTTTGAAAATTTCAGAAATGGCCATTGTGGTTGTCAGTTAACTTTAAAGCAAACATTTAGTCTGAACCTCAACCTTCATGGTGGACTTTGCGAAGAGAAGACAAAAACTAAAATAAAAAAATAAAAAATCTGCCACCTCATCATCATCATCATCAGATAACGCCAATGACAACAACAATGACACGCCCTTGAGGCAGCAGCCATCGACAGTAAAGCAATTAACTCCTCTGCTTCTCTGAAACATTGATTTATCACTTTACGGCCCCTCCCTCAATGTAAAATAAACATCCCACCTATTTAGTTGTCGGAGTGGGGGTCAAATGGCCCCCACTAGAAACCAACCAGGGGGCCGAGTCGGGGGGGGGGAGGGTCAACTGCGTGCCCCCCCCCTCCCCCCCCGCGCGTCACACACACCCACTGATATGGATCATACCTGCCAATCTGGGCATCATTAATCAGCCAGCTGCATGTCAAGCGTCCTGGAGCAGAGAAAGTGGTCTCCCCCCCAACCCCCCCTCCCCCATCCATCACTCTGGGTGTAAGGCGCCAAGCAGCGGTGTCAGCGCGCTGCGTTGCTATCTGTGCAGATTGTTCATCACATGCGGGACACACGGTACAGGGCTGGCAGGACGCTGTGTACGCAGATTGATTGGTTCAGTTTAAAACCCATCCTCAGGTGGTCCGTCTGAGGCTAGACAGGCGCTCTGTCTCTCTCTCTCTCTGTCTCTCTCTCTCTCTCTGTCTCTCTCTCTGTCTCTCTCTCTCTCTATCTATCTCTCTGTCTCTCTCTCTCTCTCTCTCTCTCTGTCTCTCTCTCTCTCTCTCTCTCTCTCTATCTCTATCTATCTCTCGCCTCCCGCATCTCCCCTTTAACTCTTTCTCCCTCTCTCACCTCCACCTTTCTCTCCCTCTTTCCCAGTCTCTCCCCCCCCCCCCCCCCCCTCTCGTTCTCCTCTCTCTCTCTCTCTCTCTCTCTCTCTCTCTCTCGCTAAAGTGGAGAAATGGCTGCAGGTGATGTGGAGTAGATCTTATCTGCTGTTAACAGAGGAATGACACCATAATGGAACAGCAGGGGTGCAATTACCAACCCCCCCAACCTCCCCTCCACCTCTGCCCCCCCCTCCCTCCCTCCCTCCCTTGGCCTAAAGTCACTCCTCAGCCGTCACTGACAAATTAAGATTAATGACGGAGATAAGCGGAGCGACCCACCTGCCTTTAACGATACACACCGCCACCACGGACGGTCGGTCTGGGTGAGAAACAAGGCCTGTTTTCTTGCGAGTGGACGAAACATGGCTCGTCACAAGAGGTGTCCGTCCCCCCGTCCCCCTCCCCTTGTGACAGGGTGTCCACTGTGTCTGTGTGTGTGTCATGACTTGAATTGAAAGCACGGTACACACACGGCTAAATCCAAAGTGTTCATTAAGATCTGAGGCCGATTCTATATGCCTTCTAAATCAGTAGTTCTCAAACTCGACAGTGCCAAGGAGATGGTGCTCCGAATCACCATTCTTGCTCAAATGTGAATCTCCAATTTTCTCAGATTTTCTCACGATTCTCACACGATTCTCATTTTTTCCATGAAAATATTTATTAAAAAACATGAACAAAAACATAAGAGTAACGCCAAGTGCTGCATGATTTTCTTCACAAATGAGATTGCATATAGGTGTCTGAATATAGATCTGTCTTTTTTTCCCCCTCAGATTAATTTTTGCAGCACTACAAGGAGACCCCCAAAAAATGTTATGCAACTATTTGCCCCATCTGAAAATATTTAGTGCCAGGGACCCCGAGAAGAGAAGATTTGTGTTCAAAAATAGAAATGGTTTTGTAAAGCGACTTTAGAAAAGCGCTAATATACACATCGCACGCTATGGTTATTTTATAGCACAGAGGGTACAGACGCGTTTGTACTGTGACACCGTTGTCGCTGAAGGGGTGCTCGTTGTCTCCTATATGGCAGTGGTTCCAAAAGTGGGGTCCGGGGACCCCCAGGGGTCCTTGAGGGAGTTCCAGGGGGTCCCCAGCTAATTGATAGGTTGGAACCAAATGGACCCTTATGGGTCTGTAACTCTGAGGGTGTACAAATGGAACCAAACGGACCCTAACGGGTCCGTTTGGTTCCATTTGTACACCCTCAGAGTTAGCCTACATTAACATTGATTTGTCCCAGTGATAGAAATGCCATTAAATGGGGGTCCCTAGAATCACTGCTTAGAGCCGTAAAAATCTTCTCTTATGGGGGTCCCTGGCATGTCTTTTCAAATGGGGGTCCGCGGGGCTAATTAGTGTCAATTTGGGGGTCCTTGACGTGAACAAGTTGTTGAACCACTGTCCTATACTGTATATGGCAGAAAGTGTGAGGTGTGTGAAATGAGATCAGGGCTCTCACAGTCACACTGTCACTATCACGTATGCTCAGGCAGGAGGAGGAGGAGGAGGAGGAGGAGGAGGAGGTGGAGGAGGGGGGGGGGGAGGAGGAGGAGGAGGAGGTGAGATAAGGATGTGTCCAATGTACAGATTGAGCTGCAGGGCAGGATTGACTCATGTCAGCTGTAAAGGTAGTTACTAGTTCCCGGTTGATTTACCTCTCTGGGCTTGTCCAGCAGAACAACATGAACCGTATAAAAACAGATTGGGAAATGGCACGATTGTGAACATTTGCCAGTGTGCCCCCAGTTGTAATATATCGTTGCTGTCGGGCAGAAACCAGCTATCTCTATTTTTTTATCTGTGCTATTGAAGATGGGGCGGGGGGGGGGGGGGGGGTGTGAGTGTGTGTGTGTGTGTGTGTGTGTGTGTGTGTGCGTGTGCGTGTGCGTGTGCGTGTGCGTGTGTGTGTGTGTTTTTTGATTGATTGATTGAAATATTTATTAACAGTTTGCAGAATTACAGTACATTTCAAGCACAAACTCAATACAAAGACTGTTAACTGTGAGTGGACGACCCAATAAAGCATTACACTTGTTACACTTGTTTACAAGAGGGTCCACCTTGTTCAATTCATCAAAACATTTAGAGACGTACAAATAGACACTTCTATATATAGTCAAAGAACAGAACAGGAATTCATCATAAGGGAGGTACAAAGGGAAAAGAAACATATACAGTAAGGGGAAAAGGGGGGGGGGGCGGGGCGGTGTGTGTGTGTGTGTGTGTGTGTGTGTGTGTGTGTGTGTGTGTGTGTGCGTGTGTGTGTGTGTGTGTGCGTGTGCGTGTGCGTGTGCGTGTGCGTGTGTGTGTTGCAGTATTGTGTTGTTAATATTTTGGACATAGCTGGTTTCTGCCCAACATATACTGTAGTATAGTTTGGATGGAGTAGTCTGTGTGAAAAAGTGCGTAGCACTTACTATGTAGCCCATGTCTGTATATAAACATACGTATAATGCATTGTAATCTGCACACAAACACTGTACAATTATAATTATAAGTTCATAAAACTCCCAAGTGCTTTATAATTATAATCATAAAACACATTGTATCTACTAGGCCAGGGTGACCACAATTATTCAGCCCCTCAAACCGAGACGCTTAAATCAAGGTGCACGTTCCGTACATGTGATGCGCACGCACACACACAGTAAACTGTACGTACCGTAGTTGTTGCATACAGGCAACAACTGACTGACAAACATCAGCCTCTGTGTTGAATTCAGACACGCAATGCATTTGTTCATGCTTTCTGATTAGTTAGGTGAGCCTTAAAGGGGAAAACCACCCATTTTCAACATTTTACTATGTCATTAATATACCTTAGAGCTGTTGGAAATAATAAAAAAAGTCCCCCCCATTCTGTGTTTCCTAGAACTGTAAGTATGAAAAAAATCATTAACATGGTGAAACACATCTTGATGACATCATCAAGATGTGTTTCACCATGTTAATGGTTTTTTTCAGATCTCCAGGTATATTAATGACATAGTAAAATGTTGAAAATGAGTGAGATAAGTGAGATTATAATGCATTATATAAACACAGGACACATGGAAGTTGCTGCAAACAGTATTACACGGGTATTTGCGAAGAGATCTTTTCATAGTAGGCCTTCCAAAACATGTTTTTCTGTTGACGCACACAACCCAATATCCACGTGGAAACCGGCTGAGATGGACATCCACCCCACCCCCTCCAGACCTCTGCTCTGCGGCCCATCCGAGTGGACCTTTCCCTGGGTTGACACTAGCGTGCCCCCCACCCCCTGCCCCGCAGCTGGAGGAGCAAGCAGGTGTCTGTTTCATAGGCCTCTGTAATGCGGGAGCGGGCCGGATAGGGTTTCAAGGTATATAATCCTATCACACAGTAAGAGTGGCCGGGGCTCAGGGGTCCTGTGTTTATAATCCCTGTTTTTTATCTGTTCTCGAGAGTGACAGAAGAGAGAGAGAGAGGAAGAGATTAGCTGCCGATCGCTGATTTTAATCGATCCGTGTTTGCACAGCAAACGCCACCACAAGAGGTCTCTTCAAAGCACCTTTGGTGCCTCTTTGACAGGCTGCAATGGCTTAGGGTTGACGACAGAGTACAGCATCTTGCAATGGGTCTGGTCCACAAGATTCGATACACCACCAAGATACCCATGTACCTGTCTAGATACTTCCTTAATGTTAACGAAGTCCACACCCACAACACCAGAGGAAGTGCAACGAACCATGTACAACCCAGATTCGGCACAAACAAGGGACTAAATTCTTTTCGCTCCTATGCCACCAAAATGTGGAACGCCCTACCAACAGTCATTAAGACATGCGAATCCCTTGACTCCTTCAAAACCGCTCTCAAAGGGCACCTACAGACGGCTGCAATTCGAAACTGGCCTCCGTAAAATCTGAATCCCCCTCCCACCGCACACCCCCTTTTCCCCTCACTGTATATTTTTCTTTTCCCTTTTTACCTCCAGTATGATGAATTCCTGTTCTGTTCTTTGACTATATAGAAGTGTCTATTTGTACGTCTCTAAATGTTTTGATGAATTGAACAAGGTGGACCCTCTTGTAAACAAGTGTAATGCTTAATTGGGTCGTCCACTCACAGTTAACAGTCTTTGTATTGAGTTTGTGCTTGAAATGTACTGTAATTCTGCAAACTGTTAATATATATTTCAATCAATCAATCAATCAATCCTCGGTGCACTGGGTCGACAACTCACTTTGTAACTTTGCAACGTCTCTGGTCTTTTCTTTTAAAAAGCAATAGTGGGATTAGGTCATGTGCAGAGAAGACTCTCCACATGTAATACCAGTACGCCACCAGATGGATACAGGATAGGCGGGCATGCACTATAGGGACATCTGGGAACCTCAATGTAAAATTGCCTATTTTGTCCAAAAAGTAAAATCTTTGAAAAATGGTCTGAAGTATACATGATATGAACATGCATAGTACATCAGTATCAGACTTCATTTTATCCTTCAACTTGCCCCAACATGAATGGATATACAGGTTTCATAGTAGAAATAATAGACTTCAATTATTGCTGAATGTTTAATGTTCTAATCATGATTCATGTATACTTAACTTTTTTAATTTTCCAAATATTTCATTTTTTTTCTTTCGTTTTCTCCTTGGTGCCCACTGACACACGGTTCAGCTCGTGGTCTGGAAGCTGCACTGCACACCAGCTACACGGTAGCTGCACTAGGAGCATGATCTCGCTGCCGAGTCCAAGGCTTGTGTGATATATATATAAAACCCCCTTACATAAATGTATAAATCTAAATCCCAAACCCAACTTGAGCCGGAATAGTTTGTGGCAACAGACAAACTGAGCCCGACCCGACCTGAACCCGTCGGATCCCGTTTTCCCAAAGCACACCACAGGGCAAGGGAAACTCTTAAGCGTTATTCATAGTCTGGATTTTCGGTGGTTAGGTGACCACCGAACTACAACATGACGTCACGAGCCGCGGTGAAGAGCAAACCACCGCCACCGCCCCAGCCCTTCTCTCTGTTTTTTACTCACCACCGCTCAACGTTATTTCAGCTCCGGTGGTCACCTCACCACCGGAGCGGAGCAGTGGTCACCTCACCACCGGAGCGGTGGTCACCTCACCACCGGAAATCCAGACTATGAATGAGCCTTTACTCTTCTTATACTTTTCCAAATGGCCTCTAACAGTTTCACAATAATAATAATATGTTTTTGTCACAATAGGTAGACAATAGTGTAAAATGGGGAGAGATGGGGCGGTGACACGCAGCAAGGGTCGTCGGGATCGGGATTACCAGCCTAGATGCCTGGACCGCTGATGCGTCCCGGGCCTTGAGTTCCAACTCTGCACTGTGCTGTGGATTACCCCTTCCCCCCCCTGCTGCCCCCCCCCCCCCCCAAAAAAAAATCAAAGGGGAAAAAAATGCATTTTATGCATCACGGTGGACCGAAAAACCTTCACAAACAACATTGGAGCAGCGCACTAAAGAGCACGTCCTTCTCCACGTCCCTTGAAGTGTGAGACTTAAAGGAAGAGTGGCTCCTTTGAAGGCAGGTAGCAGGCGTTGCGGGGACTGAAAGGTTGCCGCGCAGGGCATGTCCAAACAGACTTACAGGCCCTGAGTGATGGGACACTAGAAGGAGAGAGCAGGTAACGGGACACCTCCCCCCACTGCTCCGATGTCAGCGCACTCATGTGAATCACAGCTGTGAGAGAGAGAGAGAGAGACACACACACACTGGAAGAAGATCCAGGAGGCAAATAGTTGCCCGACTAGCAGGAAAATATCTCAGCATCTTACATTATCAGCAAGGCATTGTGTCTCTTGTTCGCACCGTTCGACCGTGGCCATCGCCGAGAGTGCGTTTGTAGTGTACTCTGTGTTGTTGTTGCTCTTTGCACCTTTTGAAGGGGATTGGAGGGAGTCGCGTAATAAATCTCTATCTCTCATCGAGGCTTTCCCCCACTTGATCCCATGTGGAAGTGGATAGGGTTAAGATGCAATGCATCACCGGAGTTTAAAGGGGATCAACTTAAATACTGCTTCTACCATGGTGCTTGAACTGGCATAGATAAGTAAGCTAATCCATGTATATTTTTCCCAGGGGTTGGGGTGGCAGACTTCCAGTCATGGGAATGCCTACATGTGGGGAAACGCACGCTTGTGTCCTCCTGTCCCTCCCGTGTCCTCGTTCGTCACTGTGTGAACCGTTTTGTGTTTTCTCAGCATTTCTGCTTTATTTGTCATCGAGACAGGAACAGGTGGGAGGGAGAAGGGGGATGAAGCCTCGGGTCGGCTTCGAACCCGGGCCCGGCTCTGGCTCTGTGGGAATGACCTTATCTATGTGGTATGCACGCTTTAACAGCAGGCGAGCCACCTAGTACGCCCCTATTACGTCCTCCCTTTTACACTCTGCCTATCTATGAGATTAGTCAGATTGTTCCACAGAGATATGCTGTATTTTAAGGACATTTATACGTTGTAAAAGTGTGTGTGTGTGTGTGTGTGTGTGTGTGTGTGTGTGTGTGTGTGTGTGTGTGTGTGTGTGTGTGTGTGTGTGTGTGTGTGTGTGTGTGTGTGTGTGTGTGCGCGCGCGCGTGCGCGCGCTTCAACCTGTTCTGTTCAACCTGTGCCCATGTTTTTTTTCATCTAACAAAACCTACAGTACATTTCAGTATTACTTGTATTGCTTCCAAAATTCCACGCCTACACTTTCTGATATGAACAATAAGGCCATAACACGCTTATTATCACTTTTAGCACATCCCCTGTACCGCTCCTGCAGACTCATCATGCCATCTGGAGGAAGATACAGAACCATGAAGTGGGAAAAGGTTCATTTTAGCAGGAGTTTTGTGATGTCCCCTCAGCCATTGCAGCAAAATTTAAACAAACAGATTACACGCATCTGTAATACTCATGATCTAGTTTTTATTAGGGTTACTCATTAACTTACGAAAAGGAAGCAGGAAGCTAACTGTCCTTTTAAACATTGCTCAATGCTCATACACCTGTAAAATAGATGTCATTTCTCTGCAATCCCTTCTTTCGGCGATAGAGGGCAGCAAAGATACACTTATCAGCCCAAAGCTAGTGTTCTATCTCTTTTCTGCTCTCTCTGCTCTTTCTCTCTCTCTCTCTCTCTCTCTCTCTCTCTCTCTCTCTCTCTCTCTCTCTCTCTATGTGTCATCTCTCTGTCTGGTGACCTCTGATCTGACTTCAGTAGCACCATAAAGGCCCTATAAATTCCAGGAATGGTTGACAGAGAAATGCTTCCGATAAATCCACCCCACCACAAAAGTACATTATTTCGATTCAAGGCATTGTTTATGTTTAATTTTGTGTCTGTGAAACATAAGTAGATATAAATCGAATATAACTCATATAAAATACAGATAAAGTTCAGGAAACACATATATCATCATGATTGAACCACATTTTTCTTCTGGTATATGCTTAAAAAACCAAACAAACTATTTTGTTTGCATGTCATGTGATCATTCCTATAAGCTGTTCTCTATTCATATGACAGTATAACACACAGCATACACTTGACTAGATAATATGACCAAAGGTCACTGGACACACAGGCTGCATCTATTATTTCTTTAGCGATTATTTCATTGGTTACTTGATTAACTGAATATTGCATTGATGTGCACCGGCACATATTTATTGTTTACTGATTTTGATTGATTGATTCTGTCTTACCCTAAATTGATAACCTGTTATTTTCTTTATTAGCCTATATTAAAATGATTAGTTCAGTTAGCTATAGTGGACAACCATTATGGAATAAATGCATGGGCATTGATATGGATTTGTCCCACCCTTTTCTCCTCTATTCTGCCATGGCTTTTTTTTTTACCCATAATTTTGCAACCCATTGCTTCATCCAGTGTCAATTATCTAATGTAATCCTGGGCGCTACACTTCCTCTGCCAACCTGGAGGGGCAGCGGACTGACCTCATGCTTCCTTCTATGCATGAGGAGTCCAAGCTGCTTCTTTTCACCTGACAGGGGGGAGTTTCCCCAGCCGGACGTAGCGCGTGGAAGGAACACGTTATTCCGACCAGTTCCTTTCCCCTCCATCAGGCGCCCCGGCTTGCCAGGGAGAGGTAGTTTAGAGACCAGGATTACTGCATGTTTTTTGTGAGGGTATACCTACCCTAGGGGACACGGGGAGAACATGCAAACTCCACACAGAAAGGCCCTTTCACCAACCCCACTCGGGGTATGGGCACTGATGACGTGGAGGAGGGAACACGCCCCCCAGCGACCACAGCGTCCCCAGACATGGCTTTTCATATAGCAAAGCACAAGAGTTCTTAAAAAGTTCTATACCTTGAGTCAATGTCACTGTGGAAGGAGATATAAGGTGGCGAACTTAAAAGAGGGTCCAAGGCAGCTCTGTCCAGTAGAAGTAGAAAAATCCTTTATTTCATTGATTAGTTAAATATTAAAAACAAGGGTTAAAAACACAACCAACGCGTTTCGGCCTGCATGGGCCTTCATCAGGGCCAACTAAAGAGGACTGTTTGACACGTCATTAAGTAGTGCCAGTAATCAGCATCTCATTAGATCACATGACTATACATCATCATCAGAATAATGCAGAAACGACAAACACCTGGGTGTGCACACCTAACTATTACAGCTCATTAGCAAACTGAAATTTACGTACAAAAATGGCTTTTCATAGTTTCATAAAACATTACTACTGCTGCAGTTTGCTTCCATTCAGCCACAAAAGCTGGAAAAATGTAGTGAGGTCAGACACTGATGTTGGCCGATTAGACCTGGCCTCACATTTGGCGCTCCAATTCATTCCAAAATGTGTTTGATAGGGTTAATGTCAGGGCTCTGTGCAGGGTCAGTATTAAACTTCCTCGTCACTTATTTCAACAATCCATTTCTGCTATGTGGAAGGAGCGTGGGGGTGGGGAGGCACAGCGGGGGCCAGATTGTCATTCTGAAACAGGAGATGGCCTTCTGCAAATTGTTTCCCCAAAATGTCATTGTAGCCTGTAGCATTAAGATTTCCATTCACTGGGACAAAGGTCACTAATTGGAATAACCCCTAACTAGAAAATGGAGTGGAGCACGTAGTAATATCTCCGCCAGGCTGGGTGGTCTAATACCTCAGGGCTGTGTAAGTTGTGGTTTGCAGCCGTCGGGACCTGAGGAAGGTACAGGGGAGAAATGGGGTTTCCAGGACATGTGTCCTGGCAAAGTGTTTTGCATTTGTGGCATACCCCTTGGTCATGAGTGAAAGTGTTTTTGTATGTGCACTCTATGGAATACCCTCAACGTGTGATTCCAACTGTATATCAGTGGTTCTCAACCAGTGGTCCAGGGACCACCAGTGGTCCTGGAGGGGGGTTCCAGGTGGTCCCCAGCTAAATGATGGAGAGATGGTAACCAAATGGATCTTTAACTCTTGAGAGTGTAAAATGAATTTAAACAATTTAGAAAATGATTGTAAAATATCTGCATTACTTGACTTACTTATTATTTAACTACAAGAAATCTACACAAATAGGGAATGTAGAGGAATAATTTTTATCTTGCCTGTTATCTCTGCTATGGTACCAACATCAATACAGAATGGAAATGTGGACATATGTAGTTTTGGGTCTGGAAGGCTAAATCTCATCAAATGGTGGTCCGTGGCTATTAAAGTGCAGAATAAATAATGGGCCTTGATATAAAAAGGGTTGAAAACCACTGCTGTATATGAATGTCTATTTTTTTTTTAGGGAAAACGTAGGCCCCGCCCAGGCTAACACACATTTTGGAAGCCAATTGCAGCCAAATGGAATGTTTATCATGTGTACCAGACAGAAAGGTGAAAGCATAATCTCCATCAGATAATTATAAAGGGAGGGTGTCCGCTGACTTTTGGTCATAGACTAGTGCATTAGTATCTATCTACATCAGTGGTTCTCAACCTTTTCAGGCCACAACCCCCAAAATCATTTTGATTTGAACTGGGGACCCCCCAGTCCCCACCCTGACTAGCAGTGCTACTTGGGACTTGTAGCAGTTGAGGCATTAGATTTAGTTTGACTCGGTTCCACAGATAAATATTGTGAATTTCTTTCTTTTCTTTTCTTTCTTTCCTTTACTTTCCAACCCACAGGTTGAGAACCACTGATCGACCTCACCTATGATACATCATAGTATGCAGCCATTTACGCTTTAATGTCCCTTTGCAATAAATAATCCAGATAAATGGTCTTTGTCCGTCCCTGAGTGTGATGACGGGAGATTCACCAATGTCACTGCAGACTAGGGTTGTAGCCGAGTCCACCTAAAGCCACCCAATCATGGGCGAGACCGAGTAAATGAAAATGTGGACTCGAGACCAGACTCGATACAAGGCAAAGACTTGAGTATACTACAACACTACTGCAGACCGAGTCCATCGCAGGCTGCCAAGTGCTAATACATCATAATTTCCTTGGGTGCGTCCTCGGTGGGCTTCTGCTGTTCCTTCCGGTGCGTGTAGGCCGCGTGCTGGTACAGGAAGATGGACAGGATGCCCAGGAGACTGAGCGCTACGTAGGCGATCAGCAGGTAGTAGCCGAGCTGCAGCTCCACGCGCATGCCCGTCAGCTCCACCGAGTCGGGATAGTTGACGTCGATGAAGTGAAAGGACACGTCCTCGGCCATGCCGGTCAGGTGCACGTTCGCCACGAACATGATGAGGACCAGCAGACACAGGCACGCTGTGGAGGAACAAGGGTTATTATTATTATTGTCTTGAATCTTTCATTCGTTTTTGTTTTTTTGAGTGGTGCGGTAACCACTCCTATTGACAGCTATGTGTGTCCCTGGGTCTGTCCCTGGATCTGTCTGTCCAAGCACGAAAATAGCGTTATAGCGTTTGTTCACCACCAAGTGTCACTGTTGCACAGCCTAACACAGACATGGCTCACTTACTTCCTGGACTACATGTCGTCTCAGTAAGACCGCCCTCTCCCTATCCACAAGGAGGAGCAGTGCACCAAAGCACTATGGGAATTGTAGTGTCCATGACATCATGGACACTTTAAAAAACACATATTAAACACATATTACTCATAAAATCCCCAGGAAAGTGTTTCTTGTCTCTCAAGCATAATTAAAATAAGATCTGGTTGCAAAAGGGGTGAAGTGTCCACACAGTTTTCACTCAACAGATTTTTCAACTGTTATCAGGCTTATCAAAGTCATCGTCATGGAACCTGAATGGCTGATCATAGCCCATGAGGTGGTTGTAGTCTCGGGGGAGGAGGAAAAGGGTGACACTTGGCACCTTCACCTGCCTCTGGTGGAACGCTGTCTTCTTCTCCATGAGGAAGACATTGTAGGTGGCGGCTGTGTAGGTGTCAGTTTCGGCGTCATGAGAGAGTCGGACCACGTAGCCCTTAAGGCTCATACATAGTCTGGATTTTCGGTGGTTAGGTGACCACCGAACTACAACATGACGTCACGAGCCGCGGTGAAGAGCAAACCACCGCCACCGCTCCAGCCCTTCTCTCTGTTTTTACTCACCACCGCTCAACGTTATTTCAGCTCCAGTGGTCAGCTCACCACCACCAAAATCCAGACTATGAATAGGCCTTTAGTGATGACGTGGAGAAGGACGGGCGTGATGAAGGTGAAGAGGCCGACAACGCTGCAGAACAACGTCTACATGGCCAGGCTCTGGTGTGCCAGGTTTGTGTTTATTAAGAAGTGAGGCGTCGGCCTGGGCCATGGCTCAATGGTCCAGGCACCTTGGCTGGTAATACAGTCTGGCAGTGTGCCGCGGGCTCGACTCCCGATCCCGACGGCCTTTACTGCATGTCTTCCCCCCATCTCTCTCCCCATTTCCTGTTAGCCTACTGTCTGTCCATCCATAAAAAATATAAAATAAAGGCGAAAGCCACAAAAAAACATTTTGAAAAAAAAAAAAGTGAGGTATTTTGTGAAAAATTGAAAATAAAAACAAAATGTAAAAAAAAATCACACCCGTGTGAACTGAGTGGTGCAAGGTCTTATATAGCCTGATCAGCTGTGGTCTGATGTAATGTCAGTGACCATAGTAACCATGCTCATTCTTTTGGGCCCCACGTACAGGTACACACAAACATAGAAACATAGATACAGACAAAGCTGGTTATTGGAGTGGTTTGCACCACTCAAAAAAGAAGTGAGGCATCAGACACAGGCTGACCATGCTGCTGCCATAGCTGAACATCACCCCGCATACAGCTCTGGCAAGGTTGCCTGTGTGAACTATGTTTCCCTCACTGGAGCTAGTGAGAGGAGGACGTAGATAGACAGCGCACAGGGGACACACACAGGGGCTGCACAGAGATAGCCTGCAGAGTTGGTCACGTTGAGAATCGACCTTCTTCTGACAGCAGCAGCATGACCGAACAAGAGTCTCTGGTGGCTCTCTGACAGTCCTCTGCAACACGCACCAAAATATGATCTTCCATTGTTATTATTTGCGGCTCTGATGTTGACATGGCTAAAAAGCGACTGAGAAACTGGGCGCAGTCCTCGTACAATGCCAAGTGCAAACATTATGAAGTGAACAACACAACACAACCAACCACAACACAACCCTGACCAGTGAATCAGATTTAGCAACTAGCTCTAACTGGTATAGCTAAGTGAAGAAATTAATTGATATTAGGGCTAATATGATTTATCGTATTATTATGGGGTATTGTTAGGGCCAGGGTGAGATTCAAAAGTTCGGAAAACGTTTAAAAGCTGCCAGTGCGTGTCTGTGTAACGTGTTTGGAACATATTAAAGTGACTTCATATTCATGATGTCAGTCACTCCATATCTGGGCAAGATTTTGGGGGACATGCGCCCGCACAGACAGACAGACAGACAGACATACAGAACAGTACATACGGTCGAAAGACTCCTTTCATGCCACGCCGCAAAGAAAAAAATATATACAGGACTAAACACATGCTCCAAACCTCTTTGGCAACTTGGCATGCCTCAAGTGCGCGCTGGAAGTGCAAATGGAAGGAATCAAAACATGTCAGTGCATCTAATGCTCATAAGATCGGAGTCATTCTTACCACTCAGTGAGCTGCAAGCGTAGAAGCCGACCGGGCCCATGTAGGTCTCGTACGGATTACTGACACTGTTGTAGAGGGAGATTAGCAGGCTGAGGACCGAGCACAGCATGCACACCACCAAGAGGCCCACGGACAGAACATGAAGGATGAAAGCGGCTCCTCCTATCTGCCCCAGCACTTCAAACACTGTGTGGAAAATGATGATTACTTTTAGAGACGGTTTACCTTCAATTTACCCAAATCCTGAAAGTGTGAGAAGTACTGATTTAGAAGGCATTTTGTAGAATCTGCCTCAGGTCTTATTGCGGTTAAAGTCGGGTCATGATTTACCTGCGAAAGGATCGTCTGGCATCAAAAATGGACACTCGTTTCTAGAAGAACGTCCATCAAAAAGATCCATAACAATTTGTGCGGTGCCAGTTTCATTGTATATCGTTCCTTCACGCGGAGTACAGACCATGGTTGTTTCGGCCCATTCGGTCGACATACAAAATCCCAACAACCCAATAGCACAGGACGTCATGAGCCCACTGCCCAAGAAATGGAGGATCTTCTTAGAGGAAGGCATTTCTTCTTTCTTGTATATTCCAATCACACTAAACAAGTGTTAAGAGTCCTGGTTTGGTTACAATCAGAGCACAAACACACTGCTGAGCCACCAAGACTTCCCTGGAATAGTTGCCTTCAGAGAGAGAGGGACGATATGGGCTGAAGGTATCATAAAACCTTGATTGAGAGTGACCTTTGGTCAGAACCTGGGGTGGTTGCCATAGTGTAGTGTTGACGACATCATATGCGGGAAACAAATATGATTAAGCCTGAGGACTGTCTGTATTAAGCAGGATTCTCTGATAATGCTTTCATTATTTTCAATATACCGTATTGTGCCAAATATAAGATGACTCTAATTATAAGACGACCCCCAGTTTTCAACTCATTAGTGGAAAAAGAACATTGAATGTCAAATAGTCTATTCCCTGATTTATAATACAACTTTATAGGATTTTCTTTTTTTAAAGATATTTTTTATTGGTTTTTTTGAAGGGACAGACAGTAGGCTGACAGGAAACGGGAGAGAGATGGGGGAAGACATGCAGTAAAGGCCGTGTCGGGCTCGGGAGTCGAACCCGCGGCACACTGCGACTGGATTACCAGTCGGGTGCCCAGACGGTTACGCCACCGCCTGGGCACTTTATAGGATTTTTAGGATTTTCCAAGCTCCGAGTCAAATCCGGTGACCTCGGGCCGGTCGCCACCAGGTATTGCCTAAACCTAATCTTATTCCTAAACGTACGTTAACCTCAGTAAAACGCTGCCTAAACCAAACCTTATTCCTAAACAACGCTGCCTAAACCAAACCTTATTCCTAAACGTAAGTTAACCTCAGTAAAACGCTGCCTAAACCAAACCTTATTACTAAACGTAACCTCAGTAAAACGCTGCCTAAACCTAACCTTATTCCTAAACGTACGTTAACCTCAGTAAAATGCTGCCTAAACCTAACCTTATTACTAAACGTAACCTCAGTAAAACGCTGCCTAAACCTAACCTTATTCCTAAACGTAAGTTAACCTCAGTAAAATGCTGCCTAAACCTAACCTTATTACTAAACGTAACCTCAGTAAAACTATGCCTAAACCTATTCTTATTCCTAACCTTGCCTAAACCAAACCTTATTCCTAAACCTCAGTAAAACTATGCCTAAACCTATTCTTATTCCTAACCTTGCCTAAACCAAACCTTATTCCTAAATGTAACCTCAGTAAAACTATGCCTAAACCTATTCTTATTCCTAACCTTTATGCCTAAACCAAACTTTATTCCTAAATGTAACCTCAGTGAAACTAGGCCTAAACCTAACCTTATCCTTATTCCTAAACGTAACCGAAACAAAACTATGCCTAAACGTTTTAGGCATAGGCCTATTCCTAAACCAACAAACTATTGAAAATGTATGAAGATTATTGTTATTGGTATTTTTTATTATTATACAATTATGTCATTCTTTTTTTTTTACTGTGATTATCTCAGTAATTACCAATTGGGACAGGCCTAGTTCTCAGGCTCAGTGTTGTGTACACTACAGTCAAGTCATCTCCCATGCAGTGCAGTGCACTTTAAAGGAAGTAGTCTAGGTTCACACTCACAGCCTTGGATCCAAAGTCCAGGATGTAAAAGAAGGAATCATAAAACATAACATGCTGCTCATTAATCATTAACATCTTCTACCCAAGGATGTTTTACTAGTACAGGGAGTGATCCATCACCATTGCATACACCCTCAGCCTTTTACTATAACACCATGATAATGATGATGAAATGGAGTCAACAATGTAAATACTGTCAATGTGTGTTGCGTGATTAAATCAGGGAAAGAGGACTCCTTCCCTTTCCTCTCTCTCTGAAAAGTATTACAGCAACTTGCTGCTGCCCCCCGTGGGGTGTCATTATTATGTGCACGTGTTGTAATAAACAGTGGCGCCAGGCGGCTCCCTTTCTACACCAGAGAAAAGAGAGAGAGAGAGAGGCAGAGAGAGAAAGAGGGAGGGGGAGAGAGACTGAGAAACAAACGCAGAGAGGGAGCGAGAGAGAGATAGCTCGACTAAAGCAGAGAGAAAGATAGAGCGACATAGAGAAACAAGAGAGAGAGAGAGGTTCTACTCTCACTGACAGCGCAACGGTCCTAAACAGCTCGTTCGTCGGAGCCGTACGGGTGACAGACTACAGACAAGACGGAGACTGTAGCATCGCATCGTTACTGTACTAGTGTGGATGGAATGTTTCCACCGTCACGCCAAGGTGAGTGAGACGTTTTTACATGTTGTTGTTGTGTTCTATATATATTCTGACACCTTTATTTATCCCCCGGCGAGCAGCCAGCAATGCATGCAGACGTCAATTTATGTATGATGCGTTTGTTTGTTTGTTTCTGGATCTGGAATCTTTCAGCCAATTAACGCAGAATGCGCACCGGGTGCGTTTATTATTTCTACCTGTCTGACTTGTCACGCAGCAGCTGGTAGCAATAATACTCTGATTTAAGACAGGCTTTGCGTTGTTGACTAGTTCCTATTTGTATTGTATTGTATGTATGTGCAATGATAAAGCGTGCCGCATATCATATGATGCCTCATGGCTCAGTCTCCCTCCCTGTCAACCTCTCAGGACTTTTCTGACTGAGTCATATGGGGTTATATGGAGCCAAAAAGCCGAGTTTCGTTCTCATTTCTTGTTTTGGTTGTTGCTTTTCCCCTTGTGGCACTGTTATTGTTGCCTGTATCATGGGCAAAATGTCAAGGTCTCTGAGTCCTTAACTCTGACAGTGTAGAGAAATGGAACCTTACAGTATCTAGGCTACAGACCTGTAAAAGGGACAATTTAGACCCCGCTAAAAAGAACCTTGCTGCAGTAGAGTCAACATTTTGCGTTCATTTAATGCCATTATTGTTTGCCAAACATGATGTTGGAATGTTCAAAAGCTGTTCTTATCCCCCCCTCCCCGGTTGCACAACAAACTCCCTGTCATTGTTGTGGGCTGCAGCTTTGTTGTGACTTGTCCAGTCCTTCCAAACAGTGTGGCAACATAACGGCTATAATGATATTGTTGTTGAGTTTAACCCCTGGCTCTGAGAGGTAGTTGTAACCCAAATAGACTCGATCCTTGTGTCCATTTGGTTACTTTTGAAACCTGACTGAGTTACAGATGTATAGTTTAAAGGGATTTACTGTGGTTGCCTCTTATGTCTTTTTTAAAAAGGTAGACATTCTTGTGGTTGATTATGGGCAGTTAAAGTAACTAATACATTTACTCAAGTACTTTACTTACATTTTTTGTTTTTACTTTAGTGGAGTATTTCCAATTTTCAATACGTCCTCCACTGCATCTCTGAGGAAAATATTGTACTTTTACTCCACTGCAATGCATTGCATCACTTGTGGATCTGCTACTTTCCAAATATTTTTAGACATTTTGAAAACTTGAAATGGACTATATCTTATCTACTATACATGTCTCTGTACGTCTGTACGTACGTCTGTACGTCTGTAATCCACATAACTCGAGAACCATTCTCCCCACCGATTTCAAATTCGACACACGCGTTCCACCCCACCACAGTGCCCGGTGTCGAGTCGGTCGGACCCACGGTTGTCCAGAACTGCCCCGGACAGAGCCCTTGCCCAGTGTCCATATACTGTATGGAGCTGGCCTGTTCTGACATCATTCTGACGTCGGCATAGACTCCATATTTGGACATGCCTGACAAATATCTCCATATATGGGCATAAAAGGGAAACAGACATATCTGGGTGGGGCATGCATTTCCAACTTGCATCGTTCCAAGTAGGCCAGTGCCCAACGGGCACCGCTGTAGAGGCTCCAACGCCGCGGGCACCGCTCTAGTTCTTCATAATGAGTAATTTTACCGTTGATACTTTAAGAATATTTAGATGCCAATGAAGTATTTCTACATTGGTTGTGATACTTTTACTCGAGTAAAACATCTGGGCTACTTTTCTTCCAGCACTGATTATGGACATTGCCAGTTCGACAGCTTAGCTGTGCTTTGTTCGTTGCTTTAGGCTGCTCTGCTTTTGTATGTGATTATAAGAAATTAATTTAACGCAATTTCTTAGAAGATTAATTTGTTAAAAAACTGCCATTGATAAAAGCCCTGTTCTATTGTGTTGACAGTAAATGGGACATTGGCTGCCTGCTTCAAGTTCTGCCCTTGTGAATTAACTTAATTTTACGCTTAATTATGAGTCGATTATTACGAAGCGGAAAACGTACCCTCCCAAAACAACAGTGTCAAGTCGGTGTCACGTTTTCCTATTTGTCGTGATTTGTCTTAATTGATTCTTAAGTGGGCGTGACAGATTTTGGGGACCATATGTTGCGCAGCGCTGTTATTTTTGGCTGATGCTGTAAGTAGAAAATGTACACACTATTCACTAACAGAACAAACTGCCTGTGAGTATAGGAAAGGAAAGGATAATTAACCCATTTTGACCTGGGAACGATTCTACAAATGTCTTCTAAATCCTGACAGTTTTCTGAAAAAAAAAACATGTTTCTATATCAGTCGTTCTCAAACATTTTCATGTCAAAGACCCCCAAGATTATCTGTAATTGGCCGCCGACCCCCATCTGAAAATATGTTGTTCCAGGGACCTCCCAGTCCCAGAAGCAAAGATTTGAGTTAAAAACGTTGGCTCTGAAAGAATATATATTCAAAGATTTGCACTACATTTTCACTATTTTTCAAAAATAGCAGACCTACAAGCTCGTAGCGCGGCACTCTGTGCCGCGATATAAGCTTGTAGATCTGCTATATTCAATAGCTAAGTATTACATAATGCTTAAAACACCAAAAGGGGACCCCGCCCAGAATGGGTTAACACGTCCGTCTGTGTAGCTATTTTCCCCCAGAATTCCTTGAAGGATTTGAGGTGTTATCAGCGTTTAATTGGGCTCCTTCCACATATCTGCAATCCCCAACCATCCCAGGCATCGTTCAATCTGTTGGCCTGCAGTGAGGCAAGACTTCAGTATTATGGGGGAAAAACAAGGAGAAAGGACCTGGAATCTGACATGACAAACACTATAGCCGTGGGCTATAGAGAAATCTCCCATCCATGCTTGTTTCTTGGCAGCGGTTGGATGTGTGGCAACAGTCAGTTCTTCCTGTTTCTGCAGAGGACTTGTTGCCTCAGAAATGCCTTGAACCGTGATATTTTATGGAGGGACAGACAGTAGGCTGACAGGAAATGGGGAGAGAGATGGGGGGAATACATGGAGTAAAGGCCGTCGGGATCGGGAGTCGAACCCGCGGCACACTGCCAGACTGGATTACCAGCCAAGGTGCCTGGACCACTGAGCCATGGCCCAGGCCTGAATGAACCGTGATTCTCAATGTGATCCAAAATGGACCCATACAGGTCTGTAACTCAAATGGAAGCAAATGGACCCTCTAGTCTTATAAGGTCTCTATCTCTGAGAGTATACACATTGAACCAAATGGACCACCACAGGTCCAATTTGGTTTACAGGGTATACAGTAGTTTAGTTCAGTGATTCTCAACCGTTTTTTAATTTCAAGGACAACAGTTTGATTGATATGCACTAGCAGCACTACTAGACTAGACCATGGACCCCCACACTTGATACAATGTCTCATCTCTGGGACCCCAATCTGCGTTGCAAAAATGCTTACCGTATTTAACTTTTGAGAGTGTAACAGTGGAACAAAAAATGGACTCGTAAGGGTCCATTTGGTTCCATTTGGTACACTGTCAGAGTTACAGTCCCGTAAGGGTTCATTTTGGACCACTGGTGGTCCCCGCGATTCTGACATTGAGAACCACCTCTCTAAATCGGACCTCTTTTTGAGATCCTTTTGCTTGCTTTGCTTGCCAGGTGCATGGCTATGGATACACAGTAGTGCTGAAAGTACACAGACTGTATCGTGATTATAATGATGTTTAGTTTAGCAAGGCCAAGGTGTGAGAATGAGGAATGTTTGCTGTTTAAATAACACATCTTACCCACTCTATATTTAGTTTTATAATAAGATGTACAAATCACACAGCAGCAGCAGCCTAGCTGTTTTCTGAGTCGCATCTCATTGCCACTGCTGCATGCCTACTACACGTTGTTGTGCCAAGCTGACTGTGGTGCTTTCCATTTTTGGTTGTCAGCCATAGTAGCTGACTGAGATCACAAAATGGCAGATTTATGTGCTTGTTTAAAAAACACACACACACAAAAAAAGACCTTGCTTTGTGTCGTTGTTTGCATGTGGGAGTTGTGTACAACACGAGCAGATGTGGTGATTGTTGTCAGGAGAACAATGTCATTTACTGGGTAGAAGGAAACTAAGCAGTCGTTCCCAAACAGTGGGTCGGGACCATCGTTTTGTTTTTGGTTTGTTTTGGGTCACGCATAGCTTTGTTTTGGGTCACGCATATCAACGCGTTGTGTGCTTTTAGATCTGCTCTTTTCACGCAAATGTCTCTTTTGGGTCTCGAGCTATGAGATATCTTTTACTTTACTGGAGTATTTCCAGTTTTCTATTCTACATCCACATCCACAGGGCGGCTGTGGCTCAGGAGGTAGAGCAGGTCGTCCAATGATCCATGGGTCGGCGGTTCGAATCCCGGCTCCTCCTGTCTACATATCGAAGTGTCCTTGGGCAAGACACTGAACCCCAAATTGCTCCCGATGTGCTGGTTGGTACCTTGCATGGCTTCCGCCGCAATCGGTGTATGAATGTGTGTGTGGATGGGTGAATGTAATGCACAATCTATGTAAAGCGCCTTGGATAAAGGCGCTATATAAATGCACCATTTACATCTCAGAAGCAATTATTGTACTTTTACTCCACTACAGTTATTCGACAACTTTAGTTACTTAGCAGATTTTTATTTAATATTACAAAACATAATCACTTCAGCCCTATATATGCTTCGGCTATTTGAATATAGCCAATCGACAAGCTCAGTATGTGTCGGCTATTGTTTGTTATTGCTTGGAGATCGGCTATTTTCCAACAGATTTTACTTTTCTTTTACTTCAGTAAAATGTGAGTGAGTTATCTTGCGTAAAACAAGCCAGAACGCCTCCTCCCTTCCCCGGCAGCCACTACAGCTCCCCGCCACACATCACCTCTAAAAAAAGAAAGATTCACACTCATTCATTTTGTACTATCGAGGCAGGCAGGGACCCCATGCTGGGCTGTGCCACATTCTAGCCTACTTTGATACTTATTCCTTCTTTGTGGAATGTGCAGAGAGGGATCTGTTATAGACATGATAGCAGCATGGCAATTAGTGCTTGATAAATATCTGTTGATCGGTAATGAATCCAGCTAGTGCTGCAACTTTTTTTTATCTATAACCTTTTCGATTCATTAATAATCGATACTGTACATAGTGTTAGTGTTGCTCAATAGGGTCTCTGCAAAATAGCGACAAATTACAACCTCACAATCTATTTGATTTTTTTAATTAATTAACATTTTTTATAGTTCCTTAAATCGATTAGTTCGATTAACTCCAACCACGGGTTGAGTCCCATGCATGTCAGACCTTGGTTTTGTTAGAAGAGCTCAACAAACAAGCAGTCATTTGTATCTTCTACCTGTGGTGTGTTGCCTTAGTGAAACGTTGCTCAAGCACATGATGCTATGTTGCAACTGCAGGCTTGTTTGTGCTTGCGGCTTATTCCATAGCAGCCACGGCAGAATGCCTAGCCTAGGGACTCTGTCATCATCAATCATTTCGGGAAAACATTGCAAGAAATATGCAGAATATTTGACATGTTTCTTCTTTAAACCCTTTTATTAAAGCTGGATACGTTGATGAGAACACTTTATTAATGCAATAGGGCAGTCACCAAATTTTTTTTACTTATTTTCTATCAATTACTTACCCCTTTTTGTCACATTCCTGAGTGAATAATTTGACTCAAAGTGTCTCCTACTGAGCAGCCACCCGGTCATCGAATTATTGGCTTGTGAATGTGAAAGAAAGCACAGAAATCTCCATGAATTCAAGGCTTCAGGGGGTGTGTAATTGACATAGAAAATGCGTAATATTTTGGGCGAACTACTCTTTGAATCACAGGGATGTTCTAGGGAGTTTATTGCTTGGCGCGGCTGTTGCAGTTCAAGTGATTTCATTCAAAGAGAAAAGAAAAACAAGGACAAACCTAAAGACGCCAACAGAAGACCTTGTATGTTCTTTCAATTCATTCATAATTTGAATCCGTCTCTGCTTGAGTATGTGTGAGGTCTGCTGGACTTTTGATTTAAAAGTAGCCTATACTGTGATTGGATTGCTGTGATGTAATGCGGATTATGGATGTATCGTGTACTTAGGATTGTTTATAGGATGTTGTGTACTGTTTTGTCTGTTTTTGTCTGCCTTTTATTTTTCAACTTTTATTGATCCTGTATTTAAGGTTTGTTTGTCTTGTTTTCTGTTGTCCTTTTTCTTTGGGGTGAAAATTCAATGTATTTATTCTTGTACGTTATACTTGTGGGGGTGAAGAGAAGCTGTTAATGCCACCATTTATAATTTTTCTACTCTAAAAAAAAAACAATAAACAAAGTTATTAAAAAAAAAAGAAGACCTTGTATGTACATTGCTGCTTCCTGCTTGGGAGACTGGTGTCGTCGTCGTCGTATAGGACCAGGAAAGCCCCTTCTTCAGCTCTCGTTCACAGAGAGGTGGGAGCTCTGGGGTGAAGGGGAAGAAGGCGTGTCGCCACCATCAGAAGAAGAAAAGCCCCGAGGCTATGGGAGCTATTAAACACATGGCCACCGTGGGGACACGGCTTGCACAGCTGTGCAAACTGTTACCTGCTTGCCCCCTTGTTCCACTGACTCCCCGGTGTCCCTCCCTGCCTGCAAGGCAGCGCAGCGCACGCCCAGCGGCTCGGCACCAATCTGGTCCATGCTGTATACCACAGCCTGTGTGTCTTCACACAGACCTCATATCAGTTTTAATGCTGCTGCTGCTGCTGCAGTGCTGGGGAAGCCAAGAGCAGTGAGTGATGAGTTTCTCTCTGGAGCTGAAAACAAACTTAAGTAGGACAGTACTGTACTAGGGCTGCAACTATCCATTGTTTTCTCAGGGATTCTTCTATCTATTGATTACTTTTTCCAGAATAACTGGCAGGTGTGGGTTTTATATATATATTTATATAAAAAAAATTATCCCACGATTTTGTAACCCATTTTTCAACCTGTGCCAAATGCCTAAACTGTAATCCTGGGCGCTACTCTCCCTCTGCCAAGCTGGGGAGAGCTCCGAACTGAGCTTCCTTCAATGCATGAGGAGTGAGCAGTGGAGGTGTTCCGATCGGCCGATATACACTCCAAATGAAGCAATTTACTCGATCTGGAGAAACTGGAAAAATGAATCGACGTGAAAAAACTAATCGTTAGTTAAATCGATTAGTCTAACTAAATACTTACGCTCTATTTTGTACATTGTTGTCCAACAGTCTCGTGCAAAAAGAGCGAGATTGCTCTTTTACAAGTAGCTCATAAAGTATTATCGCTATTTCTAAAAAGGTTTGGCCGTGAATAGTGAACCCCTAAAAAAAGAATAGAGGCTGCACACTGGTGAGGCTGAAAAAGCTCTGCTGTATTTTGATGGCGTCGTCAACGTTTTGATCCATTCAGATCTTCATCAGGACAGATCTACAAGCTCACAACACGTCACGTTGTGACAAAATATTATCAAAGTCTTCGGTGACACCCCTGGACTTGCACCCTAGGGTGCCACAGACACCCTGCTATACAGTTCTGTAGTACGACAATCCATATACAAGGTGTGATTTAAACCTTGTGTGTGTTCACTACTACTAGGCAGCTGTCAGCTCTAGTAGTTGTCAGGTCCTTTTCGTTCAGTGTGGAAACAACTGGGCCGGAGATCAAGGCCGTCCTTTTAGTCAGTGGCATCAGACAGAGGTAACCCTAGTTACCATCTGTTGTCCCAACGAGCCGTTAGATGTTGTTGGCCCTGTGAGGTATTACGGTATGGCCGGAGCACATGAGACACAGACGGCACAAAGAGCATATCTGTTGAAGAAAGATCAAAATAGCATTAATCCTATTATTCTAAAGTTAGTCGTGGTTCCCTTCTTCCTGCACTGGTCATGATCCTTTCTCTACCTGACTCTGACTGACTGTGGTTTAGGCTTTTGTTTTTTTAGTACGAGAACATCTTTCTTGAGGACACGGTGATATTGGATACCGCCCCCCCCCCCCCCCCCCCCCCCCCCCCCCCCCTCTTGTTTCCCCCTCACTGTATATGTCTCTTTTCCCTTTTTACCTCTATGATGAATTCCTGTTCTGTTCTTTGACTATATAGAAGTGTCTATTTGTAAGTCTCTAAATGTTTTGATGAATTGAACATGGTGGACCCTCTTGTAAACAAGTGTAATGCTTAATTGGGTCGTCCACTCACAGTTAACAGTCTTTGTATTGAGTTTGTGCTTGAAATGTACTGTAATTCTGCAAACTGTTAATAAATATTTCAATCAATCAAAAGGATACATGATGTGCTCTCCCTGTACTCTGGGCTCAGTAATAAAATAATTCAATCGTGTAATCACTGCTGTATAGAGCGAGGCCATGCTCACATTACTAGATTGCGTTGCAGAAACATCTTATCTCCATTTTTTTTTATTAAATGTCTTTTTCATAAATTAATGCCCTATACTTCATACTTAAATTGTCACACGGAAATGGCAAAAAATAGCAGCTCTACGAGCTCAAAACGTCACATCACGTTTTCAGCTTGTAGATCTGCCATTTTTTGCTATTTCTGAATTTGAATTCTGAAAAGTAACACTTTTGGACATAATATGAGGTTTCCGCTCGACAGCAACAATACTATGCTGGTCCCGTATGAGCCTGAGAGTGCAGCCTTAGATCTAGACAGGACTCTCTTAGAGCTAAAACTTGCCTCATCACCTCACCTGGGCCTGGGAGGGGGGAGGGGGGGGGGATCTGATCTGGCTTTCATGTGGCCCATGCACCTAGGCTCTGGAACGGCCTGTATCCGAGGATCTAAGGCTGGCAAAGTCGGTGTCATCTTTTAAATCACTTCTGAAAACCTACTTTTTAGGACTTTTAAAAGTTTTCATTTGACTCTTTCTGTGGCCATTTCCTTGTATGGGCAGAAATGTTCATGTTTGTCTTCATTTGTTTAAATGTATGTTGACCTCGTGAACCCTATAGTGTAGAACACGGCTGTATTTTATCTTGCTGTTATAGGCCACTTTATTGTAACCCTCGACGACGGTTCATTCATGATCTGTGACCCTGTTACTCGATACTGTTGGTTGCTTTAAAGCTCGTAAACTAAACTAGGGATCAGTCCTTGTTATACACTCTTCATAACTTAGCTCTGGTGTGATGTAAACGAGCGAGGCCTATGCTGCGGTTAAGACGAGAGCCCTTTTTGCTTTGCATCCAGCGTATAGGCAGTCAGCCAATGATGTCATTCCGGCAACAGCTGCCCAGAATATGGGTGTATGTATGTCTCCCCTCGGGCGACACATAGCTCCCTCTATTGTATTTCTGTCACTCATTACACGAGCGGCGACGCTCCGCAAAGTACACACCAGGTCGCTCTCAGAAGACAGGCTCTGAGAGCTCGACACAATGACCTCCATAGTTGCCTTACGAGTCTCGAAGGAGATAATAGGGAGGGGAAAAAATACTTTCAAGTTATACGAGGTTATTATTTGGTGTGTTTAAATTTGATTGAGACACTAAAAAACACCCAGTAATGTCGCAACGAACGGCTCGTATCCATGTCCAACCATTACGTTATTTTTATTACGTAATGATTGGACAGCCGCTCCGCATAACGTCGTATCTGTCGGGTGAAAACCTCACTCCAAAACTGTTACTTTTCAGGATTCAAATAAAAAAAAATGGCAAAAGTAGCAGATCGACAAGCTCATTTCAAGCTTGTAGATCTGCTACTTTTGATACTTTTGTGTGATGCTGTATCAAGTATATTCATTTACTAAAACAATTGTGGAGATGAATAAAGAAGAAGAATAAAAATAATATATGGAGATAAGAGGTTTCTGCCCAACAGCAACACTATTTCACGCAATGTGTTGATGTGTTTTCACACATGTGTCACATTATTGGATTGAGACGCGAGTTTCTTTTTTTTCTTTTTTTTTAGGCCAAATAAGAACGTGCCGGCCCAATTCAGTGACCTGCTCCCTCCCGGGACTAAAAGCAGGGTGGAGCTTTTTTAAAGAGATTAAGTGCTCTAGAATCGAATGCACTCCATGGCCTGGTTCACGTGGAAGTGAAACTAAGTAAACAACTTTGGGATCCGACTGTTATCCTCGCTTCAGTTCACTTCTTTTATCTGAATGAATAGAATACCTTGAAAAGTAAACGCTAAGGCCTATATCTTGTGTGTGACTACAATGGGCTGCCTACATGGCAATAGCATAGTTCTTAAACCACTTGAAGGGTGAATGTGGTTAATGACAGCCCCGTTACCGAGTTGGAGGAGCAACAAAGTCGGCTATTTGTCTGCTCCCTTGAAGTCTGTGCATGGGCTGTTTAATGGTAAACAAATCTGGGATGCGCTCATCATATATGCGCATGCTAAAACGTCTCGCCCACACATTTCCTGGATAGCAGGGATCTTTATGATAATAAGTACGCCTCTGTACTGGAAGGTGGAGATGATGCAAACAATGGCAAAAACCCACGCATTAATACCAACACACTGTTTCTGAGGTAATTTAAGGCAATCGCTTCTTGAATTTAATTAGTTTCATAGCAAGCGTTGACCTTGGGTTGTTTGTACTCACTTCCAGCCACTATAAAAATGAGCTGGCAAATTGATTCCTGCCTGCTGCTGCAGTTTGGCCTGTGATCAGGGTCTGTCACGTCATGGTGGTGATGTAGACCTGCATATTGTAAAAGTCATTATCTCTCCCCTTGCTTCCGCAGGCCGGTCAAGCCAAGGCCACGTAAAGAAGGAAAGGACCCCGTACATCACTTTCTTGGTCCGGCGATTTCCAGCTGGCACATTTGTTGTGCTGGCAGGAAAACCCGGAGGCCGAATGTTCAATGGAATGCATTGAAGTCGATGAGAGCCGGGTGGACACGCGTATACTATGAATGAATAAACACTGTCTTTGAATGATTGCGAGCTTTGCAGAATAATCAATTCGGGAAGATAAGACGTATCACACCTTGTTCCCTGCCGTCTTGTTTTTTGACATGCACACTATATAACCTTTTTCAGCTATCCAAAGAGCACAGAGAGCAAGTTATTCTGACTGTGACAGCTAGCTGTCATCACGTCAATTGTGTGTTTTGTGTCGGGTTGCATTGCAGAGGCTCCAGTTTGGTGACGACTAAAGCTAGCATGCCAGATTCTGTGAGTGAAACAAGCGACCAGGTCTATGAAAACAAGCCCAACAGAAGCAACCAGTTTCACCACTTGAGCCCTATATTACATCTGCTATTTTCAAAAGGAATCATGAAAGCATGCCCAAATGAGCAACTATTCACTTCAGAAATACGCCCAAACTAAAGCAACGGGCAACTATGAATATTAAGCTATGTTACAGGAAAACTAGCCCAAAGTCGCTTATAATAAGCAGAACTGGCAACACTGCAAACTGCGCTGCAGGCTGCAAAGTGCGCTGCAGGCTGCAAACTGCGCTGCAGGCTCCTTTTTGCAATTTGCATGGGGAAAAATAATGTTTCGTTGGGCGACTGGTTTTGTGCTGATTAAAACATGCTAGTCTGTTGCAATTTGAAGTAGTCTTTGACTAGTCTGAACGAGTTTGCTTGGTGTGGAGTCACCTTAATTCCTTTTGGTGTTAGCATTATGTTATGCTTTAGCTATTGAAAAATAGCAGATCTACAAGCTCATAGCGCGCCACCGAGTGGCGCGCTACGAGCTTGTAGATCTGCTATTTTTGAAAAATCGAAGAACAACTGACATAGAAACATAGCTTTTTCAGAAAACTGTCAGGATGTAGAAGACATTTTTAGAGTCTGATCTCAGGTCAAAATGGGTTAATTCTCGCCATGACAGACATCCCATACTGCCCGGTCAGAAACGTACTCTGTACTCTTTTGATCCCTCAATAAAATGATGTGTGCCGCGTGTGCACATCGAAAAATCTATTAATCCATTAAGACCTGAAACCAATTCTACAAATGTCTTCTACATCCTGACAGTTTTCTGAAAAAGCTATGTTTCTATGTCAGTTGTTCTTCGATTTTTCAAAAATAGCAGATCTAAACAGTTTTCTGAAAAACCTATGTTGCTATATACAGTATCAGTGGTGGTGCTACAAGGACCCCCAAAACGATATGTAGGCTATTAAGGCCGCAGACCCCATCTCAAAATATTTTGTTCCAGGGACCTCCAGAAGCAAAGATCTGCACAAATTGACACAATGTTTCAAGAATAGCCGATCTGCAAGCTCATATGAGCTTGTATGATCTGCAATTTTTTTTTAAGCTCAAATCTAAATCCCGATCCCCGATTTTAATGGGTTAAGGGATCAGAAACAAAGTTTGATATGTCTTTTATTTTCTTGAACTGATTATCAGACAAAAGGTTGCAAACGTTAAACGTATTGCTTATTCCAAAGCTGGTGCAAGCTAGCTCTCCTTGACTTCAATGCATTCCACTGAACTTCCGGCTCCACTGGGTGCACGCCCGCCATGGCAGAGAATTCCGTGTCCCATCCTCCTTTTTACATGGCCTCGAGGTCCATAAACCATAGAGCAAAGGAGGAGTCCCATTAAGGGTTACTCTCTCTGTCTGTCGTGTGATGTACTTTATGGGCTGCAGCATGATCTAACTCTGTGCTGTGTGTCTGTCCATCGTCGACATGCGCGTCTTGCTATGCGGTGTATGGATCCTATAGGATGATTTGTCTATTGCTCAGTGATCATCAGCTTCTGCGAGATACATTCAGTCTTTATCCCATTTTGGGCGGGAACCCCTTTTGGTGTTTTAAACATTATGTTATAATTTAGCTATTGGAAAAATAGCAGATCTACAAGCTCGTAGCGCGCCACCGAGTGGCGCGCTACGAGCTTGTAGGTCTGCTATTTCTTTAAAATGAATATATTCTTTCAGTTTCAGTTTTTAACTCAAATCTTTGCTTCTGGGAGGGTCCCTGGCTGGAACAACATATTTTCAGATGGGGGGTCGGCGGCCAATTACATAACATTTTTGGGGTCCTTGACATTTAGAAGATTTTTTTTTAATTTTGAGGTCGGGCCTGAATGGGTTATGAATGTTCTTATATGAACACTTATCTCATATTGCGCTGACATCTTCCATTAAAGTCTTCATTAAGTCTATTCTATTGAGTGCTTGGCTCAATGCCAGCCCCCCCCCCCCCCCCCCCTCCTCCCCGGTCCGTCTCATAACCTATACGGAAATGAGCTTGATTTATTCTTTTGTCTCATGTTGAATGCCTTTAAAGAAATCGATCTACAAGCTCACACTGCATTGCAAGCTTTAATACAGGTTGAATACTTTTGGCAGGCAACACCGTCATACGACAATATACGACGGCATATAAAGTAGCTTGTAGATCGTCTTATTTTCCAAAAGATTTGTATACATTTTGAAAACATTCTGCAAATGATTAATCTGACCTCAAACCTGACCTCAAAATTTAAAAAAAATCTTCTAAATCCTCCAGTTTTCTGAAATCAATATTTTCACGATTTTTCTAAAATAGCAGACCTACAAGCTCGTAGCGCGCCACTCGGTGGCGCGCTACGAGCTTGTAGATCTGCTATTTTTCAACAGCTAAAGCATAACATAATGTTTAAAACACCAAGTACATTTTGATACCAATAGCCTATACTTTTGTGCTTTTACTCAAGTAAAAAGTGAATTGCGGACTTTTACTTGTAACACAGTATTTCTATATTGCAGTATTGATACTTTTACTTACTTAAAATAATAATAATTATAATAAAACATTTGAGTACATTTTCCACCACTGCTAATTGCTAAAGCTGTGTGTGTGTGTGTGTGTGTGTGTGTGTGTGTGTGTGTGTGTGTGTGTGTGTGTGTGTGTGTGTGTGTGTGTGTGTGTGTGTGTGTGTGTGTGTGTGTGTGTGTGTGTGTGTGTGTGTGTGTGTGTGTGTGTGTGTGTGTGTGTGAGATACATAACAAGGAGAAAGGTTTGTTTGTCACTGTAGAGGCTGTTGTGCGGGGCTACAGTGAGCGATGAATGATTAATGCATGCCTTACTAAAAGCGGCCCATTTCCTATTCATTCATTCAGAGCAGCTAAACGGAGCCGTGTGTACGATCACTCCAGCTTGTTCAATGATATCTCCGTTGTGTGTGTGTGGGTGTGTGTGTGTGTGTGTGTGTGTGTTCAGCGCGCGATAGCGTGGTATGAATATCCGCGACTAACATGCCCACTGTAAAAATGCAAAACAATACTGTAATTCATCCATATTGTTTTTGTAATCATCAGAGGCACCGAGCCATTTGAAACCACATTAAAACAGTACAATATTGTAGCGGTATAATTTAACCCATTTTGGGCGGGAACCCCTTTTGGTGTTTTAAGCATTATGTTATACTTTAGCTATTGAAAATTTTGAGGCACATTTGAGGCACATTTTCACGATTTTGAAAAATCGTGAAAATGTGCCTCAAATCTTTGAATATATATATTCTTTCAGTTTCAGTTTTTAACTCATATCTTTGCTTCTGGGGAGGGTCCCTGGCTGGAACAACATATTTTCAGATGGGGGTCGGCGGCCAATTACATATAATTTTTGGGGTCCTTGACATGAAATATTGAGAACCACTGATACAGAAACATGAGGTTTTTCAGAAAATAAATACATTTTAAAAAGACATTTTTAAAAATTTCGACGTCAGGCCTAAATGGGTTAAATTACTTTTCGGTTTATTCCCACGATGAAGACCAGCTATCTGCAGAGTGGAAAACAAATTGAAATGAATTGATTCATTAAATCTGAACAGCCTTTGGGGGAAACGACGGAGCTGCAGATCTATAACCAATTTACCGTGACCCCGCCCCCTCTTTGAAAGCGCTCTACCGCCGAGGCTCCGAGGCTCGTTCCTGTTGGTTCATCCGCCTCCCGTCGGTGTGATCAAAAGGCCCGTTGACGACGGTGACAATGGAACACATTGTACTCCTGTCTGTCGCCTTAACCCATTTAGACCTGACGACGATTCTACAAATGTCTTCTAAATCATGACAGTTTTCTGAAAAACCCATGTTTCTATGTCAAGACCCCCAGAATTATCTGTATGTGGCTGTGGACCCCCATCTGAAAATATGTAGTTCCAGGGATTCCCTCCAGAAGCAAAGATTTGAGTTAAAAACGTTCGCTCTGAAAGAATATTCAAAGATTTGCACTACATTTTCACGACTTTTCAAAAATAGCAGACCTACAAGCTCGTAGCGCGGCACTCGATGCCGTGCTATGAGCTTGTAGATCTGCTATTTTTCAATAGCTAAAGTATAACATAATGCTTAAAACACAAACGGGTTCCCGCCCAAAATGGGTTAAAGCTGATAGGGGGGCGCAGTCGCGTCACAGACGAAGGTCTTCTTCAAGTCGAGCGCTGTACAATTTTTCTTCACTGTTTAGGACGGTTCTCAAACATTTTCATGTCAAGGACACCCAAAATTGATAAGTAATTGCCCGCAGACCCCATCTTGAAAGATCTTGTGCTAGGGAGGGACCCCCATAAAAAAAGATTATTTTTGAATAACCAAAGTGAAAAATAGGGTTAGAGGAGTAGTTCGCTCAAATTATTGATATGATAATGGAGAATTTTTATTTTTTATTTTTTGCTGCATTCCTAAGCCAATAATTTGATGTCCGGATCAATGATCACCAAATTGATCAATAGTCATCAAATGATTGGCTTAGAAATGCAACAAAAACTAAACAATCTACATGATTTCAAGGCTTCACAAGGTGTGCGTATTTGATAGAAAATACGTCTTTAAAAAAAAAAATCACACCCGTGTGAACTGAGTGGTGCAACTCCCCCCCTTACACCCCCCCCTCCCCCTCTCTCTCTCTCTCTCGCTCTCATTAGCAGGCAACAGTACAGCACTATTTCTCTCTCTCTGTTTTTGGCACGACAGCTCCCCTACTGGTACTCATGAGTCACACATGAGTCACACACAAACATAGGTTAACACGAGTCACATAGGTGTCACACGGACACGGACATTGCTGTTCCTTGGAGTGGTTGCACCACTCAAAAACAAGTGGTTCTACTGAATTGGATGCTATATATATAACAATTAAGCTGGGTACCCCGGACACCACTTTGAGAACCAGCGGTGTAGAGAGGCAGCCACCGACATTGTCCAAGTGGGAAGCGCTAGGGATACATACCGCGGCAGTGTTCGCCCACGGCCAACGGAAGAGCAGCAGTCAGACATGCCCTGCATCCTGATGGGCCTCAGGCGAGCGCCACTGAAGTGCTTAACCCATTTCGAGCGGGAACCCCCTTTTGGTGTTTTTAAGCATTCTGTTCTACTTTAGCTATTGGAAAAATAGCAGATCTACAAGCTCGTAGCGCGGCACTCGGTGCCGCGCTACGAGCTTGTAGATCTGCTATTTTTGAAAAATCGTGAAAATGTGGCGCAAATCTTTGAATATAATGCTTTCACAGCGAACGTTTTTAACTCATATCTTTGCTTGTGGAGGGTCCCTGGAACAAGATATTTTCAGGTGGGGGTCCACAGCCAAATACAGACAATTCTGAGGGTCCTTGACGTGAAAAAGGTCGAGCACCACTGACATAGAAAGAGGTTTTTCCAGAAAACTGTCAGGTTTTAGAAGACATTTTGTAGAATCGTCCTCGGGTCTAAACGGGAACCCCTTTTGGTGTTAGCATTATGTTATGCTTTAGCTATTGAAAAATAGCAGATCTACAAGCTCATAGCGCGCCACCGAGTGGCGCGCTACGAGCTTGTAGGTCTGCTATTTTTGAAAAATCGAAGAACGACTGACACAGAAACATAGCTTTTTCAGAAAACTGTCAGGTTTTAGAAGACATTTTGTAGAATCGTCCTCGGGTCTAAACGGGAACCCCTTTTGGTGTTAGCATTATGTTATGCTTTAGCTATTGAAAAATAGCAGATCTACAAGCTCATAGCGCGCCACCGAGTGGCGCGCTACGAGCTTGTAGGTCTGCTATTTTTGAAAAATCGAAGAACGACCGACACAGAAACATAGCTTTTTCAGAAAACTGTCAGGATGTAGAAGGCATTTTTAGAATCTGATCTCAGGTCAGAATGGGTTAATGCACGGCTAGAGCGAGAGGATGCTAATCAGAGCGAGGGAGGCCTAGCTGTCCCTCTCTGGGTAATATATTATGAATGGCCCGGAGGTTGAGGGCCGTGCTGATCTGTGCATCTCCAGAAGAGCCCCTGAAGTACTGGAAAACCTTTAGAAGAAAGCTGAAGAAAACCGCCTACTTAGATGTCTCATGCCATCGGATTTCTGTCACAAACAGCGCTCTGGGACTGTGATTTCCGTCCGTTCACTTTGTGTGATGCACAGCTCTTCCTGTGGGAGGGGAAATGAAGGGAATACAGGCACACATTGTATATACGCAACTTACCTCGTTTCACAAATTCCCTTCTAAATCCATTTTGAATGTTAGCTGCCGGTCCCGTCATGATTCAAAGCTCATTTTGGCCGTGTCAACAGACTTAGAGAATTACTATGTTTGCTGGCCGAGTAATGCAAGAGACCGAATGGCCCCCCTATACTACCTCAGAATCTCCCATTAATCACTTAAGCCCCGTTTCTGTGTATACTGTGTGCACAATGGCATTGCACATCGGATATTGCCAATATACAACACACTGTGAGCTTGTAGATAGGCCATTTTGCTCTCTTTGATGCCATTTTTAAGTGGTTAATCTGTGTTGCACATTATAATTAAACGTTGAATCACACACGCCAGGAGTTTTCACATTCTGTCAGTGTTTGCCCTCGGATGACATCTGCTACCCTCTGTCAAAAGCAGCATGTATAGTCATTTCCATCAACAAAGGCATGGCATTTAAAATTGTAATTTAGGATAAGGTGTTGCCGTGCCTGTACTCTACAAACGGTTAGCAGTACAAGGCCAAATGGAGCCTCTTTTGCTGTGGCAGAACCTGCGTGCGTCATATCTTGTGAAAACATTTGTCATCCTGACCTTCAACTCTTGAGAAGTGACTCTGTAGAGGCTTGGGAACGTTGTCACCTCCACGCACAGCATAACATTGTATACGTGTATGACAGTTGAACTGAGTAGGCATGTGTGCTGCACATAGAATAATAAAAGGATAGAGACTGAACTGGAGCGATAGCGATAGAGATGTTTAGTCTCTGTGACACATCTGCATGACGAACGAGTTTCGGCCATGGGCCTTCGTCAGCGTTGAAAATGTTGTAAACAAGGCAAAGTGTCACATTTATACTGTCCGACAGTGCGACATCCTCCCCTGTCCGGCTTGCAGCTTACCTTTCCCTGTTAAAAATGAAACAATAAAGTGCCTTAAAGGACTCCGTGAGTGCTGGTATTCTCCTTCTTCGAAAAGTGTTTCCTGACTGTGCACCCGGTAAAATGTTCCAAGAGAATGTGACAGTGGAGTTGTGCGTGCTTCCCTCTTTTCAACACATCTGCATGACACATCTGCATTCAAAGATGTTCCTAGAAGCTTTGTCATTGGTCGAAAAAAAAAACCCGGTCGCAATGACTAACCAATCAGGAAGCAGACAGATTCCTGAGCAGATTGCGGCCCCTAGATGTGTCACAGAGACTACATTTTTTTGGAGTGTTCTACCCATTGCTGGCTGTCTGAATAAAATAAAAACATCATTAAAATTGACACATTATTGCTTATAGCAGCTAGTTATAGCAGCTTGTAGACCCGCTATTTCTGCTATTTTTGAAGAAACATTTCAAATAATTGCGATTAGGCGATTATGTAATAATTGTGACAGGACTACACTTAAAAGTTATCTACAGTTTCACAGTCTGAAACCACCGCCAACGCTTCTTGCTTTTGGCGGGTGATTATGTGAAATTCGCTGCCATTCACGTTGAATGATGGGACCTTCGGTTCTCATCATTAGTCTGCCTTCATGCCAGCAGCGATGTGATCATGGCGTACTGCTGATATATTTGTACAGCTGTTTGTTCTAGAGTCAGACTAGAGTGCAGCCAAAGGTTCGATTATAGTATTGGGTTCTTGGAGCTGATAATGAATCCCTACTTGACATATAACTTCACTGTTGGTGGGGAATTCTTAGAAAGTTATTATGTTAATACTTTTCAAGTTTTCATTGGTTAAATATTTATAAGGCAAAGAAAGGTAATGTCCACTCCACACACAGTATAATGCCTTGCTCTCCCGTGCTTTATCAACAAACATACTAAACGTAGACTAAATCTACAGTTGATTTAGTCGACTAAAATGCATTTTGGCGGGCCTTGATGCCGTCATATAATGACTGATTTTACACTTGCTGAAAATAGCCGATCTACAAGCTCACAACGCGTCGCAGCGTGACGCGTTGTGAGCTTGTAGATCGGCTATTTTCAGCATGCAACCAATTGTAAAATGACTTATACTGGATCTCTTGTCCACTAGTCTAGTCTAGTTTTTATTTGTTTTCGTCGATTAAATCAACACTGTATGAAACAGGGCTTTGATTTAGATGTAACGTTTCTGCCCGACACAGTGACGATATTCACAAGCCTTGTTTTGGCATTGGCAATAACATCACATACTGTATAATACTAAAGCCTTGGAAAAAAAAGCATAATAAATGAATGACATACTACCAGAATCAAAGGATTTATACCCAGAGGAAGGAGCTGGGTGGGTTGAAAACACCCACCTGCTGAACACGGACGGCGCAAAAAGCACAGATTGTCTTTTACCCTTGAGCCTCATGCAGGCCTCCACGTTCCTGAGAAAATAATGATTGCGATGTGTTAAGAGAGAGCAAGGGACCTCCCTCTATATATGGTCTCTGTCGGGTGGAAACCTCATATGTTCAAAAACGCTTACTTTTCAGGATTCACATTCAGAAATGGCGAAAGTAGTTTTATTTATATTGTTATTTTTATTTATTTATCCGAGTTGATGTTGTCAAGTGGTGTTGTGTACAATACAGAGTAATGAGAGCTGTGTAGTTTACCTTTCTGGGGTTGGGGTGGGGGGGAAGGTTGTTTTTGCTGTTTTTTGTCTTCTTTTTTTTTAGTTTGTCTTGTCTTGAAAAAGAATCTTGATTCTGTAATTCATTGTTTTAAATGATGTCTGTATAATCTATAATCTTAAAAAGAAAGTATAGCAGATCGACATACTACCATGGTAGCAGATCTGCTACTTTTTGTGTTTGTGTGACACTAATACAGTGGTTCCCAAAGTTTTTCATGTCAAGGACCCCCAAATTGACACTAATTACTAATTAGCCAGCGGACCCCCATTTGAAAAGACATGCCAGGGTACCCCCATAAGAGAAGGTTTTTACGGCTCTAGCAGTGATTCTCAACCCGTTTAATTTCAAGGACCCCCAGTTTGACATTTATATCTGGCATTTATATCTCTGGGACCCCCGGATTATATTGTAAAATCAATGTTAATTTAACTTCCATTTGTACACTCTCAGAGTTACAGACCCATAAGGGTCCATTTGGTTCCAAACTATCGTTTAGCTGCATGCATGCATGGTACACATAGAAAATAAAAACAGGATGGCAGTTCAAGGTGTCAGTGTAGCACTAGCAATGGGGTTTCATAACAGCCTCATATCGGCATTTAAAGCCTGGATAGACACAGGCACGAAGGAGAATTTATACCTGATAATTATTCATCCTCACAAATGTTCATGATAAAATACCACATTTCTTCCGACTCAGTCTGTGTCTCCTACTGTAGGAGGGCTGTGGGCAGTTCAGAAACCCGTCCACCAGTGACATCATCGTTAGGCAGATTTTCTTTTAATGTATTTATTATCGTGAGAACGATTGCTTCCATTTTCACATTGCAACTTTTCAGGAATAGAAAGCCTGCATTTTGTATTTAATTAGCTTGGATTCGTGAGTAGGTTGAAAAGTGGTGAAGTGGTCCTTTAACACTGAATATTTCACAGTGTATAGATTTGGGGTTCCGCTATAGTTTTGTTCAGTGATTGTCAACCTTTTTTATTTTTTTTCAAGAACCCAGAATTTTGACATGGATGCAGACCCCCATTCGATACTGTTTTCTACACAGTAAAATCATTGTTAATTTAACTCTGACACCAAAATGGACCCGTGAGCTATATAGACCCGTCGTAAGGGGTCCATTTGGACACTTCTCCAGGTGGTCCCTGGACCGTATGTTGAGAACCACTAGTGTTTTAGCTAACAAGGGGCAGGGATTGTCAACTGTG
>NC_136805.1:37444688-37482925 GCF_951216825.1 Electrona antarctica
TCTTAACAGATTGATCGAGTGAAATCCACCGCATGTCAGTAGTATAAGCTTGGTCCCCGGACTCCCCCCCCCATGATCCGGGGGCTCCCTCCCTCCCTCCCACTCCTCCCTCCATCCCCCACCTCTGCTCACCCTCCTCCACCCCCTCCTCCACCCTGCTGTGTGCTCTTATCTCCCGTCTTCAGAGGGGCACGTGGATCTTTTGTTTACAGCCTCGCGCCAATGATCCATACCAGTAATCCCCCTGACAGGTAGGTATGAGTCTCTATGACAGCGTGCACGCACGCACACACACACACACACACGCCCCAAAACAGATGCACGACGCCACTCACAGACACACACATACGCACACAGTATACACACAAAGCCTGCACAGCTGCACGCGCGCAGTCACGGCGCACACACACACACACACACACACACACACACACACACACACACACACAGACAGACACACCCTTGCCCTCATAGGCCCTAACAGATGCCATCTACAGTAGTTGCGCTTAAAACCAGTGGTTCTCAACCTGTGGCCCAGGAACCCCTTGTGAGCCGTTAGGATATTGCAAGCGGGTCCCACGGAGAGAGAGAGAGAGAGAGGGGTGAATGGTGTTTCAAACCACTAATTGAGACGAACGATGGAATGGAATCAAGTTAAGTGCCGCATTTCACTTCATGATGATGAACTGCAAATTGGCAAATACTGTGAAATGTGATTAAGCGGTTTGCTCCGGTTCACTGCATGGGCACATTTTTTGGGTAATGTTAATGTTGTGGCATTTTAGATGATGGGCGCTTTCAAGTCGTGACGTCTACATCACAGTGTGAATGTGTTGGTCCATCCAATTTCCTCCCGAATTGTTGCGTTCATAAATTATGTTTTGATGGATGGGGTTTTGCGATCCCCGCCTCCTTCCTATAGTAAATCAGTTGGTTTTAATATCGTGCTGATCTTATGTGGCATCCACATGGGAATGGGCGTGGTACCGATGTGGACCTCAGACGGCTCACCTGTGATGTATCTATGAGAACATAGATTAAAAAAAAATAACAACTGATGTGTTCCCCCCGTTTGTTTTTGCCTCTCCCCTTTCTCACTCCACTGAAAAATAGCAGATCTACAAGCTCATAGTGCCGCGCTACGAGCTTGTAGATCTTGAGCTTGTTGAAAATGTGTCGCAAATCTTTGAATATAATATTCTTTCAGAGCGAACGTTTTTTAACTAAAATCTTTGCTTCTGGGAGGTCCCTGGAGGAACAACATATTTTCAGATGGGGGTCGTCGGCCAATTATATATAGTTTCTGGGGGTCCTTGACATGAAACGGTTTGAGAACCACTGACATAGAAACGGAAGTTTTTCCAGAAAACTGGCATGATTTAGAAGGCATTTGTAGAATCGGGATCAGATCTAAATGGGTTAAACTGTCTTTGCCACTGACTTTGCCACTCAAGTTGCCACTCACTTTATACAAGCGCATACCCTCCATTCCTACACTAACGACATCATTACATTTAGGGCAGTGGTGGTGCTGACATATTCTGTCAGCAGAATCTGTTCTTGAGAGATTACTATTAGAGTGGCAAAAATGTCAAAAGTAATATTTCCGATTAAATGCTTCTGAGTCATGTGTAAAGTCTGAATCTTGGATTGGAATGATTTCATTCTGAATGAAGAAATTATCTTGCATGTAAAACACAGTGTTGCCACTCAAACATAATGGTTTGATGGTGATGATGAATAACGGTTTCCTGGCTCGGCAGGTTTGTATGAATATAAAATCAATAGTGTCACTGCATTTAGCAGATCGTTGGTCGGCTGACATTCTTATGCTGAGTGAGTGGCCAACGTCCTGTTTCAGGTGAAGCAGAAGCACCATGGCAGAACATACAGGAGTCAAGGCAGTGCTTTCCAGTTTTCTGAAATAAATATTTTCACGATTTTTCAAAAATAGCAGATCTACAAGCTCGTAGCGCGCCACCGAGTGGCGCGCTACGAGCTTGTAGATCTGCTATTTTTCAATAGCTAAATTATAACATAATGTTTAAAACACCAAAAGGGGTTCCCGCCCAAAATGTGTTAACCCATTTAGACCTGAGGACGATTCTACAAATGACAGTTCTCTGAAGAAAAACCTATGTTTCTATATTAGTGGTTCTCAAATTGGACCCCAGAAATGTTTATGAAATTGGCTGCGGACCCCCATCTGAAAATATGTTGTTCCAGGGACTCCCCAGAAGCAAAGATTTGAGTTAAAAACGTTCGCTCTGACAGAATATGTACCGGTATTCAAAGATTTGCATACCACATTTTCACGATTTTTCTAAAATAGCTGACCTACGTACAACCTCAAAAAACGTGACCGGGACATCCCTAGTATCAATATTATATCCATATCATGATATTAGACTGGAAATTGTCTGTGTGATTTGAAATGTTGTACTATTGTGATATCTATGGCATAAGTGTTCTAAAAATATAAATATCGGATCGGGAAAAATCGGTATCGGCAGATGCTCAAAATCAAATGATCGGAATCGGATCGGGAGCAAAAAAAAACGTGATCGGGACATCCCTAACTTTAACCCTATATGTATAGTAGCGACTTGAGTTCTACAAGCTCACAAGATATTGTGACGTGTTGTAGGTCAGAGGTTTTGTCTGGGGACCCCCGAGGGGGGCGACCCACAGGTTGAGAACCCCTGTTGTAGGTGATTTTTTTTTTTTTTTTTTTAATTTCATCAATTTTGTGAAAATTAATCCCCCAAAAATTGAAAGTGGCCACATTGAAAGTTATTGAAGCTTTCTTCAATGTTGCTGGTCAAAGTGCTGAACAAGTTCATGTTCCTTGTACTTCCCTGTTTAGCATCATTGCTAAACAGCAGTGTTTAGTTGACTTTAAAACACAGAAGAGATCATATCACATGGTACAACAACGTTTAGGCCACAGTTGGCCTTCACCAGGTGACATCATTTAGTGACCCACCTCCCTTAAAGGACCACTTCACCACTTTTCAACCTATCTTCATATAATAGGTCCTCACTAATAATCATGATAAAATGGCACCATTTTTCCTACTCAGTCTGCGTCTCATAGGAGGGCTGTGGGCAGTTTAGAAACCGTCTTCCAGTGACATCATCATTGTCAATGGAAAAAACAAGATTTTTTTACAAAAATGTTTAGATTTTCATTATCGTGAGAACGATGGCTTCCATTTTTACACTGCAACTTTTCAGGACTAGAAAGACTGCAGTTTCTATTAGCTTGTATTCCCCATCGATGATGTCACTGGAAGACGGTTTCTGAACTGCCCACAGCCCTCCTATGAGACACAGAGTAGAAAAAAATTGCGCCATTCTTTCATGATTATTAGTAAGGACCTATTATATGAAGATAGGTTGAAAAGTGGTGAAGTGGTCCTTTAATTACTTAGATAGTAGTGGACCACGGTGACTTATAGGGGCAGTATAGGTTACTTTTATATCAGCAATCTGTGAAGGAATAATTACTATTGTGGGTATTGGGTATATTCCACCACATGTCATCATGTTCAATGTTCCACCCTATACAACAAAACCCAGGGGGGTGTACTGCAGAGGGATAATGAGCCACTTCCACCACCAACGGCTTGTTTCTACTATAACATCCGCATTAATGTGCATGGCCCCTGTCCGTTGGTCTGCCGCCAGCCCGCCCGCCAGCCAGCCCTGCTAATCTGATCCATTTGACCTACAGAAAAAGACAGTGAAAAAGGCCCTCAGTGGAGCAGGGGTTTTGGGTTACATGTCATGAGAGGATCATACGGCGTGGTATTTACTGTATGTTTACATGACCGTTTCCTGGAACGTAGGGGGGGGCGGTGGGGGGGTTGGGTTATGATGATTAGATTACAGTATTTACTCACATGCATGCCTTGATGATCACAGATCACTGGACGTGATACCTTTTTTATATAGAGACGGATGTTGGGAGTGCTCGATCCACTTCAACTCGTCACCAAGAATGTGGTGATGTAATGGTGATAGCTAATAGTTTTTTTTTCTCCTTAATCCATTCTGGGCGGGAACCCCTGTTAGTGTTGTAAGCATTATGTTATACTTTAGCTATTGAAAAATAGCAGATCTACAAGCTCATAGCGCGGCACTTATGAACTTGTAGGTCTGCTATTTTTTTTAAATCGTGAAAATGTAGCGCAAATCTTTGAATATAATATTCTTTCCGAGCGAACGTTTTTAACTCAAATCTTTGCTTCTGGGGGATCCCTGGAAATACATATTTTAAGATGGCGGTCGGCGGGCAATTACATATATTTTTGGGGGTCCTTGACATAAAAATGTTTGAAAACGACTGACATAGAAACATGGGGTTTTTCAGAAAACTGTCAAGATTTAGAAGACATTTGTAGAATCGAGCTCAGGTCGAAATGGGTTAAGTAAACTTAGCAATTCCACAATGAAAATAAAATACTCTTTTACAAGTAAAACAAAATTCAGGCCTATATTCGACATCTTAAAAGTACAAAGGATGAGAGGGAGAGCAGAGAACAGGTTGCAGCCGCCCGTATAGGAGGAAGCGGAGTGAGAGGGGAAGAGCAAGAATGCCCGGTCGGTCACTGAGCAAACATCGTAGTCCGAAACGTTGGGTTTGGTTTCAGAAGCTGTACAGTACACTATGAATCAGCCATATCCTGTTGATTTAAGTTTACAGGGCCCAGTCTTCCTATGAGATCCCACTTCCTGAGTCTCTGAAATGTCCTCTTCACTGTATGTATGTGACTCTTTGACCTAGAAGGCTTCACTGACTATATACACTGTAAACATCAGGGTTGTTAATTCAACCACTTGAACTCTTGCGTCCTTATTCTGGGGGGGGGGGGGGGGGGGGGGGAATGTTAATCAAACATTGATTTGTATTACCATAAAGTATACTACCATTGATCCTATTTGGAACACAATGGATTGATTGCTCATTAAGATTTCAACATCCGGCTAAGTGGTCAGATGGTTAGTTCCAAACTAAGACTGTTAACTGTGGACAACACCATAAAGAATTACACTTGTTTACAATAGGGTCCACCATGTTCAATTCATCGTAACATTTAGAGACGTACAAATATACAAGTCTATATATTCAAAAAACAGGAAAATCATCATGGTAAACTGGGAAGAAACATAATCGGTGAGGGGAAAAAGGGGTGGGTGGGGGATTCCGATTTTAAGGGGGCCAGTTTCGAATTGCAGCCGTCCGTAGGTGCCCTTTGAGAGCGGTTTTGAAGGAGTCAGGGGATTAATTACTGTTGGTAGGGTGTAGGGTGGCATAGGAGCGAAATTAAGTTAGTCCCTTGTTTGGGCCAAATCTGGGTTGCACATGGTTTGGTGAACTCCCTCTGGTGTTGTGGGTGTGGACTTCGTTGACAAGTATTTAGACGGGCACATGGGTATCTTGGTGGTGTAGCGAATCTTGTGGACCAAGATTGGACCAAGTGTGTATGTGTGTGACACTTGGTGGTGAAAACCAACCAAACACTATTTTTGTGCTCGGACAGACCCAGGGACCCAGGCAGGGACACGCATAGCTGTCTATAGTTCAAAAAGGATCAGACCCTAGTGCACTATACAGAGCCCTGAGGGACACCGGTCAAAGTATGTACTGTACTGTAGGGTTTACATGGTTTTAAAAGGGCATGAAATCCTAGGCTGATTTTATTGTTTTTTTTCCAGTCCAGGTAAAAAAAAAAACTACAGCAGTGTACATAATGAAATACAGTATATGGCAGGCAAGCCGCCAGTGAGCAATGCAGCTGCAGCTATTACAATTACGGCAATAGATTTACGTGTACCCAGAGCCATGGGTGTTAGTCAACAGTCACACCTAAATCTAAAAAAGAGATGCAGCCTGCCATGTTTTTACTCTGCTGCAGTTAACCTTGAACGGGAAAACAAACTCCAAAATTAGCCCATATGGTTTCATTTCCTGTTTATTTTAAATGAACGTGATGATGATTTCGCCGTGTATGAAACTGAGAAGGAAGTCCTTATGCATACCTACGGGGGACTAGGGCATTCACTTCTAGTCATTTTTACTAGTTGACTAGTTGCCTAGTTTACTAGTCGACTAGTTGTTTAACTACCTATTATGTAAAAAATAAAATATATATATTTTTTTGGAAATAAATATGTGTACATGGTGACTATAACTATAACTATAATCTACCTGATCTTGAGGCCTACAAAATCGAAAAAAAACAAACAAGCAACTAGTACCAACAAGGTCGACTAGTGGATTTACTAGTCGACTAGTAAACTAGTCGACTAGTTGCTTAATGCCCTACGGGGGACACGTGCGTTGGATAAATGAACTGAAAGAGTAAGCGAACAAAAGATGTGTATGAATTTGAAACTGACATTTTGTTCATGAACAGTTAAATGAACAGTTACACAGACAGGACTGGGTTCATATAACGAGTCCTATGAAATCATTCTATATGGAAGCATTTCATGTGGTTCTTTTTAAAGCATGGTTACAGATCGACCCCTTTGTCTGTTCTGCGCGGCTGCGCCGAACCTTTTTTTGGGGGCATAGAGGCTGGACTATATAGTGCATGTAGAATCCCTTCATTCAGAGGTGTGACGATCGTTAACTGTGAAGTTACATCATCACGCTGCTTGCCTGCTGTGTTGCTGTTTTTCTGTCCGCCGAGGTGAAGTCACTTCCCTCGGCGTTCATTGTTGGAACGAGTTTTTCCTCCAAAAATAGCACTGGGCTCACACGCCCACGAATGCATGAGGTATAGCCTATACATAATGGGTAAACCACATGAACCCTATGTAGCTTCCGCGTTCTGGACATGGTTAAATGGTGCATTTATGCTGCATTTATCCAAAGCGCTTTACATAGATTGTGCATTGCATACACACACACACACACACACACACACACACACACACACACACACACACACACACACCGATGGCGGAGGAAACCATGCAAGGGGGCAATTAGGCGTTCAGACTAGAGTCTTACTCAAGGACACTTGGACACTAACCCCGGGGTGAGCCCGTTGGTCAAACTGGGAACCTCGCGGTTCCCATCCGGCCGCTCTACCGTCCACTCTACCCCAGAGCCACTGCCGGCCCAACATGTCATAGGCCAAAAATTCGGCAAAATCACTGCATATTCACGAGCTTGTAGATCGGCTATTCATGGGGGCGAAGAGATTTGCTGTGGACGGAAAGGGTAGGGCGCCGAGTACAGACCCCTGGGGGACCCCCGGGTCAATGAAGTACAGTATATATATAGGGTTTCTAAGAGGCTAATTCCCATGCAAATCACTACGGGGTGGATTATACAGATACTTAATCCAATCTAATATTAAGTAAACAATGATGACATCCTTGCTATAGTATCAGGCGAGAGTCAGAGTTGACAGGAAAAGGGCTGGATTGAACTGTTCCAAACAGGGTTACAACTTTTTTCCCCCCTCTGTCTGCCTCTACGTATATACAGTAGTATGTGGGTGTTTGCATGACTCTCTCTCTCTCTCTCTCCTTTCTGCCTGTCTGTGTGTGTAATGTATCTCTCTCGTTGTTAGCTCTCTGTGGTTCTCACAGTCCAGCTAATTGTATAACCTCAGTGTTTTGGCTGTAAAAGCCGCAGCTCCTCCACACACACAGGATGTGATCCAAGTTTCTCTTGGATCTGCTTTGTTGGACAGTCTTCTGAGTCAACCTGTGTGTACGATGACTAAGACTGAATCTGAGGGGGATCATAGAACTTGTCCTTGGCAATACCATAGAGTATAAAGAAGGATAGAGACTGATCTGGCGCGAAGCTCCGCCCCCTCCGCTATTCATGTCAGTGGAAGTTGCTCAGTGGCGTTTTGAAGCACCCGGAAAGACCGTCTCAGAACGTCTACTTCCGCATTTGACCACCAAATTTTGGTGGTCAAATGCGGAAGTGCAACCGAGCGCTCAATGGCTGTGGTTGCCAAACCTTTTGGGTAGAGACCCAAAAGACAAAAGAGACATTAGACGTTTGCCTGGGACCCAATCTAGTGAAAATAGCAGATCTACAAGCTTGTATGATGTAAAATTATTCGGTGTTAATTTAACTCTGAGAGTACCAACCAAATGAACCAAATGGTACCACTACCCACCCATTTGGGGAAACGCCAGACCATGGGTCTTCAACTGTTTTTTTTTTTTTTTTTACATGACTCTAGCATCCACTATTCATACCTACAAAATATTTACACAACACTGAGGATCTAGTGCTGTCAAACAAGAAAACTATTCGGAGGTATCTTTGAAAACTATGGAAAAGTTTAAACCGCAACACAAATTTGGTACCCTGCTTCATCTCTCTCTCGCCTAATGGGTTCCTTGGCCTGAAAACGTACTGGCCAACATTGAAGACCTCTGTGCCAGCACACCACAGCCATGGTCCTTTTTTTCTTTTTTAAAGAGCTAAGCTTACGTCCCCCATGTAATCGTGTTAATGTAATGTCTTAATCATCTCCGACAGACGGTTGCGACCTTTCGGTCTGGGTAATGAAGATGTTGAAAGGAACATACTGGCTGCCTGGGTCTCTGTCTCCTCTCTGGAGGACTGGGGTAGGAGGGTTGGATGTTACTCCCCAGCTGGGCTTCCAACGCAGGGTTTCCCACACTGCCACTGATGCATGGGCTTGACAGCACTGAGGGAAACAGTAGGGGATGTCCATGTCTCTCTGTCTCTCTCTCTATTTCTCTCTCTCACTCTCAATTCAATTCAATTCAAAGGAGCTTTATTGGCATGAGAAAATATATGTTTACATTGCCAAAGCAGAAGTGGAACAAGATAATCAAAAATTCAAAATAGAACAATGTATTTAGTAAATATTGGATATAAATAGTAATTAAATAAAGGTGTATACAGAGCTGTGCTATATTAGCACTTTGGGTAATACTATCTTGTGAAACTATAAAAAGATTGTACATTTTCTGTCAGAGATAGTTATACAATATACATCCATATAGAATACGTTAGCTTTATGCTTTTGATAAACAGTGTACACATGTGGTTTGTATTCCTTAAGGTGCTTGTATTCCATTTGACATCCTTCTCCTATCACAGCAGCTCACAAATCTCGCTGCTGTGTTTGCACATTGTTGTACTTCACCCAACAGATATGGGAGTTTTTTGTCATTAGTCATGTTTTCAAACTCTCTTTGGGTGATTGTAATCCGTGGAAAGTATGTCTCTGATGTCTTGGTACAGTGGACAGACGTTTAGGAAGTGTAGCTCAGTCTCTACCTCGTTTTGTGTGTCTTCTCTTGGGAGCCAGGTCTGCCTATGGCGGCCTTTCTCAATCGCAAAACTGTGTTCATACTTCATAGTCGATATCGAGTTAATGTTTTCCTTAGTTTTGGGTCAGTTACTGTGCTCAAGTATTCTGCTACTGTGTATTCCCTGTTTAGAGCTAAATACAGTTGGGTGCCACCGATATTGTCCCTTATCATTTGACCCATTTAGGCCTGACCTCAAAATGTAAAAAAAATCCTTCTAAATCCTCCAGTTTTCTGAAATAAATATTTTCACGATTTTTCAAAAATAGCAGACCTACAAGCTCGTAGCGCGCCACTCGGTGGTGCGCTACGAGCTTGTAGATCTGCTATTTTTCAATAGCTAAATTATAACATAATGTTTAAAACACCAAAAGGGGTTCCCGCCCAAAATGGGTTAACTGTCCTTTTGCGCAGATCACGCAAACCTCAGCAAAAAGAAAAGGACAATATCGATGGCCTCCAACTGTAGCATTCCATTTTGCTCTGGTTTTGAGTAGATCTTTTCCAGTGTGTGAGATAGCTTTCTTTTTGTTTTCTTATGATTTGGTGTAGTCCCGTTTGTTTTCTCTGTCTGGTGGTTGTGCTTGTGTTAGTCCCAGAACTAGCTGGCCGAGGGGAAATTTTTCCAGGGATTCACTGTGTGTGAGGGCCTTTTTGTGGAGCGTGTCTGGTTCACTTTCCTTTAGGTGTTTATAGCATTTCAATGCTCTCTTTTGGGTTTTGATAATTAGTGGGTATCGTCCTAATTCTGCTCTGCATGTGTTATTTGGTGTTTCAATTTGGTGTTTATCCCATTTCCGGTTCTTGATCGGCAAGTGGGCCCCAGACTTCGCAACCATAGAGGGAAATGTGTTCTATAACAGAGTCTAGTATCTTTAGCCAGGTTTGTATTGGGTTGTTTAACTTAATGTTTCTTTTGATGGCATAGAAAGCTCTTCTTGCCTTGTCCCTCAGGTCATTTACAGCTTGCTTGAAGTTACGTGCTGCTGATGTTCTTTGCATGTTCTAGTATGGTTGTATTTAGTACAAATTGTTGGTGTTGGGGACTAGATCTTTTTTGGAATATCATAACTTTAGTTTTCTTTAGGTTAATGGTCAAGGCCCATGTCTGGGAGAAAGTGTGCAGGAGATCAAGTTGCTGTTGTAGTCCTTCTTTGGTTGGAGATAGCAACACCAGATCATCTGCGAATAGTAAGCATTTGACTTCTGTGTCTACTAGGGGGATGCCCGGTGCTGTGGATTGTTCTAGTGTTTTTGCCAGTTCATTGATGTATATGTTAAAGAGGGTTGGACTCTCTCTCTCTCTCTCTCTCTCTCTCTCTCTCTCTCTCTCTCTCTCTCCCCAGCACGTAAAACATATCTGTTCCTAGACAAGGGACAGACAGACTAGAAGTATAGCCTTGGGCTACAGCCAGATACACACACACTCACACTTGGATATGCACACACATCACATCACAGACACACATCATCACACCAGACACACACTCTATCTCTCTCACACACACACACATGCACGCGCGTGCGCACACATCGTGGAGGGATCCATGATGTTTTGTATTAATATTTTCAATGTGTGTGTGTGTGTGCGTGTGCGCGAGTGTGTAGATTTATTTTGTCCTCATCCCAGAGGGTCGCCTTCATTGCTCTTTTGTAAAAGCACTCATCAATATTTACCAAGTGGAGCTTGGTGTGTTCAGCACTTGTTACATCCTCCTGACCCTCAGCTTCTCCCAGATGCCCACCTTGCTTTGACATACTAACAGTCCGACAGGCATTAGTCCGACAACACTGTCGCTCCCAACATGCGTGGCAGGTTACAACTAACCTGTGGCAGGTTAAAACTCACCCATGGCTCCCAACATGCGTGGCTGGTTACAACTAACCTGTGGCAGGTTAAAACTCACCCATGGCTCCCAACATGCGTGGCTGGTTACAACTAACCTGTGGCAGGTTAAAACTCACCCATGGCTCCCAACATGCGTGGCTGGTTACAACTAACCTGTGGCAGGTTAAAACTCACCCATGGCTCCCGACATGCGTGGCAGGTTACAACTAACCTGTGGCCGGGTTAAAACTCACCCATGGCTCCCAACATGCGTGGCAGGTTACAACTAACCTGTGGCAGGTTAAAACTCACCCATGGTTCCCAACATGCGTGGCTGGTTACAACTAACCTGTGGCCGGGTTAAAACTCACCCATGGCTCCCGACATGCGTGGCTCGTTACAACTAACCTGTGGCAGGTTAAAACTCACCCATGGCTCCCGACATGCGTGGCTCGTTACAACTAACCTGTGGCCGGGTTAAAACTCACCCATGGTTCCCAACACGCGTGGCTGGTTACAACTAACCTGTGGCAGGTTAAAACTCACCCATGACTCCCAACATGCGTGGCAGGTTACAACTAACCTGTGGCAGGTTAAAACTCACCCATGGCTCCCGACATGCGTGGCTGGTTACAACTAACCCGTGGCTTCCTGTGAGTTGGGTTTTGGGGTAGGGTGTCAGTTTGGTGTTCCCAAACCTTTTCAGCAGAGATTTGACATCTCCCCGGGAACCAAACTCACCAGGATTTCACAAATCAAAGACAAAGTGCGTGCGTGCGTGCGTGCGTGTGTGTGTGTGCGCACGTATGTGAAATAGCCAATGTATACAAGGTCACAATGTGTCAAATATATTTGTAATAATCTTAATCGAGGCAAAATAATTCATGTGACATTGATTTTGAAGTCATATCGACCCAGCCCTACTACTGTACCACTGAGTTCAGTAAATGCCAGTATATCCCATTCTGGACGGTAACCCGTTTTGTTGTTTTAACTAAGCATTATTTAGCTATTGAAAAATAGCAGATCTACAGCTTGTAGCTTTGCTATTTTTGAAAAATCGTGAAAATGTGGCACAAATCTTCAGAAGACTTTTTATTTATTTCGACGTCAGGCCCTAAATGGGATATTAGGCCACGTGCTGTCTGTCTCAGGCAACATCTGGCTGAGTGAGATCTGGAGCAACTTAGCTTTTTTTTAAGAAATTTCCAGAGATTTGATTAGGCTTTTTTGCTGTGGCAGGCTGCCAATGTTTGGAGATGCTGCTGCGGCTGCTATGTGATATTATCACATTTGCATCCTGCTTGCTTTGGCCAAAGGCCACTCTGGTGCTGCTGGCTGATGCTGCACAGGTCGGGCTGCCAAGGCATGTCGTGAACCGGGGCAGGAGAGTACTGTTGCCAAGTGCCCTTATTATAAGCGACTTTGTGTGTTTATTTGTAAATATTGGTAGTTGCCGGTTGCAGGGGTTAGTTGCATGTTTGGGCTTGCTGTCTAATGCACTCATTCTCAAACATTTTTGTGTCAGAAATGTGGACCTCTACGCAGTGTTGATTTCGTCGACTAAAACTAAGACTCGTCGACTACCTTTTTTCAGTGGAATGGAAACTAAATAAAAACTAAGCTATGATGAGTAAGACTAAATATTCTGACGATTTCGTCAACAAATAAAAACTATAGACTAAAATGTTAGGAAGGGATTTTACAATTAGTTGCATGCTGAAAATAGCCGATCTACAAGCTCGTATAGCTTGTAGATCAGCTATTTTCAGCAAGTGAAAAAAGTCATTATGACGGCATCAAGGCCCGCCAAAATACATTTTGTTCGACTAAATCAACTGTATATTTAGTCGACTAAAATCTTATGATATTTACTCGACTAAAACTAGACTAACACTGAAACATTCCAGGTGAAAACTATTCAAGAGACTATGACTAAAAAACTAAAATAGAAATTTGCTGCCAAAAACAACATTGCCTAGTCTACGGGGACCTATACCACGGGGTCACAGACAAGGTCAGAGAGAGAATGATGAGGCCGGCCAGGGTTCTGTGTTAGGCACACGGAACTATAGAGCCAAGCAAACCGACGTTCTGGGAGCCAACTAAAGGGCCAGAGCCAGGAAAGGGCAAGAAGCCACACCACCTACGTAGAGGCGCAACAGCTTAGCTTTCAACGACGCGACACGCTGAGCCTTGTCATATAAAAAGACAAACCCTTATTATAGCTTACTGTTACAGTGCGGAAATACATGCAGAATATTGAGAATACACCTGCGGTTCCTATAGCCTTGGCTGGATCAGGGCCCGCTAGAAAATGTTGCAAATGTTGCTTCTGTGTGAGGCACACGGAACTAGAGCCAAGCAAACTGACGTTCTGGGAGCCAACTAAGGGCCAGAGCCAGGAAAGGCAACAAGCCGCACCACCTACGTAGAGGCGCAACAGCTTAGCTAACAACACTTACGTTATGGATATAGGAGAGTGTGGACTGTGGAGGCAGGGCAGCAAATCAGGAGCCCCTGCAAGTTGCTGTTGGCTAGACCCATGGCTGCGGGAATATATTTACAGTGGGAGGTGCTGAACGCTGAACGTTCAGTAAGGGATGTGCTCGCGTGAGCCATAGAGTATATAAAAGGATAGAGACTGAACTGGCGCGAAGCTCCGCCCCCTCCAGCTATTCATGTCAGTGGAAGTTGCTCAGTGGCGTTTTGAAGCACCCGGAAGACTGCCGGAAGTACCGTCTCAGAACGTCTACTTCCGCATTTGACCACCAAATTTTGGTGGTCAAATGCTTTTTCTTTCCCTCTCTCCACACGCATGAGCAAACTGACACAGGCAATTAACCAGGACAAGGCACCGATACTGTGATACAGCATATGTATTATAGGCCTAGTAACATACATCTGTTTTGATTCAAATTATTATTATTTTCCCCCCTTCTGTCCGAGGGGGAGGGGCTGTGCCTGGGGGGGAGCGGGTGCTCCAGCCCCCCCCCCCCCCAGCACCCTATACTTCCCTCAGCCACCTAGAGCGCAATCTCGCATTGCATGTTTTTGTACACCTGTCTGCTTGTTTCTCTGACACAATCTGGCAACACTTGTGGTATAGAGGAGTTATGATCAGGAGGAGGAAGCAGCCTCGGCTAACCGAATCTTACCCCCCACCCCCCACACACACACACACACACACACACACTTTTCTCTGGAACATTAGGCTCACGGCGTGCGGACACCGGGGCTCATCGGGGGGACGCTGGGCTCTCTATTCACATCTAATCATAGACGCATAAAGCACAGGCGCGCGCGTTAGTTTTTCCTGCGGTGGCCATTTGTTATCATTTCTCTCGGCCGCTGCATTTTTCACCCGGCGGCTGGTTCCTGTCCCCTCTCAGGTTTCGCTGCGAACGCCATTAATCACACTGAGCCACGGCGGCCGGGGGCCTCGCCGCCGCTTCTCTTAGCCCATTTAGACCTGAGATCAGATTCTAAAAATGTCTTCTACATCCTGACAGTTTTCTGAAAAAGCTATGTTTCTATGTCAGTCGTGCTTCGATTTTTCAAAAATAGCAGACCTACAAGCTCGTAGCGCGCCACTCGGTGGCGCGCTATGAGCTTGTAGATCTGCTATTTTTCAATAGCTAAAGCATAACATAATGCTAACACCAAAAGGGGTTCCCGCCCATTTAGACCTGAGAAAAGATTCTACAAATGTCTTCAAAAATCCTGATAGTTTTCTGAAAAAAAACAATGTTTCTACGTCAGTGGTGTTCAACCTTTTTCATGTCAAGGACCCCCAGAATTATCTGTATTTGGCCGCGGACCCCCATCTGAAAATATGTTGTTCCAGGGATTTGAGTTAAAACGTTCGCTCTGAAAGAATATATATTCCAAATTTGCGACACGTTTTCACAATTCTTTCAAAAATAGCAGATCTACAAGCTCGTAGCGCGGCAATCGGTGCCGCGCTATGAGCTTGTAGATCTGCTGTTTTTCAATAGCTAAACATAACGCTTTAAACACCAAAAGGCGTTCCCATCCAGAATGGGTTAGGGCTGATTTATATCTCGGCCAATGACACGCGAAACAAACGGCATACTTTCAACGACTCAACGCGCTGAGCCTCGTCATATAAAAAAGACAAACCCTTATTATAGCTTACTGTTACAGTGCGGAAATACATGCAGAATATTGAGAATACACCATGCGGTTCCTATAGCCCACTAGAAGATGTTGCACTTATAACGAGGCAGTCAAATGGCTGCCTTGTTAAGTGGTCGGATGCATCTTTATGTTTATTCTAGGTTATTATTTTATATCAATCGATTGTGTTCCGGTTCCGGCCTGGATCAATGGAACAAACGTTCAGAGCATTTTATTAAAGCAACGTTTCGGTCTTGCGACCTTCCTCAGGCTAGCCTGAGGAAGGTCGCAAGACCGAAACGTTGCTTTAATAAAATGCTCTGAACGCAGCAAGTGGCAGTGTGCGGGTGTCTCTCCTTTCACATGGCATTTGGAATATTGGAACTTTACAATTTACATTGTTTGCCTGTTTTAGGCTTTGTAAACGTCAATGGCAGATATGACAAATAACTTATATTCAAAGAGATGACTGACAATGACCGGTACCAATAATCAAAATCAATAATGTATTATGCCCAAAACCTTTTATACTTTCAAAAAATGTCCCAAAACTGCGTAAATAGCCTGCGTTGTGAGCTTGTAGATCCGCTTTATGCGCTATTTTTCATCTGATTAACTTACACGGATGAATGAAACGACAATAATGCGATGGTTATTAATAATGATTATTGAAGAAAGAAAATGCTATTATCTTTAAAGGATTTGACCAGACGATTATGTCATTGTGGACAGGCTTAATGCCACCAGGGCCAGATGAAGTGACATCCCTCTCTCTCTCTCTCTCTCTCTCTCTCTCTCTCTCTCTCTCTCTCTCTCTCTCTCTCTCTCTCCCTCCCTCGCTCCCCGGGTGAGTGAGTATGTGGCAGTCAGGCAGGAAGGCACGGCGGGCGGGGCTTGCTCGCCCCCGGGGCTTATCACCATGAATGGATTTGTGGCGGAGGCTGCAGTGAGATCTTGCTATGAGGGCTGTAATCTGATTGACCACACAACCCCCCCCGAGAGCTGCACCCAATCGAAGAGAGGGCGCACGTGCGTGCATGTTCGTGTGTGTGTGTGTGTGTGTGTGTGTGTGTTTGTGTGCGTGCGTGCGTGCGCGCGCGTGCACCCTTTCGGTCCCATTTGTACACTCTCTGTGTTAATTAAACACGGCATACTGTACACTCTCTATATCCTGTTAGTTGGGAGTATTTTTAGTAGCTTGGCTTTGCAGGGGGGCGGGGGGAGGGGGTGGGGGGGATAACACAGTGTTAAATAATTAATCAGTGTTACACTGATTCATGAAGCTTTTGGGTGAGAGTGTGTTTTTCAGTTTTGCGCTGGTTGGTAAATCTCGCCTTCTGTCCCTGGTTGTTCCTATTGTTTCTATTATCCCATTCTGGACTGTCGGGAACCCCTTTCTGGTGTTTTAAGCATTCTGTTATACTTTAGCTATTGAAAAATAGCAGATCTACAAGCTCATAGCGCGGCACCGAGTGTCGCGGTACGAGCCTGTAGATCTGCTATTTTCTTTTTTAATCTTGAAAATGTGGCGCTCTTTCAGAGCAAACGTTTTTTTTTAATCTCAAATCTTTGCTTCTCCTGGAACAACATATGATGAGATGGGGGTCCGACGGCTAAATACAGATAATTCTGGGGGTCCTTGAGCACCACCGATATAGAAAAAGGTTTTTTCAGAAAACTGTTAGGATTTTTTTTTTTTTTAATCGACCTCAGTCCAAAATGGGTTAATGGGTAGGCTGGGTAGGCTGAATCCAGGACGGTCCTCCACACTGCAGTGTTAATTGGACACCAAGCAGATCTCGCAGTGTTTGGAGCTAGTGTTGCTAACACCTGCACAAATTACGTACTGCACACACACACACACACACACACACACACACACACACACACACACACACACACACACACACACACACACACACACACACACACACACACACAAAATAACAAAGTGAATCTCTGGACATCTGGTCAACCTTTTTCATATCAAGGACCCCCAGAATTATCTGTATTTGGCTGCGGATCCCCATCTGAAAATATGTTGTTCCACCCTGAAGCAAATATTTGGGTTAAAAACGTTTGGTATCGGCCATTTTTGGTCATAATCGGTATCAGTCAGTCAGTCAGTCAATCAGATCCGACACAGGGGTAAGGGGTCGACACTGTGGCAGGTAAATAAAATGTTGAGGCATGTAGAGTTTGCTTTTTGGTCCCGCGCTATGAGCTTGTAGATCTGCTCTTTTTCTATAGCTGAAGCATAACATAATGCTTAAAACACCAAAAGGGGTTCCCGTCCAGAATGGGTTAACCTGGCCTCAACACCGAGTATTCGAGTTGTTCCTCGAATACTTAAAAACCCAATATACTGTGTTGACCTCCCGGGCTCTGTACAGTACTTGGTGCCCTCCATCTTTTCCATCAATCTTAGGAACGTCTTGTTCTCTCTCTCCCTGCCCCCCCCCCCCCCCTCTCCTCTCCCACCCCTCTCTCATATTCCCTATTAACTGGAAGGCCCTTGAAGGGTAAAGTCAAGGAGGACGTCGATGATGATGCATGATGATAAAACATCAGAGTAAAAGGGTCAGTGGGCCGATTTGTCTGAATCGAACCAAAAGTGGTTTTCATTAGAACAGTCTTGAATGGAATAAACTCTGTTATTGATGCCGGTTAGACCCAGAGTGTTGAGTTCCTTTTCCGTGTCGTTCTTGCTTCTGTTGACACTCGGCCCACATACTGCGCTCAAGTTCAAGTTCTTTATTAATGTCCCCCGGGGGGGCAATTTGGTTCACAGTAGATCGTAGACAGTGGCGTGCACAGACATTTAGAGGGGCAGGTGCTCAAGTGAAAAAACGGCACCTTGTGCAGCGTGTGGAACCGGCCGGTTGCCTTAATAGTGTGAGATTCATAGATTTTGGGGCATGAATATTATATTAGAAGCTTTTTTTTATGAAGAATTGATCAATGTCACCATGGTCCACATACTGTACACTGTACCAAAAACAAAAGTTTTTCTTTTTTTTTTAAAGAGCACATTCCTGTCCAGAGGGCAAGGGCAGGTGGTGCTCTAGCACCCCCTAGTGTCCATCTGTGCACGCCACTGATCGTAGAGGCTTGAAACGTAAAAACAGTACAACAAAGCAAACAGGCATGTGACAACAATGAACATAGCATAGGACAACATGGCATGGGCACATCTGTGCAACTGATAAAAAAGGATAAGAAAAATGCCTTTCTTTTTCTGTAAAGTTGCTTGTAAATATTGGCGGTTGCGGTTTTGTGGGCTTGTTTCCTTAAAAAGGTTATCTTTGAAAAACAAAGAACATTGTCACTGTCAGACACTTGCCAAAATGTTGTTCTTTATTCGGTCGACGTTTCTGTCTGTTAGACCTTCATCAGGACAGACAAGATTCTGTCCTGATGAAGGTCTAGTAAAAGTACAAATCTTGGCTCCGAGATGTAGTGGAGTAGAAGTAAAAGTACTGGAAATTGGAAATACTCAAGTAAAGTATAAATACCTCAAAATTGTACTTAAGTACAGTACTTAAGTAAAAGTACTTGCAGTTCAGCCCCTGTAACTGTGACTATGTGGCACAGGTTGTGTCCCAAATAATGGGACAGTCTATATCGGATTTATACTTCATTGTATCATGGTTGTCTACAAGCTCACATTGTGAGCTTGTAGATTGGCTAACATTTTTGTGACAACACACAAAACTGTGTTGTCCAGAGCAGTGGTTCCCAAACTTTTTCATGTCAAGGACCCCCAACATGATACTCATTAGCCCCGCGGACGCCACATTTGAAAAGATATGCCAAGGACCCCCTTAAGAGAAGATGTTTACAGCTCTAGCAGTGATTTTCAACCATTTTCGTTTTAAGGACACCCAGTTTGACCTGAATCAGGCTACGGTCCCCCATTAAATGACATTTCCATCTCTGGGACCCCCAATTTATATTGTAAAATCAAAGTTAATTTAACTCTGAGAGTGTACAGTCCAAATGGTAACGGGTCCGTTTGGTTCCATTTCTACACTCTCAGGCTGAGCTCAGACCTTTACTGCATTGCTGTATGCTTGTTGGATGAATGTTGTATAGTGTCATGGCCGCCCCAATGCATTTCCAATGGAAGTGACATGGTTTGACACAACATTTGTGTTGTGTGAGGGGGAGGGGGCAGTCGAAACACAGCTGAAAGCCATACAACAGACCATGTGACCTCCATTGGAAATGCATTGGGGCGGCCATGACACTCACAACGCTGTAAAGGTCTTAGAGTTACAGACCCACAACCGTCCATTTTGGTTCCAAACTATCATTTAGCTGGGGGACCCCCTTGAACTCCCTCAAGGACCCCTGGGGGTCCCTGGACCCCACTGGTCCAGACTACCACAGACTGTAAGTCAAATGAAGTCGGGAGGTCAGTCAGTCGAAAGGTGTACGTGTGTTGCACCTCTATGAGCACAACTTAATGAAGCCACAGAGAGTGACGTTTTTGCACGTCTTCAGTATGTCAAAGGAACAAAGTTTAATATTATGTTTCACAATGCCAGCAGTATACTGTAGTTTGAGGACAGAGAAGTGACACAGTGCTGTATTAATGGCACTCACTGGAGGAGTGGGGACTACATGATTAATTATGTGTCACGTTTAGGTGTGACTGTGTGTGTGCTGTGCGTGCGCGTGCGTGCGTGCACGCTTCATGAGGTATGGAAATACCTCAACTTCGATAAAATCGAAAATACCGCAAGTTCCCTCAAGCTCTCATTTTGACCTACATATACATTCTCCTTGTTCATACATACCATAGACACCATGTATACACATCAATTCATTCATCTGATCAGGTGTATCTCTGCTCCTCTCTACTTTCACCACAGCACCACTTGTCGTCATACAGAAAGAGGCTGGAGGGCCTGTAGTCGTACAAGTTTCTTTCAGTTTGTCTTAGTTTCTTCTTGTGTGTCGTCAGATGGCTCGCTCAATATCATGTAGCCATCCTATGCCCTCAGACTGGCTTCTGAAAGTGCTCTATAGGGTGCAGGTGGCAATTATACAGTCAGTTTGCCAGTCTGCTCAGACTCACCACACTCGCATCATCGCATGCTGCGCTTTCTTGTCAAGTCCCCACTTTGTTGATGGGTGATTTTGAAGCGGCCCACCCCCAGTGTGTAGGCAGCGGGGTCCATAATCGCCAAGCGTGGCAGGGCTTCACCTTTTGACGCCATCATGTCTCCCACATGTAGCCGATTGTGCATGGGCACAGCCACCCCCCATAGTGACTCCTGCTTCCAAGATCATCATCATAATTTTTCGACCGCGGTCGAGATCGTGGATTTCACAATATCACGCCAGACTTTCCGGTCCTTCATTGCCATCCCCAGTTCCTGCTTACTGATGCCTGTGTCCCCCCAACGATGACATCAGGGAACGACAGTCTTCTACCTCTGGTCTGCTTTGAGTCAGGACTCCAGAGAAGAAGGGAAGATATAACCTCATTGTCAGCTCTGTAGCAGTGGCCGGCAAACTGTGTTCTTCTGCATCGGACTAGTGAAGAAACACGGGGAAGGTTGCCGTATATTAGATCAGTCGATGGGTGGCTCTTCCAAGACAGATTTTGCGCTCTCATTAGAAGGCGGGTGTAAGTGCCATCCAACCGTTTCTCTAGTTTCTTTGAAAGTGTCCATGTCTCGGAGCCATAGAGTAGAATCGGCTCAACGGTCGTCCTAAGTATTTTTACTTTTAACATCTTACTAAGCTGGGATGACCAGATATTATGCATGTCATTGCAGGCTGACCAGGCCATGCCCTTCCTAGTTTGAAAGTCCTTTTGGGAAGAAGATATATATATGAACCCAAATACTTGTAGTCATCAACCTGTTTCAGAGGAGTGTTGTTAAGTGTTTTTATAATGTGGTTATTGTATTGGTGTTTGTTTTGCATATATTTATTACGTATTCAGTTTTCGTCTCGTTGAGATAAAGACCAACACAGTTGGAGGCCTGCTCAAGAGACTGAAGGAGAGCCTGAGCGTATTCCAATGATTGACTGATGAGCGCGATGTCATCAGCGAAGTCAGTGTCTGTTAGGTATTTAGCAGGATGACGAGAGCTTCTCCTAGGGTTTAGTTGGTAGCCCTTATCATTGATAGTATCAACTGACATACGAAGAACATAATAAATGGAAACGGGGCAAGTGTGTCGCCTTGGAGAATGCCAGCAAGATACCACATATACTTGCTTCCAAGATACCACAAGCCATCTTCTGTAGGTGTGTGTGTGTGTGTGTGTGTGTGTGTGTGTGTGTGTGTGTGTGTGTGTGTGTGTGTGTGTGTGTGTGTGTGTGTGTGTGTGTGTGTGTGTGTGTGTGTGTGTGTGTGTGTGTGTGTGTGTGTGTGTGTGTGTGTGTGTGTGTGTGTGTGTGTGTGTGTGTGTGTGTGTGTTTGCATGGATCACTTCACTCTATGAACTCCCACACCTCTCTCTCTCTCTCTCTCTCTCTCTACCGTTGCCATATTGACCCAGGCGGTTTGACGGAGCGATCCGGTCAAAAGCGAAGGCCCTCGAGGAGGAGGCGTGTCCAGCGACCCTTATAATTGGATCAGAGCTTGTTGCACACACACACACACACACACACACACACACACACACACACACACACACACACACACACACACACACACACACACACACACACACACACACACACACACACGTACGAAAGAACACAACCACCACATTCTGCACACATGAAGCTCATAGAAGGCGTAGGGTGGCTGGGCTTTCATGTGCAGTTTTTATAGGTTATACTTCCTCTCTCTCTCTCTCTCTCTCTCTCTCTCTCTCTCTCTCTCTCTCTCTCTCTCTCTCTCTCTGATGTTGTCATGCATGGCGATCCCTCGCAGTTTGTCGTGTTTGGGTGGGAAGCAGCAGACATGTAGAGCCGTTGGTTAATCCCAAAGTAAATGAGGTCCCGTCTGGATTACACAGAGACAACGGGTGGTAGTGTGTGTGTGTTTTCTTTTTTTATATATTGTTATCTTTTTTTTTTATCAGCCTCAAATAATGTAGCTTGATGTAATCCCACACTGCCGCCGCGCCGCCGGGGCCTCTTCTTGATGTTATTTCACCGACCATGAGGTTATTGTTTGAATTTGAATTATACACGCCTCCAGCTCGCCAAGGAAAGACGGATATATTATATACTATAGCTACGGTATTATGTGGGATGATATCATCATTAAATATAGGGGTCTCGTGTCTGTTAGTATCTCTGTTTCTCTTTCTCTGCTGCTGCTGCTGCTGCTGGCTGGGCCTGTGAGACTTTGTCTCGCCACCAGTGCCATTATCCCATTGAGGCCTATATATCAGTGGTTCTCAAACGTTTTTCATGTCGAGCACCCCCCAAAATGGCATGACAATGTCATTAGACCGCCGACCCCCATCTTGATAACATGTTGTTCCAGGGACTCGCCCAGGAGCAAATATCCGAGTTAAACAACGTTTGCTTTCAAAGATTTGCACACATTTTCAATATAAAAAAGCAAGCTCAACTACGAGTGCGTAGATCTGCTGTTTGTTTTTTATAATAGCCCAAGTGCACAATATGCTGAAAGTGGTTTATACACACGTTTCTTTCCCGGTTTTAACGGGTTATTTGGCTGTCATGGAAATCCCCGCCGGCATGACACCTAATTTTCCGAGATGTCACACGGGGCATGTCCGTGCATCGCACGGCGGACGGCGTGTTTTCACCGGGGGAAAAAAGAAAAAAGGGGTGGGGGGGGGGGGCGAACCAACGTGTCCATTTATTCCACGCAGCAGCAGCAGCAGCAGCTCCCGGGAGAAAGAAGTGTAATGAGAGTAAAGAAGAGAGACCCCTCGCACAAAGACCCCTACCCAGTACCCCCCCACACCACCCCACCCCCCTCTCTCTCTCCTCCTCCTCCTCCTCGCCTGGCTAGACTGCATGCCCGTCGTTGTCATGGAAACCAGTCTGAATGCTTATACTCTGAGACTCTGTGGCTACACAGTGTCATTCCCATGCAGGTAGATAAATTGTGCTCTAGCCAGCTTGCCCCCATTTTCTCTCTCTCTCTCTCTGACTCTCTCTCTCTCACAGGGCATTGTAGAGAAGGGGGTTGAGTTGTACTATAGCAGGTCGCTCGCTGACAGCGGGTAAGATGGCGTGCTGTGTATCACACAATCTCCTGTACGGTACAGTACAATACGATAGAGTTTGGTTTGGTCATGTGGGTGATTCTTCAAACCTGATCGTTCGGAGCAGACGAGACACATACCACACTAAACAAGAAATGGTGTGTATAGGCATTGCAATGGTCTTAACCCATTCTGGGCGGGAACCCCTTTTGGTGTTTTACCCCCTCAGGCCGGGAACCCATTTTGGGGTTCTGTACAGTATGTACAGTATTCAAAAATGTAAAAGATTTGATGCTGCTATATCAATATTTGAAGTTTTTCCAGAAAACTTAGGTCAGGATTTAGAGGCGTTTTTAGAATCGGCCTCAGGCCTAAATGGGTAGTCCTTAAATTGTGACTTTACTGTCATCTGGGGGACCCCCCGAAAAGATCATGTGGGGACCGTGGGACCCCCCTGGGGGTTACTGACCGCCACAGGTTGAGGACCACTGCTATGTACAGTATTAGGCCTTACTGTACCTCAACCTTCCAAAATAACCTGTGTGTGATTAGAACCGCCATTTGTTTAGTAGGAGATCCGCTGGGCTTGTAGGCTTGCTGCTATACAACATCCATCAACAGCATCCAGATTTTAACCCATTTATTTTTTACCTGAGATCAGATTCTAAAAATGTCTTCTACATCCTGACAGTTTTCTGAAAAAGCTATGTTTATATGTCAGTCGTTCTTTGATTTTTCAAAAATAGCAGACCTACAAGCTCGTAGCGCGCCACTCGGTGGCGCGCTATGAGCTTGTAGATCTGCTATTTTTCAATAGCTAAAGCATAACATAATGCAAGTCAGAAAGATTCCAAGTTGACCCTGTAAGTAACATGAGCACTGCAGGATTTCTGCAGACAGTGCATCAAATTCCCCGGGGTGGAGGAAATTATTCAGTCATATACTGTGTGTGGTGTCTGGGACACTTTTGAGGGAATCATGCTAAAATATGTATGTAGCTTTATGAAACTCACTGAGGCTTGGTGAAAGACCATGCAGCCCCCACATCTGAGGATGATATAATATGCTCTTTTTTTCATTTTCTTTTTCATTTTTCTCGCCATTCAGCAGATTTCCAAATGAGTGTGAAGCTAAATGCTTTACTTATTAAACGGGGTTAGTCTGGATAAAACACACGCACCCTGCTGTGAGGCTGTGTCTAGTGGATTTGGGAGGCCTAATCCCATGCCTCTGATTATAAAAATATCAAAAATATTATTAACATAAAGGGCTTCCATGGTCAAGTGCCTTTGTGTGCCACTCGTAAAATCCTCGGTGTTCATTTTATTCACTCGTAACTCAGAGAGCGTGTAAATGTAACACTTTGCTGTATAGTTAAATTAACACTCCGGATTTGACAGTGTGCCGCTTCGAGCCCCCTCCAGGCGCTTTTAATTGGTCTGATGCAAAAAGAAAAAAATATGCAAAAAAATAAATAAAGGCACTGTAAAACCTTAGGGAAGCCTTCAAAATCTGAATAATCCGTCCGTCCGTCTGTGTATACACAGTTAACCCGGTCGATGCCAAATTTTGCACACACACTCCCTGGATGCCAACGATGAACTTCTGCCCCAAGTTTTCCAGAACGGCCTGTTATAGCGCCACCAGGAGGCTGACTTTTGGAAAACACATTTGTTGATATTACTCAAGACGGATCTGTCTGATATTTCATATTCCATCCTAATTGGCTAACATTGGCTTTCAAAGTCTGCAGGATTGGCCCCTTTGAAACAAAAAGCCTCAAATCATGAACGCAACGTGCAATTTACGTGCAATCTTTCACGGACTTTCCTACTAGGCTGAGGAATATATCCCACCCTTTTCACATTGGCCTGTTTTAGCGCCACCAACAGGTGGATTTTTGCAAAACACATTTTTGGAACAAAATGACTCAAATCATCCAATTACCATCCAAGGCGTAAGAAGAAATGGCACCCTTTTCACATTGGCCTATTATAGCGCCACCAGGAGGCCACAACCTGACCTGGCCTGGTGGAGACCTGTGCCCCAAGGGGCACTTTTTTGTAGTTTCCATTCTGTTATCCACTTGAAGCTTGAGCTTGTAAATCGGCAGTTTTTGTCAAAGTGATTTGGTGTGGGCGGCGGCGGTGAACCAGTCTAACCAAGTACAGTTGAGACTTTACTAAAGAATACGAGGTTTTGTTTAACCCTTTAAAGTCAGATCATCATGTGTCATTTTAGATTTCGGCGTTGGCTATTCAACGTTAAAAAATACGTTATGCCATTTTTGTAACATCTTGAAAGTGTGAGAAGTACCGATTCATTTGTAGAATCGGCCTCGTGTCTTAATGGGTTAAGTGGCTTTGAAACAATTTGTAACGTAACGTGTTGTTTAGACAAAGTGTCATATAACCCTAATTTAGACAAAAGGCTTACCGGCTTAGTGCATTACTTTATGAAGATTATCTTTCCTTCTCCATGGTGCGTGCGTACGTGCGTACACGTGCGCACGAATGGCATTATTATTATCCATGAAGCGGAACCTGATTAAAGGTGTTTCATTACTCCACCTGGGTCTCTAATGACTGCTTAGATTACACCTCTCTCTCTCTCTCTCTCTCTCTCTCGCTCTCTCCCTCCCTCCCTCCCTCTCTCTCTGGCTGGGGACTCATCATTCTAGTCCCTGTTAACAGTCAATTACACGGCAAAATGCAGAGTATTAATTATAAAGACGCAAAGCACATGTTTCATGTCCTACCTGAATTACCTTCCCATCAGACGACAAGACTCGAGGCGGTCCCCGCTATATAGCTCGGCTGGGGGTGAGCTGGGGCTCATGAGGTTCAGGCGGTACTGCTTTCTCAACAAGCCAGTGTGTCCTATACCCGTCTATATATGGCTCAATGGATGAGTGAGGGGGAGGGGGACCCCCTCCAACCACTGCAGCAGATGTAGTTATATTATAATAATTGGGGCGGCAGTGGCTAAGGAGGTGGAAGGGACGCTTAGGGAAATGGACGATTCCCGGTTTGATCATCCCCGGCGGCTCGCCCTGGGCGGCGGTGGCTCAGGGGTAGAGTGGCTGGATTAGTAATCGCAAGGTTGCCAGTTCGAACCCGGGCTCCCCCAGAGTTAGTGTCGAAGTGTCCTTGACACTGAACCCCTAATTGCTCCCGATGTGCTGGTTGGTGCCTTGCATGGTTTCCGCCGCCATCAGTGTATGAATGTGTGTGTGTGTGTGTGTTTGTGAATGGGTGAATTGATGCACAATCTATGTAAAGCGCCTTGGATAAAGGCGCTATATAAATGCACCATTTACCATTTTATGTTGAAGTGTCCTTGAGCAAGACACTGAACCCGTAACTGCTCCCGATGAGCAGGTTGGCGCTTTGCATTGCATTGCATTTACGCTGCCATATCGTTATAATAATACATACAATTTATATAGCGCTTTTCAAGGTACTCAAAGTCGCAGTTTTTTTTTAAAAAATAAACTAGATAAAAAAGTTAAAAAAGGTTAAAAACAAGAAACTAAAAGTCCCTGCACACTGGACGCGTTTTTCAGAAAACTGACGGAAAAAACGTTTCTGAAAAACGCATCCAGTGTGCAACCACCTTAAAGGTGGGTTTTGAGTGTGCTTTTGAACGTTTCGAAGGTGGGGGCAGCTCTTATGTGAGCTGGGAGTGAGTTCCACAGTGAAGGGGCGGCCACTGCGAAGGCCCTGTCACCCTCGCTTGTTGGACTTGTGGGGGTTCCAGTTGGTTGGCAGTGCTTGACCTGAGGGAGCGCGTGGGGACGTGGAGTTCAGAGGTCGTTGTGTAATGCACATTGTAAAGCACTCATACATAAAAGCGCTGTATGGATGCAATGCACCGTTTAATAACGTACACACTATCATATAATTTTAAGTGCATGGAGCTGCAGCTTTGATTCTGAAAAAAAAAAATTGGACGGGTCCGTTTTTATGGCTATTATTATTATTAAATCCATTTTTCGCACTGGCAGATTCATCTGGTTTCCAGGCTGCCATTTTTACGCTGTGTAGCCAAAAGAGACAGCACAACCCCCCCTTCCTTCGTTCTCACACCTTCTCCTCACACTCGCTCTTTTTAATGGCCTGCATGATTAAATGTGTTGCATGCGGCATTAACCCATTTTGGGCGGGAACCCCTTTTGGTGTTACATTATGTTATGCTTTAGCTATTGAAAAATAGCAGATCTACAAGCTCATAGCGCGCCACCGAGTGGCGCGCTACGAGCTTGTAGGTCTGCTATTTTTGAAAAATCAAAGAACGACTGACATAGAAACATAGCTTTTTCAGAAAACTGTCAGGATGTAGAAGACATTTTTTGAATCTGATCTCAGGACAAAATGGATTAATGTCTCACCTCTCTCTCCCCCCCCCCCCCCCCCCCCCCCCCCCCATTCTGTCTGTTTTCCTCTCAAAAGGTGGTGAGTGCGTGTATTTAATTATACGACCAACGCTGCTGCTTTTAGAGAGACTGTGAATGGCTGGCTGACTGGCTGGGCCGGCTGGATGGATGTGAGGCACTGTGGGATCTGAGAGCCACCGCTGTCTGGATCCAGAGAGACCACCCCTCTCTCTGCATCTCCTGAGGGCTGCCAGACCAGACCCCTCTCTCTCCTACGACCGCCACACCACCACCACCACCCCACACACACACCCACCCCCAGCTCAGAGCAATGTGACCACTGGACCCACAGCCTGTACCAAACTGAACCGCTGTTATGGATCTGAGAATGAGCATACACTGAATCAACACACTCATCCAGGTAAGGAAAATGTACTGTTGTTTTCATGTGCTATAGCAGGGGTCCTCAACTAGAAATGCTGAAGGTCCGGTCCCATGCCACGCAGCGCGGGCCACGCAGCGGCCAGCGGAGAGTGGGGCTCTATATTTTTTAGTACAGTCACACCAAGGCAAGCTTATACAAATCGGATCCCCTCCCAACCAACCAATACTGGGGTGCAGAGTATGGAAATAAAATGTTTCACAAATATTCCCCTCCAAAAATTCACAGCAAATGAGAGGTATTGTGTTGGCACAAAGAACACTTTTTTTTTTGCCCAGGGTCCACAGAGAGGTGGTCCGCGGTCCGGTCGTGGACTGCAGTCCGCCTATTGAGGACCCCTGTGCTATAGTATACTCTACACACCGTTTAATTTAACTCTTGAGCGTGTAATACACAAATGGACCCGGATTTGTACGCTCTCAGAGTTAGACCTGCCAAAGGGTCCATTTGGTTTTCTAACTATAGCAATCAACCTTCCCGAGACTCCTCCTCTGTGTAGTCAGCTGAAATATGCAAGCCCCATTTCAGCCAGTGAATAAAATAACATCTTAATTGTGCGGTTTTTTTATCTTCCAATTACGACTGTTTCTTCTTCTCACAATGACCCTTTTCACATGATGTGATGGAAAACCTCTGAATTCAGAGATACAGAAACTCATGTGTTTCTTCCGTAGTGACACATGCTAGCCTATTATCTAGTGGAAAATGAGCGTTTCACAGCTCTTCGTCTCCCATGGTCTTTTGTGTTGCTCATCACAATTCCTGTGAAAGCTTGGGCTTTTACTCACTTCCTCATTGTGGAGGACCTTCATTATCTTGTTGTCAGTGTTGCCTTTTAGAAGCGACTTTTGGCTCGTTTCTTTCTGTAAGGTTCACATGTAAATGTCGGTAGTTGCGGGTTGCAATCTTTTGGGCTCATTTTCAAAGTCTAGTTGCGTATTTGGGCTTGCTTCCATTTTTTTGGAATAGGGGATATGCACATTCATAAAGTGAATGGCAAATCGAGTGGCAAAATGAGTGACAAAGTGAGTTTAATGTTGTTTATCAACGTTTAATGCAATCAAATCTTCAAGTCTTCTGTTCGGATGGATGCTGTCAAGGCCAGAAAGTAGTTTTTTTTTGCCACTCAGTAGGCGTTCCTGCATAACTTCCGGGTTTGATGATGATGTCACGTACGCGCATACCCTTTATGTTGTTTAAACCAGTGGTTGTCAAACATGTCCATGTGTTTGTCCGCAGACCCCCGTCTGAAAAAAAATTGTGCCAGGGACCTCCGTACCAGATTTGTGTCGTTAAAATATTCCACACTGGCTCAGTGGTCCAGGCACCTTGACTGGCAATCCAGTCTGGCAGTGTGCCGCGGGTTCGACTCCCGATCCCGACGGCCTTTACTGCATGTCTTCCCCCCCATCTCTCTCCCCATTTCCTGTCAGCCTACTGTCTGTCCCTCCATAAAAAATATAAAATAAAGGCGAAAGCCACAAAAAAGAAATATATATATATATTCCACACTTCCCCCTTTTTGTTTCTAGATTATTTTGAAAATAGCCGATGTACTGTAGGCTATATATGTTCCTATATGTGGCCTATAGTCGCTTCATTCGTGCTTGTTTTCATAGAGCCTAAATCTGGCAGCACTACTTGGCTGTCGGTGTTCGCCTCGATTAGAAGACCTAGAAACGGGAAGTGGAACAGTGATGTGAAAGAAGAACACGGAGGATTTTGGGGCGGGAACCCCTTTTGGTGTTTTAAGCATTATGTTATAGCTAACATTATGTTATAGCTTTAGCTATTGAAAAATAGCAGATCTACAAGCTCATAGCGCGCCACCGAGTGGCGCGCTATGAGCTTGTAGGTCTGCTATTTTTTTTTTTATCGTGAAAATGTGCCTCAAATCATTGAATATATATTCTTTTTAGAGTTTCAGTTTTTAACTCAAATCTTTGCTTCTGGGAGGGGTCCCTGCCTGGAACAACATATTTTCAGATGGGGGGTCGGCGGCCAATTACATATACTTTGTGGGGTCCTTGACATGAACCACTGATATAGAAACATGAGGTTTTTCAGAAAAAAATACATTTTTAAAAAGACATTTTTTTCATTTCAACGTCAGGCCTAAATGGGTTAATGTACAGTACAGATCATCACGTCACATGTCTTGCAGCGCAGAGCGTCACATCATCCCATTAGGGGGCGTTGTTCTTCTGAATGTCAAACAAAATGACGCGTACTGATCAGAATATAAGAGTTTGAACTGTTTAACCAACATTGTGGTGTTGTTTAGTTTTCATAAAAAGATAAATATCACTTACAGCACCTTAAGTGTCTTTTCTATAGCTCGGGGACACTTCAACACACACATACGGGCAGTGGCCTTGTGGTTAGAGTGTCTGCCCTGAAACTGGGAGGTCGGCGTTCAATCCCCGGCCGGGTCATACTAAGGACTGTAAACATGGGACGGCATGGCTGCAGCTCACCGCTCCTTGGCTTGCGGCTCACTGCTCCAAGAGATGGGTCAAATGCGGAGAACAAATTTCACTGCGGTAACGTGTGTGACAAAGTTCTAGTTTCCAGAAGGGCTCTCTCTACTACCCACTCACCTACTGTATAGCCTCGGAAACCCAGACGTTTTTTATTTCCAGGGAGGAAAACAAAAGCATGGGACAGAGTCCACTTCAATTCGGCATACAGTAGCGCAGACGTCGCTCACTCTCTGCTGATTTCTGATCATCTGCACCTTTGTTAAATTGACACACGTACACACACTCCTCTCTCTCTCTCTCTGTCGCTCTAATTAATTAGTCTCATGCCGCGCAGCTGCGTCTAGGATCCTGCCGGGAGCTGCCTATGCCTTAGAAAGCATAGGTGGGTTCCAGTCTACCTACTGTATGACAAATTGACAGCCCCCAAACGTATTATCAGTGGTGTAAATACTGTGCTTAAGTACAATTTTGAGGTATTTGCACTTCACTTGAGTATTTCCAATTTCCAATACTTTTACTTCTACTCCACTACACCTCCACTATATGCAGATCTACAAGCTTGAGCTTGTAGATCTGCTATTTACAAGGTAGCCTACATTTTGAATTCCGGACTTTTATTTCTACATTGCCGTATATTGACGCTTTTACTTAAAGCTGCAATAAGCAATAATATGTCAAAATTTGAATGACCTTTTTATTTTTTATTATTTTGGTATTCAGGCAGCCAACAATGAGTAGAACGCTCCCAAAAAAATTGTAGTCTCTGTGACACATCTAGGGGCCGCAATCTGCATTCATCTGCATTCAAAGATTTTCCTAGAAGCTTTGTCGATTTGCCTATCTGCTTCCTGATTGGTTAGTCATTGCGACCGGGTTTTTTTCGACCAATGAAAAAACTTCTAGGAACATCTTTGAATGCAGATTGCGGCCCCTAGATGTGTCACAGAGACTACATTTATTTTGGGAGCGTTCTACCCATTGTTGGCTGCCTGAATACCAAAATAATAAAAAATAAAAAGGTCATTACAATTTTGACATTATTGCTTATAGCAGCTTTAAGTGAAAAATGTGAGTACTTTTTCCACCACTGTGTATTAATACTGCATGCAATCTGATGGGGCTTCATCTGCAGAGTGCACGGCTTGTCGTTTCAGTGCCGTCGGTTGACAGTTTGCTGTACGCTGGCGAGCACATCCTGTCAACGCAAGTAGCCGACGGGCTGATTGTCAAGCAGATAGGGTTATTAAACCTGACGGGGGGGGGCGGAGAGGAGTGGAAATACCGTAGACGGGACACCACTGTGAGGCAAATGGATTTATTGTCCCCACCCCCAAGTTCTCCTCAGTCACCCTACCCTAGACTCTATAGGCCCGAGAGTTTAACAACATGAACCCTGACGCGATGTTGGGCATGCCATTTTAGGTGAAGAAAAATGTCCAAACATTAAGAACTTTTCTTATATCATGGCCGCCCCAATGCATTTCCAATGGAAGTCACATGGTTTGTAGTCCACATTTTGGACTACAAGCTGTTGTATGGCTTTCGGCTGTGTTTCGACTGCGCCCCTCCCCCTCATACAACACAAATGTTGTGTCAAACCATGTGACTCCCATTGGAAATGCATTGGGGCGGCCATGACACTACACAACATTCATCCAACAAGCATATACAGCAATGCAGTAAAGGTCTGAGTGAGGCCTAAGTCCCTGTGCAGTGTCGTGTCCAGGGGGTGTACTTACTTGTACGTCATGTCCAGGAGGTGTACTTGTACATCAAGCTAGCCTCACGCTAAGGAAACAGGAGATAGAGGCTCCTGGCCCCTATTGAGCCTCATGGCTCGGCAAGGCTCACTCCTCTCGAGTCGACTGTCTCGGTTCAGCATGGTGTAAATACACAGGGTTTACTTCTGTCTGAAGTATTGCCATACCAAATAGTCCCGAGAAGCTTTTCTGAAAAGTCACCAGTGTTTTGTTTCACCCTGCTACAGAACACATAAATGACATTATGCTGTATGATTAGCGCTGGCAGTTGCGGTTTAACCCATAAAGACCCGAGCTCGATTCTGCAAAATGATGTCTCTGTGTCAGTGGTCCTCAAGCTATCTCATGTCAAGGAGCCCTAGGAATTATATGTATTTGGCCGCGGACCCCCATCTGAAAATATGTTGTTTCCCCCAGATAAGAAGCAATTATTGAATGATTTGCGCCACGATTTTTTTAAAATAACAGACCTACAAGCTCGTAGCGCGGCACTCGGTGCCGCGCTATGAGCTTGTAGATCTGCTATTTTTCAATATCTAAAGCATAACATAATGCTCAAAACACTGAATGGTTTAAAATGGTTTAAAACCCCAGTCATGTTGGACTGCACGCAGAGATGCTAAAGTAGTATTTGCAAAATTCCATGTCTGTCCTAAACAAACTAAAAATGACTGGAATTGTGAAGGTTACAGAATCGCGCGTTGCACAGCAGAACACTATGCAGTATGTAAAGTATAAATACTTAGTTTGGAAGGGCAGAAAAACAACAGAGCTGCCGCAGCCAGAGGGACTGTCCTTGGTATTTGTGTGAAAACATTTCTAAAGTGAAAAAGGGTAAAAGGTAAAAGCGTCCTCTTTTTTTGTGGAGAAACCTGTTAATTTTGCAACCGGGCTGACATTTGGATTTGGAGTTTGATTTGGGTCACATTCCCAATGAACCCATTAAAACATCATTTTAGATTGTTTTGCGTTGGCTATTCAAAAATAGCAGATCTACAAGCTCACAGTGCGTCACTCCGTGCCGCGCTGCAAGCTTGTACATCTGAGATTTTTGATTTTTTTCTTTTTGACAAAACCTTGAAAGTATGAGAACTAACTGATTCTTAATGGGTTAATGCGACAGATATGAACCTCGTGTGTGTGTGTGTGTGTGTGTGTGCGTGTGGCCATGTGTGTGTGCGTGCATGCGTGTGTGCGTGCACGCACGCATGCACAGTGCTAGCCCATGCTGTTCTCCATCTGCTGTTTGATAGGGGCCGTTTCCTTCCCTGTGCAGCTTGACAGCATGCCTTCCTGTCCCGATACACACACACACACACACACACACACACACACACACACACACACACACACACACACACACACACACACACACACACACACACACACACACACACACACACGTCTGACCACAGACCATGGATAGGATATACGTGTGTTACTGTTTACACATGTATATCATGTAAACACACACACACACACACACACCTGACAATAGACCATGGATATTACATGCGTGTACTGTACACACACACACACACACACACACACACACACACACACTACATGGGCATACGCGCATATACATGTGCGTGCACACACACACACACACACACACACACACACACACACACACACACACACACACACACACACACACACACACACACACACACACACACACACACACACACACACACACACAGTACAAACTCACTGTCTCTATCTCACTCTGATCCCTTGTAACCCAGTTCTCTCTCTCTCTCTCTCTCTCTCTCTCTCTCTCTCTCTCTCCCCCCCCCCTCCGTGTGGCATATAGTGAGGATCTTTTGCAGGGAGAATAAAACATGTGAATAGCGGAACAACAATGAAGGCGACTGTTAACTAACGTTGTATAAAGTCAATAGCCTTGGCATTAGAGGGGGCTGTTACAGCTAATGTGAGCTCTAATCATCGCATCCATTCAGTCCCAATTCTATTAGCAACGCGCGCCGAGTCACATTAACAGGGAACTTCATCTCAGATTTAATGTGTAGGTTTGTATACAGTATACAGCACAAGCGCATGTGTTTGTCTGTGTGCGTGCGTGCGTGCGTGCGTGCGTGCGTGCGTGCGTGCGTGCGTGCGTGCGTGCGTGCGTGCGTGCGTGTGTGCATGTGTGCCCTGGTTAGATCGAAACGGGCTTTCTAAACTGGTTCAGCCCCTGTGGCCTGGATCGACATCATGGCTCCTCTAATTTGGTGTTGAAACGAATTCATATTTTCCTCCATTTCAATATTAAAGTGAGTGAGTGAGTGAAGTGGCCACATGTGTGTGTTGGAGGGTATGCTGTATGAATGTGCTCATAACACCATGTCAATTGATGTATCCTTGGAAGTGTGCTGTAATGTGACGGTGTAATCTATTTAAGCAACCCGAGCCACGGGAATATATGGGCTCGGTTGGTAAGCGTTCTCATGCTTCTCCCCTGTCCCCTTTTTTTCGGCAACTCGGACACTTTGCGGTGCCGGAGGGACTTGACAACTTGTACCATTAACTTTTTGGAGATTGTGCCTGCCTTGTCCTAAATTGCGCCGCTGTACAGTACATTGCGCACGACACAGAAATGCTGCCAAAAAATTAACTGAACTGAACCGAAAAGCTTCTCTTATATACTCGCGTCACATTTTACCCATTAAGACCTGGAACGCACCTGTGTCACCTGTCGCTTTTAACCACTTTAACCATTATTTTATACTTTAGCTATTGAAAAATAGCAGATCTACAAGCTCATAGCGCGGCACCGAGTTCTGCGTTATATAGTTGCGCTATATAGAAAAAAATCGTGAAAATGTGTGCAAATCTTTGAATATATATTCTTTCACTGCATCGAACGTTTTTAACTCCTCTTTGGGGTCCCCGGAACAACATATTTTGAGATGGGTGACTGCGGGCAAATACAGATAACTTTGGGGGTCCTTGACATGAAGGAAAAAAAATACAGCCACTGATATAGAAACATAGGTTTTCAGGAGGTCATTTGTATAGAATCGACCATGAATGGGTCCAAAACATTTTGGGACGGCTCGACCAAGGGGCCAGTGAGGCTATTCAACGTTGAAGCTCTAGGTCCTAGTGGTAGGAGGAGGGACTACAGGCGGACCCGTGGATTCATGACCGGGAAACCCCGTGCAGCTGGGCTTTAACATTGAGCGCTCGGTTGCCCTACGTCACCCCGGACCTCAAAGTTGAGGTCCGGGGAGGGACTTCCGGCAGTCTTCCGGGTGCTTCAAAACGCCACTGAGCAACTTCCACTGACATGAATAGCTGGGGGGGCGGAGCTTCGCGCCAGTTCAGTCTCTATTATATATATACTCTATGGGCTCGACCGACCTCTCCACTATCCTTCGACCGTACATTCAGTACGTAGCTCCGCGGGTCGATTGCACCTGTTCTGAGTGTTAGGCCTCACTCAGACCTTTACTGCATTGTGAATGTTGTGAGTGTCATGGCCGCTGTCAATGTTGTGAGTGTCATGGCCGCCCCAATGCATTTCTAATGGAAGTCACATGGTTTGTAGTCCACATTTTGGACTACAAGCTGTTGTATGGCTTTCGGCTGTGTTTCGACTGCGCCCCTCCCCCTCATACAACACAAATGTTGTGTCAAACCATGTGACTCCCATTGGAAATGCATTGGGGCGGCCATGACACTACACAACATTCATCCAACAAGCATACAGCAATGCAGTAAAGGTCTGAGTGAGGCCTTAGTGTACTGTTGAGATTCAGCAGGACGTCCCCAGCATGCCAGCCGTAGCCCAGAGCACGTGCTTCTGTTTCCCATGATGCACCCCTCCGTGCCTGTCCTGTGTCCCCTTGGAACGACGGCCTGCCTCGTGGCCCGCTGTGCCCCCTCTGTGTCCCCCTGTCAGGAGCTGTTATAGCACAATGTGTCACAGGGCTCTGCTACCAGCAATAACTGAGTACATTTACAGAGTTATTGCTAGGTAACTTATCTCATTTAGACCCGAGTTAAAAACATTCATTTTGAAAGAATATATATTCAAAGATTTGCGCCACATTTTTACGATTCTTCAAAAATAGCAGACCTGCAAGCTCGTAGCGCGCCACTCGGTGGCGCGCTATGAGCTTGTAGATCTGCTATTTTTCAATAGCTAAATTATAACATAATGTTTAAAACACCAAAAGGGGTTCCCGCCCAAAATGGCTTAAGTACATTTACTTAAGTACTTAAGTGTTTTCGATTTCCAGTACTTCTACTTCTACTCCACTACATCTCAGTGGCAAATAGTGTACTTTTACTCCACTACATTTCTTTGAAAACTTTAGTTACTAGTTACTTTGATTACTTGGATGATATTTTCTAAACATTTGTATACATTTGGAAACTTGAAATGAGACATGATGAGTACTGCAACTTTTAGTACTTTAAGTAAATTTTGATGCCAATACTTTTGTACTTTTACTTTAACTTTACTAGTATTGTTTTACTTAAGTAAAACACGTGAGTACTTTTCCCACCACTGTCTACAGTGGCCGGTCCGTCGCAGCGTCGCAGCGCCTCGGCTTTGTGTCGCTGCTGGCGTGAGAGGGATGGAGTTGCGTTTCCTTTTTTACCAAGAGAGAGAGAGAGAGAGAGGGCAGCGGGTTCTCCAGGCAAGCAACACAATGGATTAAATAATACAGAACAGGAGCGAGAAACAGGCATTTTGCCCCGCTCACGGGGTGTTGTGTGCGCGTGTGTGTGTGTGTGTGTGTGTGTGTGTGCGCATGCACGTGTGCGCGTGTTTGTGCGCATGCATGTCTGTCCCCTTTATCTGTTTGTGTATGTGCATGCATTTACTGACTGTATTTGTATTCATAATGTACATGCATGCATATAGTATGTGCACACAAGTGCTGTATGTGCACGAATAACTGCACTATAGCGTGCATGTGTGTGTCCCGGCTTGTTTGTGTGACTGTAAGCCTGGAGAGAGAGAGAGAGAGAGAGAGAGAGAGAGAGAGAGTGGGACAATAAGGCTCACTGTAGTGCCCCCTAGGCCCCTTTTGAAATGACCCATATTCCTATAGAATTCAGGCCGAGCCCCAAATAACTGCTAACAACAGGGTTACACAATCTTAATCAATGAACCTTATAACCCCCTCCCCCCCCCCGCCCACTCTACAACTGGGCATTTCATAATCAGTGAACATTTGGTGGAAAGGGCAGACCCACAAGCACACTTATGTGTCGCAGTGCAATGCGTCGTAATCGTGCAGGGGAGGGGGTACAGCGACTATGGGGCAAAAGCTTGGGGGGGTATATATATACAACAAAGTATATAGGGTGTACTTTAAATGGTTAGTCAACCAAGTGCACCCCGCCCCCCTCCCCCCGACTTCGAGGGGATGTGATCCTGAAGAAAGAGGATTGTGGGTGTTGTTGTGCGAGGTTAGGTTGACTTTAATTACTCCACACACTTCCTCTCTTCCTCTCCCCCTATGGAAGGCTGTCATTTTGAACCCGACACATCATTGTACAGACGACGGTAGCAGCATGCCCCTATGTGTACCGTATGAATGCACACCATGTTGTTTCCCCCACAGCCCTGTGAAACACATCATAACCAGTCCTGTAAAACACACAAGTACTGTACTTGAGTATTTATATGTTCCAGTACAGTATATACTTATTACTTCACTGTACAATTATTGAAACCGTCAGTCACTATACAGTAGTTA
>NC_136805.1:37483125-37600625 GCF_951216825.1 Electrona antarctica
TATGTAAAGCGCCTTGGATATAAAGGCGCTATATATTATTTATTATTATATTATTATTATATCATTTACCATTTTAGTACTTGAGTAAAGTTACTTAACCGATTTTGGGCGGGAATCCCTTTTGGTGTTAGCATTATGTTATGCTTTAGCTATTGAAAAATAGCAGATCTACAAGCTCATAGCGCGCCACCGAGTGGCGCGCTATGAGCTTGTAGATCTGCTATTTTTGAAAAATCGAAGAACCACTGACATGGAAACATAGCTTTTTCAGAAAACTGTCAGGATGTAGAAGACATTTTTATAATCTGATCTCAGGTCAGAATGGGTTAATTGACTTCCCACCAGTGGTGACATGCATGGCCCCTAACGGGTGTTGTGAGTCTTCCAGACGATGCTTGTTGTGGCCTGGAGGGTAAACACAGTCCCACGGCTGGGAGGAGCGCCTGCTGCACCTATATACAACACTGCTCATCCACCCGAGCATTGACTTGTTTTTCCATTCCCAAATGAACCCGCAGCTGATTTATCTGAAGCGACAGAGAGAGAGAGCCGCGGCGTCCAGACAAAACCACACACTCTACAGGACAGAAAGACGTCGGGAAGAAACACAATACCATGTTTTTTTTTCTCCAAAAGATGTTTAAGGCCTCACTCAGACCTTTACTGCATTGCTGTATGCTTGTTGGATGAATGTTGTGTAGTGTCATGGCAGCCCCAATGCATTTCCAATGGGAGTCACATGGTTTGACACAACATTTGTGTTGTATGAGGGGGAGGGGCGCAGTCGAAACACAGCCGAAAGCCATACAACAGCTTGTAGTCCAAAATGTGGACTACAAACCATGTGACCTCCATTGGAAATGCATTGGGGCGGCCATGACACTACACAACATTCATCCAACAAGCATACAGCAATGCAGTAAAGGTCTGAGTGAGGCGGCCATGACACAACACAGCATTGATCCAACGAGCACAGAGAATTGCATAAAAGGTGTGAGTGCACCCTAAGCCAGACCAATTCGTACTTTGTTGCGTGGCGACGGTGTCGCACTTTGAAAATATAGCCAAGCTACAGAGGCTTACGAAATGTCGCATGCGTGACACGTCCTGAGCTTGTAGCTATTTCCGACGCGCAACACCCTTGAGCAGGGGAAGCACAAATTGGGCTTTAGTCTAAGCCCCCCCCCCCCCTTAAGGATGTGGCTCTGGAGGCTAATTGTCGAGTCAGAGGCGAGACAATAGCGGAGACGAGCAGGGAGTGTCATCATGTCACTGTAGTGGTTTTATTTAAACACAGCTGAAGGGGAGAGAGAGAGAGAGCGAGAGAGAAGAGAGAGAGAGAGAGAGAGAGAGAGAGAGAGAGAGAGAGAGAGGGGGGGGGGGGGGGGGGGTTAGGTTTCACAATAAACCGGTACCACGGGGACGGACGTCTCATCCACTAGAAACAATGAAGCTGTCAGAAACAGAAGCAATTCATATACGTCTCTAAGCTCTCTTAGGTTTTCAAACTGCGACAGACAAAGTGTGACAGTGAGCGAACACACACACACATCCACTCGGGCGCTGTTTGATGTTTGGAGCCGGGGAATGAACAGTGGAATGCTTGCTCTGAAATGGGCTTTTGTATTAGTGAGCTGTTTCTTCTCCCTACTACTGTGTGTAATGTGACAGACTGAGGATTATTATTATGTATATGCATTTGCATGCGTGTGTTTGTGTTGTGTGTGTGTGCTTGCATGTTTCGGAATAGATATTGAAAACATATGCCAGGGACCCCCATAAGAGAAGATTTGTACGGCTCTAGCAGTGATTCTCAACCCGTTTAATTTCAAGGACCCCCCAGTTTGACATGCATTAGTCTACGGACCCCCATTTATATTGTAAAATCAATGCTAATTTAATTCTGAGAGCGTACAAATGGAACCAAATGGACCTGTTTGGTTCCATTTGTACACTCTCTGAGTTACAGACCCATAAGGGTCCATTTGGTTCCAAACTATCATTTAGCTGGGTCCCCCCTGGAACTCCCTCAAGTACCCCTGGGGGTCCCCGGACCCCACTTTGGGGAACCACTGGTCTACACTACAATACACCCTCCCCAAAACTCGACAGTATAGGGTTGGCAGTGACCAAGGATTCCAAATCGTCTTTGTCGGGTGAAAACCTCACTTTTTCCAAAACTGTTACTTTTCAGGGCAAAATAGATAGATCGACGAGCTAAAAAAAAAAAAAATTGTTTCGAGTTTGTGCATCTGCCAATTTTGTTGCTAGAATACGGAGATAAGGGATTTCTGCCCGACGGTAAAATGGGAGTCGTGACTATAGCTTGCATGGGGAGAAAATGGAAAAGAAGCATTTTAAACATTTAGGTGTGTTGCAGTGTGCGTGCGTGCAAGTCACACACACACACACACACACACACACACACACACACACACACCATGCTGTGCTGGGTGAAGATAGAAAGCAGGTATTTAGAGACATCAGAACAGCAGGGAGGGAGTTGTGACTCAACGCGCACCAGATGTACGGCTGCACCTGTTCGACGTGGGTGACAAACTGCTATCATCACACAGTGGTGGATTATTGTAGAGTTGTGTTGAAAGTATAACTTTGTCACTTCTTTCCGTGCTTTCAGATGCCTCGCTTTTTTTGGAACCATATGGTGTTCACAGTTTTTACTTAACCCATTTAGGCCTGATGTCGAAATATTTTTCAAAAATAGCAGACCTACAAGCTCGAGCTTGTAGATCTGCTATTTTTCAATAGCTAAAGTATAACATAATGCTTAGTTAAAGGTATATTCAGTGATTTTACTTAATTCAAATATCACTTATTTTTTCTTTTTTTCTGGATAATCCTCCCTACTATAGAGTGTGCTGACCATATAAGGAGTTCCTCCCTGTCCCCAGTGAGCCCCTGGGGTCAAAAAACCCTAGTTTCAGTTTTGGTGGCGGGTGGCAAAGCCTTCATCCAATCAGGATGAGAGGGGCCTTCCTCCAATCATGATCGACTGGGGGTGGGCCTTGGTGCACATGCTGCTGGCCTGTTGCACTTCCCCCCACTGTAGAGCGTGCATGTGCACATTTTGTTACCGGGCGGACTGGGTGGTTTTCCAAATCACCCAAATCACTGAATGCTCCTTTAAAACACCAAAACGGGTTCCCGTCCAGAATGGGTTAAGCAGAATGCCTGATGTATTCAAATGTTATGCACAGGGAAATGTATTTTTTTCTTTACTTACTCTTAGGTAACCTCTGGCTGCTTTTTGTGGTTGTGATTATGATAAATCAGTTGTTCTCAAACTTTGTTTTCATGTTAAGGACCCCTCTAAATGAAAATATTTTTGTACCAACAGTGACGCCAATTTAGTGAGCGTATAGGTTTACTATTCTCAAATAGCCCATGTGTATTGTGTATAGGGTTAAAGTGTTCATGCTGAATTTGTCGCAGTGTTGTTTTTGGCACCTGATTTTAGTTTTAGTCATAGTCTTTTGAATAGTTTTCATTTAGTTTTAGTCACATTTAGTCACCTGGAATGTTCTAGTTAGTCCAGATTTTAGTCGACTTAAATCTACAGTTGATTTAGTCGATTAAAATGTGATTTGACGGGCCTTGTAATGGTAGATTTTACACTTTGGCTGAAAATAGCAGATCTACAAGCTCACAATGTGTCGCAAGCGCGAAGCGTTGTGAGCTTGTAGATCTGCTATTTTCAGCATGCAACCTAGCATAAAACTGGATCTCTTGTCCACTAGTCCCTCCCTGACATTTTAGTCTAGTTTGTATCTGTTGACGAAATTGTCAATACATTTAGTTTTAGTCATCATAGCTTAGTTTTCATTTAGTTTCCATTTAGTTTTCGCCAGTGAAAAAAGGTAGTCGACGAACATTTCTCGTCTTAGTTTTAGTCGACGGAAACAACAACTGATTTGTCGCCATCATAAAACCATTTGCTATAGGGATGCCCTCGGAGACCCCTGGTCTGGAGGTCCCCAGACCCCACTTTCAGAACCGCTGCGTTAAATGACACGCTTGCTTGTTTTGGCTACAGATTGCGGCTATTAGTCTCGGGAGACTGTCTATAATTCTCTCTTCCCTCGCTATACCACAGTTAGTAGTGTCTGCAGGGAACGAACGACATCCTTCACTCTGCCAATACTGTGGCTCTTATTGTCAGCCCCGGGATCACGTTGGCCCCACCAGCCTTCATGGTAGACAGAGAACACACTATAATATGCTTAAAGGGGAAAACCACCCATTTTCAACATTTTACTATGTCATTAATATACCTTAGAGCTGTTGTGTGGAAATAATAAAAAGTCCCCCCATTTTGTGTTTCCTAGAACTGTAATTATGAAAAAAATAATTTACATGGTGAAACACATCTTGATGACATCATCAAGATGTGTTTCACCATGTTAATGATTTTTTTTCAACAGCTCTAAGGTACATTAATGACATAGTAAAATGTTGAAAATGAGTGGAATGCCCCTTTAAGGTAACTGGGAGGACATGCATGCATAGCAGGCGACTAACTGACTGGACCGGGACAATACCCTTCCCCAAGGCTATATGTGCCAAATGTCTTCCATCAGGGAATAAGCACCGGAGCCTTGGAGCTTTGCTTCCGCGTCGATGACATCTCCACATGACCCATTTCCACCCATAGCTGATGGCAGGTGACTGGCTTCAGCGACTGCCTTGAGTGACCGCTGTGTGTGCATGCTGCGGCATGGAGGAAGGACAATGGACAAGACGAGACAACACGCCACAACGCTGGAAGCTGTTATTGACCACAGTTTGACCCAAGCAAAGAGTGACTATATGAATGAATGGTTTATGCACTGACGAATAGCAAAAATGAGATGAGATGCCGCCTGAGAAATTCAGGCAGAAACAATGTTGTGAGCTCATGTCTTAACTTGGTTAAATTGGCCTGCAGTCATGGGGTCGAAAGTGCAGGTTAATCTGGAAGGGCCGACAAATCTGGCTTGTTTGTTTGCTTGTTTGTGTTGATGTTTGGACAGCGAGAGAGAATGCAAGGAGAGTAAGAGGGGAGGGAGGGGGGTGATGGAGGGAGAGATCGAGTGAGAGAGAGAGATAGAAAAGGCCGGATATCCGTAGGGATGGAAAGCGAGAGTATTTATAGTTATGAGAGGGATATTCCCCACGGTGAGGCGCGAGGGGCTTGGGGGACAAGGAGGAGGATCATGTGACTGCATGAAGGATGGAGGCAGGGTGGAGATCGGAGGGGCGTTTTTTTTAGAAAGGGCAACGATGATGACGACGACGGCCCTGGAGCTCCGGGACGTTCTCGCTCAACCCGGGACAACAAACCAACAAGCAAACAAAGCCATAGGTACTATACACACACAGAGGACGGAGCATCCCGTGTCACGGAAAGTCCCTGACATTACCGTCTGTGCGTTCCCACTTCGCAAATAACCTCGAGCCAGCACTCGCACGCACGCACACGCACACGCACACAAACACATCACTAAAAGAAACACGGCTGTTCTGCTCTGCTCTGCTCCCAGCCCGGTGACATTTACACAAGCAAGGTATACTGAGGGGATTTGGTCCTTGAAGAGGAGGGGAGGTGCGAGAAGGGGGAGGCTGCGCCGCCTCCTCCTCCTCCTCTGATCTCTCCTCTCATTATAATTCTCTCTCAGGCCTCCCCCCACGTGGAGTCTTGGCACGTCAGGCTTTATTAATCGCTCCAGGAGTGACTATTGACCCAGACCTTCTGCTGCATCTCAGCCTCTGTACTGCAGGCTGCAGTACAGAGTCCCATGCATCCCAGGCAGGCAGGCAGGCAGCCTGTAGGCTCTCTGTATAATGCAGGTCTCCCTCCCTCCCTACACACATTCCTCTGCTGCAGTCATTCTCAACCTGGCTTCTTTTCAATTCAAGGGACCCCCAGTGTGATGTGCGTTAGGCCACGGACCCCCTGCATGCACCCCACATTTGGTACAGTATCCCAAACCTTTGATCTCCGGGACCCCCAATCTACACTGTGAAATCTTCACTGCTTATTTAACCCAATGAATAAACAATAGGGGGAGACGGTTAACCCATTAACGTTTGCTCTGAAAGAATATATATTCAAAGATTTGTGCCGCATTTTTAAGATTTTTCAAAAATAGCAGACCTACAAGCTCGTAGCGCGCCACTCGGTGGCGCGCTATGAGCTTGTAGATCTGCTATTTTTCAATAGCTAAAGTATAACATAATGCTTAGTTATAACACCAAAAGGGGTTCCCGTCCAGAATGTTAACCCTCCTATATGCAGCTATTCGTGTAGGTTTTCGTCTTACGCAAACATTAAATTCCCATTGACAATGAATGGAGAATGTTCGTCATATGTGGACGAGCACATCGGCTATTTCTGTCCTACACAAAGCTTAAATTCCCATAGACAGTGAAGGGAGAATTTACGTCATATTATGTGTCTGAGCAAATAGACATGTTACGTCATGATGATGTACGATGATAAGAGCGCCCCTCACTTCACACAGGTGTGATTTTTGATGGGCGCTAGTCCCTCCTATATACAGGTTTAATGTTTGTTTTTCCTTAAACAAAAATTTAAAACGCCATTGACATGGACAGAGTTTAATGTTTGTTTTGTCCATAAGGCCATAAAAGATGTGTATATATCTTCACTTCACACGGGTATTTTTTTTATTGATTGGTTTTACACACCATGGATTACTCTTGATCCTAGAGTACCGAGGCATATACTCTCTCTGCATTTGATGTGTTTACCTTGTCAGTCGCCCTGGTTAACACATTATGTGCCCTTTTAATCTTTCAAAATGGTGACCCAGGGTGCCCACTTTTTAGACCCACTTTTTTGACATTTTTAAAGAAGAAAAAAAAACACACAGTGCCAGTGCAGGACACTGTGGTGTCCAGGACAAAGCCACCATGCCACACAGTGCCAGTGCAGGACACTGTGGTGTCCAGGACAAAGCCACCATGCCACACAGTGCCAGTGCAGGACACTGTGGTGTCCAGGACAAAGCCACCATGCCACAGTGCCAGTGTAAACAGTGTCCAGGACAGTGCCACCATGCCACACAGTGCCAGTGCAGGGACACTGCGGCAGCCTCCTCCCATCCATGCCACACAGTGCCAGTGTAAGGACACTGTGGTGTCCAGGACAGTGCCACCATGCCACAGTGCCAGTGTGCCACCATGCCACACAGTGCCAGTGAAGGACCATGTGGTGTCCAGGACAGTGCCAGTGCAGGGACACTGCGGCAGCCTCCTCCCATCCATGCACACAGTGTCTTCATTGACTAAAGTGTCGGCCTGGGGATTCTTATCACTGCAGCTGCAAGGCCACAGAATAAAAAAATAAAAAAGGAAAACGCACAACCTCAGTGTTAATTTAACCCCTTAAGTGCCATATTATAGTGTTACGTGAAAATAGCTTATATCTACTGTATGAGTTCCCCAATGCTTGTAGATCTACTATTTATTTGACAACAAGGACGAATCACTGGAGGTGGACTGCAAAATGTTTAGACCTTTTTTACACCCCAGTTCATTTAACACAGAGGATTTCATACTCTACGCACGCACGCACGCACGCACGCACGCACGCACGCACGCACGCACGCACGCACGCACGCACGCACGCACGCACGCACGCACGCACGCACGCACGCACGCCTGCAGCCTTGCATAGACTATAGTGCTAAGTCTGCTATTCTGCAGCACAGGGTCACTGTGTGTGTGTGTGTGTGTGTGTGTGTGTGTGTGCGCGAGTAGCTGCAGCGCTCAGTGTTATACTTGTGAATGCAAATTGCCTGTTCGTTCGTTCGTTCGTTCATTTATTGTATTTATTTATTTATTTAAACACAACAAGGCCTATTTGTGTTGAGAAATATTACTGGCTTATTTAAGAGGAAACGAAGCCATGGTGCTTAGATCAATGGGAGAAGCCCCTCTGAATGCTCAAACAGCGGAATCGATGGGAGAGAGACCCTTACCTCTCTCTCTCTCTCTCTCTCATCTCTCTCTCTCTCTCTCTCTCTCTCTCTCTCTCTCTCTCTCTCTCTCTCTCTCGTTTCCCCTTCCCATTGCCTCTTTTCTAGCTGGAGTGAATGAGAGAACGATTGCGTTCATCCACCTGAGACTCTTGACGTGTGTGTGTGTGTGTGTGTGTGTGTGTGTGTGTGTGTGTGTGTGTGCATGCTTACATGCATTGAGGTGTCTGAGCCCCCACATGTGCGCCCACACGTTTTGTCTGCTCACACATGTGCATCTTGTGTGTGTTGGTGTGCGCCCACCCACCCACCCATGCAAGTACGTGCACACACACACACACACACATGTTAATATGTGTGCATGACATGTGTGCCTGCATGCCTACAAATATACATTGTGTGAGTGTGTATGCATATGAGTGTGTGCTCGACGCCCGTGCACATGCCATGGACAGCGTGTGTGTACACACGTGCATTGTGCGTGTGCCTGGAGTGCATGTGTGCCTGACCACCCAATGCCTGCATACGTGCGTTTGTGTACATGTGGATATATTTTGGTATGTGCGATTGTGCGTGCATACCAGCGCACACAGTACATGTGCTGGGGGTTGGTTGGTGTCATGAGAGAGAGAGAGAGAGAGAGAGAGAGAGAGAGCAACGTGATGTCATTGATCTGTCCTATCTACTGTTGGATCAGTGTCAGATAGTCATTACAGACCATATCTGCTCTTCCCCGTGTGTGTGTGTGTGTGTGACCGTGCGTGTATGTGTTACTATACCTACTGTATGAGTCAAGATACTTCACCACTCAAATGAATGGAATGATATTTAATTATTACAATATGATTACATGGGTGGGAGTGGCCGGTAGAGCAGCCGGGTGGGAACCGCGAGGTTCCCAGTTCAATCCCGGGCTCCTCCAGAGTTAGTGTTGAAGTGTCCTTGAGCAAGACTCTGACATGGCTTCCTCCGGCATGGGTGTGTGCATGTGTGTGTGAATGGGTGAATGTAACGCACAATCTATGTAAAGCTCTTTGGATAAAAGTGCTATATAAATGCACCATTTACCATTTAAATGTAATTATCTAAGCAATAATGACAATGTATAATGTGATGTTTCGTTGGCGCGGCGGGCCCCATCGGAGGTTTCTGATCTCTGGAGCCTCAGAGCAGATCCTGCCTGTGATGGAGGGCTAGGGCAGTAGGGGGCTCTTCCTGGCGGAGCCCGCCCCCTGGTGGTTGCCTGCTTGCCGGGCGGTGTTGGCGGGGAGGTGGCGGGGTTGACCTGAACGGATAGCACGAGTGAGACGAGGAAGGAGGAGTCATCCATTTAGGGAACGCTGACGAGAGCTATAGACCAATCTGATTGGAACAATGGACGAAAGGTTTTGATTGGAGGACACTGATATGGGTTGAAGGTTTGTTCCGCCCCTCAGTTGAACTCTCGTATTATAACTTCCATTAGAATGTTTAGATTTTTTTTTAAAACGTTTTCCTGGTCCTCACAAGATAAATGGTTGAAACATTATTCTAACGTTAATCTTACAGTTAGGAAAACAGCTGCTCAGCGTTGGGAGCTGTTCACTTCTGCAAACCTATCGATGTGACAATAAAGCTGATGTTTATTTAGCTTGTAGATCTACACTTTTTCAAGACATGTTGGCTGCTTTCAAGCACTAAGACCCTCAGCACAGCATATGGTTAATATCAGATAATTAGCCATTTTTACAAATCACAAAGAGTGAAAACAGGTGATTTGAGCTTGTAGATCAGCTATTTATCGCACGCCCCAGCAACGTATACAATAGGGCTTAAGTGGTTAAGCGTAGGATTGTTGATAAAAAGCTCTGTTATCACAGGATGAAAACAAATGAGCAGCGGAGGCTTTCACGAGGTCAGCGAGGGACACGCGCTTCTTCAGTACTTAGAGAGAGATGCCTGGATGCTGTAGGCTATAAGCGTGGGAGGATATTGATATTAACCCATTTTTGGCGGGAACCCCTTTTGGTGTAAGCATTATGTTGTGCTTTAGCTATTGAAAAATAGCAGATCTACAAGCTCATAGCGCGCCACCGAGTGGCGCGCTACGAGCTTGTAGGTCTGCTATTTTTGAAAAATCAAAGAACGACTGACAGGGAAACAGTTTTTTCAGAAAACTGTCAGGATGTAGAAGACATTTTTAGAATCTGATCTCAGGTCAAAATGGGTTAATGTTGTTTGTAATCCGTCTGTAATCCTATTGGGAATATGCATTGTTTTTGCCTCGCTTTGCACCACAACTATAGAAGATGAAAAAGCCACAGAATCCCCCGCAGACTGGATGGATTTGATCTTTTTTTTTGTGAGGAGGGAGAGGGCTCAGAGATTTTTTTTCTCAATGGAGCCTTGTGGATGTGACTGTGGAGGCAAGGTCTGGGGCTGGGCTCTTTGTTGTTAAGAGTATTCTGCCATCTTGTGGCCGTTGGGGAACATTACAGTGGGAGTATGATGTTTGACATTGGACAAAAATAATACAGTGGTTCTCGAACTTCTGTTTTTTTTGTATGTCAAGGATTCATTCTGAGTATACAAGGGTCCATTTGGTTTGTTTTTAGATGTCAATCAACAGTGAATATATGAGGGAATATATGTACAGACTATCAACAGTGAATATGTGAAGGAATATATGTACAGACTATCAACAGTGAATATTATGAATGAATTAATATGTTTGAATATGAGATATGAGATTTGTGTCAAAAGTGTCAAAGTTCTACATTGCATGTCCTAGTAGTCCAGTATTTCCCAAACATTGGATCGGAACCCAATTTGTATGGGTTTGTGATTAAATATATGACATAATGTTGTAGATCTGCTATTTTCACTTTTAACACATTATGTGCCCTTTCATTCTTTCAAAATATGATCTGATTTTGAAGGAAAAAAGAAATTGGGCACAAATTGTGTTAAATAGTGCAGGTTAATGCATACTGCATTTCTGTCCATTTGGGTCTGAGAGAGACACCGTAACTAATCGCTTATAGGTCATACAAGCTGAAAAAGTGTGGTTTTGATTGATTGATTGAAATATTTATTAACAGTTTGCAGAATTACAGTACATTTCAAGCACAAACTCAATACAAAGGCTGTTAACTGTGAGTGGACGACCCAATTAAGCATTACACTTGTTTACAAGAGGGTCCACCATGTTCAATTCATCAAAACATTTAGAGACGTTGCAAATAGACACTTCTATATAGACAAAGAACAGAACAGGAATTCATCATAAAATGGTAACCAAGTTGGGGAACCCCTACGGTGAGTGAGCCAGAGTCCATGCAGGAGACAGACAGACAGACAGACAGACAGCAGTCTAAACAACAGTCTGTAACATGAACTGCAGGGTCTTAAAGTTGGGCTCATACGGGGGGGGGGGGGGGGGGAGGTGTCAGTCTGTGTGTAATGTGTCAGTGTTGTTTTTGGCAGCAAATTTCTATTTTAGTTTTTGGAATAAAACTTCATTTAGTTAGTCACATTTTAGTCACCTGGAATGTTTTAGTGTTAGTCTAGTTTTAGTCGACTAAATATACTAAGATTTTAGTCGACTAAATCTACAGTTGATTTGGTCGACTAAAATGTATTTTGGCGGGCCTTGATGCTGATTTTACACTTGCTGAAAATAGCCGATCTACAAGCTCACAGCGCGTCGCAGCGCAACGTGTTGTGAGCTTGTAGATCGGCTATTGCATGCAACCAAGTGTAAAATGACTTGTACTGGATCTCTTGCCCACTAGTCTCTTCCTAACATTTTAGTCTAGTTCCTATTTGTTGACAAAATTGTCAATATATTTAGTCTCAGTTTTAGTCATCATAGCTTAGTTTTCATGTAGTTTCCATTTAGTTTTCATCAGTGAAAAAAGGTACGTATTTGTCGACGAAATCAACACTGGTATGTATGTGTGGTGGATGTGTGTCACCATATGCTCTCATCAGGCAGGAAATGAGAAGTGTACACCCTGGTAGTGGGTGGAGGAGCAGAGGACAGCCGTGTCATGGTGACGGTGCCTCCCTGGAAGTCACAGCAGCACCACGTCATGATGTGTGTGTGTGTGTGTGTGTGTGTGTGTGTGTGTGTGTGTGTGTGTGTGTGTGTGTGTGTGTGTGTGTGTGTGTGTGTGTGTGTGTGTGTGTGTGTGTGTGTGTGTGTGTGTGTGTGTGTGTGTGTGTGTGTGTGTGTGTGTGTGTGTGTGTGTGTGTGTGTGTGTGTGTGTGTGTGTGTGTGTGCTGCACTGTGCACACTAGTCCTCGCTGTTCGTTTCCACTGCTCCTGCTCGCACCGAGCCACATCCACCCTATTTTTGGGGCATGACACTAATAGGCCCCTAAACGTCAAAATAGCAGTTCTCTACACAAGGGGCACAACAGCTCACATTGCGACGTGTTGTGAGCTTGTAGATTGGCTTTCGGAGTTAAAACACTTAGGGCTCCATTTTCGTCACCGCTAAACCCCTTATCCCTAAACTTCTTTGCCTTTTTTTACTATTTTGCAAAACATTTTTGAATAGTTCAACTAGACAATCTACATTGACACGCTGTGAGCTTGTAGACTGGCCATTTTAACTATTCAAAAATGTTTTGCAAAATAGTAAAAAAAAAAAAAAAAAAAAAGGCGAAGAAGTTTAGGCATAAGGGGTTTCGCGGTGACGAAAATGGAGCCCATAGGGTGTGTGTGTGGTTTTAGAGTTAACTCTGAGAACTATCTCTGAGAGTGCAAGATCCACTGTGGATCTCTTGCAGGTGACCAGGCAATCTTCACCTCCGTCACACCTCCTTGAAAACCCCCCTATAATATAGTTCTCATCACAACACGCGGTTAAAATGTGATTGCTGCCCCGCTAACTTTTTGCGCCGACGAGCACATTCTCCGGGGACAACGGCAAATAAAGAAACAACGCCTCAGATCCCGTCAGTAAGCCTTTTGTGTGGCTTGAAAACAAGTGTGCCAATCATCCAATTTCCATGTGTTTTCGCTTGAATGTTCACATTGTAACAGCGTTGTCTGGGTGGTATATAATCTAATATCCCTCTTCGTTCTGTGTTTTTTTCCTCTCTCTCTCTCTCCCCGCAGTCACAATGGTCCCAGTTTTGTTTTTGGTGGCAACCACGATAACATCGAATTACTCCGCCAATGGAAACCACACCAGAGGTAAGGAACAGTGGTGACTCAGCTGAAAGCATGTGAGGCTGAGCAACGACACTGAACAACATGCAAACAACGGCACAATCCAATTGGCACCCGCTGCAGTCAACAGTCCCTCTCTCTCGCCCTCCCTCCCTCCCAAGATATGATTATTGTTTGTCGGCTGCATGCTTGATAATGGCCTCTCCTCCAGACTTGTTATTACTAGAACGGCGATGAAGCCCGGCAAACCCTGGACGGTAATTTACAGCTTATTGTGGCTTATAAACACGGCTTAAACCGCTGGCTGCCAAGAGGCCCGTCGGACGAGGCTCCCCGCTTGCTTGGAGCCCTCTCATTTTCTCCTAAGACTTATTGCCGGGTTAAACGAGCGTTGTTGCCCCCTAGATGCTTATCTCTCTGCAGACAAAATACTAGCCGGAGCCTGATATTAAATCAGGGCACGCTGGTGTTGCTGCTGTGCCCAGCCGAGGCCGTACGTAATTCAACGTCGCGCTCATGCTGGACTTCGACACAGAGCGTGTGTGTAAACACAAGCATATACACAGATACATCGACCCTTACGGGTCAAATCTTTACACTTTCGGAGATGAATGAACACTGTTTAAATAATCTTATAGTAAGTAGTAAGTATCCTTGGGAAACAACCGTCTTAAGTAAAAGTATCAATACTGCAATGTAGAAATACTCTTGTAAGTAAATGTCTGGAATTCAAAATGTACTTAAAGTAAAAGTAAGAGTAAAAGTAAAAAAGTATTGGCATAGAAATGTACTTAAAGTACAAAAGGTCGAAATGTACTCATCATACAGAAGTTTCATAAATGTATAAAACGAATACAAATCTTTGGAAAATAACAGATCTACAAGCTCACAATGCGTCGCATCACGGCGCGTTATGAGCTTGTAGATTGGCTATTTTCAAATGGCTTATAGGGTTGAAGTGTTTATGTTTTGTAATAATAATCCAAATCTACAACTAAAGTTTTCAAATAATTGTAGTGGAGTAAAAGTACAATATTTTCCTCTCAGATGTAGTGGAGTAGAAGTAAAAGACTGCAAATTGGAAATAAACCAGTAAAGTAAAAAAAAAAATACCTCAAAATTGTACAGTGCTTGAGTAAATGTACTTACAGTAGTTGCAGTGGTTTCCACCACAGCTTAAGTACCGTAGGTCTCGGGGACTTACCCCCAATCCGACGCTTGCTAATCATATACAGCAGTGGTTCTCAAAGTGGAGTCCGGGGAGCCAGTCTTTTATTTGTACCGCTTTTTCCACTTCGGTGATTATTTGATTTACGGAGTCCAGGCGACCCCCAGGGTTCTGTTAAAGGGGTCCAGAAGCACACTCGCACGTCTGTACTGTAGCTCCGAGAGTGTACGAATGGAACCAAACGCACCCGGTTCATTTGATTCCATTCGTACGCTCTTGGAGTTGCTGTATAGGCGGGTTTGATTTGATTTATTAGATATTGTGTTATTAAAAGAAAAACACATGTTACAGACAGTACATGTATGCTTCTCACAGAAATGTCAAGGATAAAATATTGCAACATAGAACAGGCATCGCAACAATAAATAAAAAACTGAATATGGCGTGAATAAAATAAGCCACAATTTGACCTTTTTTCTTGAAAAGATGAGTGCTCTTTATCGTCTGTAGTAACAAAGTTCCTGTGTCTCCGCCATATGTAAAAGTTTTGAGAACCACTGGTATACAGGTGTGTTCTACCGTGTTACGCTATACTGTAGTATACCGTCCAGTAACCATCCGAGGAAGTGTATCTGATATGCCGGAGGAGGGCCTGGAGGCAGCCAGAATGTAGACTTCAGTTCAAATAGCCTTTTTCATGTGATAATGTGGCGTGAATTAAGGTTTGTGTGGTTATTGGGTTGAGGTGATAATGACCACTGGCCATTGGAGTTTTTAAGTAATTCACACGTTAACTTAAAAATAGTTATTGCAATATTAAATGTGTTGGCCACGCGCGCATATATGTAGCAGAGTGGCTCACAACAACAGCCTGATGGACTAAAAGTCTAACATCTCCCCCGAGTCATAGGGATATCCCTTTGGCTTATTGGTTAAGATATATTTGCTTCCCACTCAGGAGACGCGGGTTCGATTCCCTCCAAAAAAACTAGAACACACCACTGTATACAGTCACACAAACCCATATCTCACAGTACAGCCTTGGCCCCCGGGTCGTCTGGCCATGGCCGTGGCGGCCCAGCTCTTTTCCTGTCCCCTGGTTGGACCGTTGCTCCCTGACCCTGGCCTTGTGCCTGCCCTGTTCGTTCCTTCCTTCAGAAGACGCCCGCTCGTCCAACCCCCACATCCTGCCCACGGTGCTGGTGCTCTCCTTGCTGCTGCTCTTCATCGCGCTGCTGGCCTGGTACTTCCTCAGGTAAGCCAGTCTGCACCAATGCAACTATCCCCAATGGCAGTTGCAAGGAGTTACATCGGTGTGTGGAGGACTGGCCTGGTTTTGTTAGTAGCGACTATAGTTGCATTGGACATTGGACATTGCACCAAACAATAATTATGAAGATACGGTTTTAAAAATCATGTGGAGGCAGACTCCACATCACAGCTATGACAAAGACAACGGGCAACGATACAGTTGTAGTTATCGTTATAGTGCTTGCGGTGAACCTTTTATGCCGAGTCACGGCTCTCGTGTGCCCGAAAATAAGCGATTCTACATGCTCACAACAGGGTAATTCCACAACGCGCTGTGAGCTTGCAGATCGGCTATTTTCAGAAACTTAAGTTCAACTCCGGCTTTAGATTTAAAAAAGCACACCCGTGTGAACTGAGTGGTGTAAGGTCTTATATAGACTGATCAACTGTGGTCTGACGTAATGAAATCACACCCGTGTGAACTGGGTGACCATAGCAACCATGCTCATTTTTTGGTACGAACAGACACGTAAACTAATTTTGGTACGAACAGACACATAAACTAACAAAGCCAGTTGTAGGAGTGGTTTACACCACTCAAAAAAGAAACACTCACCCACTCCGCCTCACCCTCACCCTGCACCTCACCTATGGACCATAGCTGACTGGCAGAGTGCCAGGAGGGGGCGGAGCCTGGCTCATGACAATAATGCTTCCTCCTTTAGTCATCGAGGGCGGCGACCGTTCAGGAAGCCCTGCTCGCTAACTCGTGCTGCTTGCTCTTAACTGAAAGTGCAGGCAGTCAAGGCAAGGCAGAGGCAGGCAAGCACACACACACACACACACACACACAACCACCCACACAGACACACACACACCCCCACAGCAAAGCCAGAGTGGAGAGGCAAATTCTGTAACATATTGGGACTTGCGTAGGTGCACGGCCGTGTTCCACTACTTCAGCTAATGAGAAAGAGCAGCTTCTCAAGCTTCAGATGGTAAGAGAGATTAACTGCTTTGAGTATTGATTGGAAAATAACATTGAACTTCACGTTTGGAGGTGGAAAAGTTTTTTTGGGGGGGGGGGATTTTGCATTGTTAGATATAGCCCAGAAAATGTATTGTTTCAGTGTGTAATGTTACGTTTGTTTTTTTAAAGGTTATTATCATCACATGTTCTCTCTGTGTTCACAATCATCTCCTCTCTCTCCCCGGCAGGTTAAGAAACCAGAGGAAAGCTGTTGTGACAACAGTCGACAAGAAGATACCGAATGGCATCCTGGAAGAACAAGGTAACACTTGTAACACTCATGATTAGTTATCAGACAGATAGACAGGCAGGTCAGGCGGGCAAAGAGACATGGCTGAGAAGAGTGAGACAAGACAGAGTCAGGCTGTCATCATGACATGCAGTGACTTTGACAAGTATACGAAACATGCAGAAAGCAACGGACGTGCAAACAGTCAGGTGGGGAGAGAAGGGAAGACAGAGTATATAATATGTGGTATCTGTGGTGTTTAGTCACTCACTTACTCACTCTCACTCTGAACAGGATTTCCCACCAGTGTCTTTTTTAGCTGTATTGACTTCCTGGGGATAATAGAGTTAGGCTGAAAACGTAAACTATAATATCTTTGTTTCAGTGGCTATAACACATCACGTCCAATACACTTTGGAGGTACTGTAACTGTACGTGTCATAGTTCTTTGAAACTCAACTCCTTCCAGGGGATTCCCAGCGAAATGATCAATAGTTAGGAACCAAATGGACCCGAGTGGGGCTGTCACTCTTGACAGTGTACAAATGGGACCAAATGGACCCATTTGGTTCCATTTGTACACTGTCAGAGTTATGGGGGTCCTTGAAATTAAAAAACATTGAGTCTGCGTCCTGTCATAACCCAACATGCATTGTGTTATACAGTTTACCTTCCAAGAGCCAATTCACTTGATGTACGATGACAGCTATTGGACTTATGAGAGTTCCCTTAAGGAAGGCATGTCTTATCTACCAAAACAATGGGAGAAATGCAGAGCAAGTTCCCACTGCTTTTTTTTTTTCCTTTTTTTTTTTTTTTTTTTTTTTTTTTTACATTTCTCCGATTGGGATCTGAGTAGGATATGGGCTTACTTGGGAAACACAGAACACACCCACGCCAGCAGGCGTAACAAACACGCTAACCGGATTTCTAGTCGCTGATTGAGCCTCTCTCTCTATTGCCTGTTTTTTAAAGAGACACATGTATGAGAGCCGAGGCCAATTTTGTAAGTTTGTTTTCCTGCGCAGGTTAGAGAGGTCAAAAACACGGCAGGCTGACCTTATATCACACTGCGTGATGTGAAGCAACGCCGCTCTGCAGCCGAGAAAATTAATGAGTGTGTTTAGTGCTTTAGGTGTGCCAAAGTGTTGAGCAGGAAAAAAGCATTGTCAATACTTGCACATTGGCACATATAAACCTAACACACCCAGTTGTTTTCTTAGCGGCAGCTATGTTGCTTACAATACGTTTTATGACGTGCTGTATATAAGACTTGTCAGACTGCCTGTTTTTTTTTTTTTTTTTACCCATATAGAAGAAAACTACAAAGAAAGAAAACTACAAAACATCTAGGGTTTCATGCCGATCTACAAGCTCACAACACGTCACGTTGTGCGCTTGTACATCGGCTACTTTTTTTTTGGCAACGAGATTCGGTGTTGATGGGAAAATAAGGTGCAACTCCGGTCCAGTTTACTGCGTTAGAGTGTTTAAGTTTATAACTTCGGGTACAGGCTTTAGTTCCGACACTATTATTGGTCCGACAGTCATTAGACCGACAACCTACCTTAACCTAACCGTATAACCGCAAGCACGGGCGCAGCGCATGTGCGAGTGATTGTTCCGACCGTTGTTCCCTCGAGTGACTGAATGTTTTTACATGTCAGTTAAAATCTTTACGTCTTCCTCGACATAATATGATCTTGAAAACTATGTTTGTGTTGTGTTTTAGAAGTTGGAAACAGCTCAGAAACTCTGTACATCACTGTGCCACCACCAGGTCAGGTATACATGGTGGAGGTATCGGGTCACTGTTACTAACACGATCTTAAGACCTCACTTTTCAACCGTGTTCAAATTCTGGGCTCTTAACGACGCATGATGGCCTTAGTTGTGGGTACTTACTTACAAATACAGCAAAATAAAGTATATATTTCTTCAGCATATACAGACAATAATGGTCAGACATAACTTAAATAACTTAAATAACATAAATAGTCATTTAATAAAGAATCACATTATACATATACTAATTATAAATGTATAATACATATTATTTTCTAGTTTAAAGTACAATCTTCTGGCCTGTTTATGTACACATGAAATATATATATATGATATGAATTATGTATTTTTGCTGTATGGGTTACCAGGTATCCGTTAAAGACTTGCAGCATGCTGTAAGTGGCCTTTCTTGCTGTTCTGGGCTCCTTAACAACCAGTGACCTTAAATGATGACCGATCTGACTGTCCCCAAGGGCTTTGTGTGCGTGTGTGTGCGTGCGTGCGCACACGTGGGTGTGCGTGTGTGTGTGCGTGTGTCATTACTGAGGTGTAACCCATGGTGAGGGATACGCATCCAGTGACATTAGAATTACGCCTTTCTGTTAACCACTGTTTTTGAGATGAAGTGTTAATAATGGTGCAAAAGGACAGTGGTAGTAGAACCGATTGCCCTAAACAAAAACCCAATCTTGTACTGTACATGTACAGGTTCCTACTTCCTATGTACCAATTCACGTTAAAGAACAACTACAAAATCGTACTCGTCGAACAACTATGAGATTCAACTGATTGTGTTTTTTGTTTGTTTTTTCACTTAATTTTTGTTGAGGAAAAAAAGGCAATGACAACAAACGGGAAAGAACAACAGTACAAAAAGAAAAAGGAAAAAACAAAGGATACAACTAAACAAAACAAAATAAAGAAGAAGAACAAGAAAAAAGGCTGCATTTTTCATATATTATTACAGGTTACATTCATTGAATTCCTCACACATTGTCAATAGGCTGGATGAAGAGATCCAACTGATCGTTTTAAGTTGAATCATTGATGACAATGAAGTGTCAATGCATTGTTATGCTAATCACCCCCCCCCCCCCCCCGCGCAAATCGGTAGATGAGTTAGATCTCGATTGCTTCCCGGCGACAAGGACAGCAAAGGATATAGGATAGACTTTATTGTCCCGAGATTTAATGTCTTATAAAAAAACAACACACAGTATCTGCAGTTAAAGATTCAATGACAACATAGTGCATACAATATATAATAATACAGTTAACATGCCATGCGACACAGACTGCAAACAAATTGCACACTGCCCACTGTACGTACGACACTGCTGCAATGGTGTGCAGTAAGATCAACATAGCATTTTCATAATTGCACATGTACTGTATGTACACGTACGGTTAAAACACATTACCATACAAGCAGTATTACGGGGTGTTTGGCACGGGCTGGCTTGTCATTTACGGCTTTGATGATGTACACAGGAAGACTCTTTTTTTCCCCACACAGCGTCTCGTAGCTATACACAAAAGAAGAAAAAACATCTTTATGCCTTAACCCATTTTGACCTGGGAACGATTCTATAAATGTCTTCTATATCCTGACAGTTTTCTGAAAAAGCTATGTTTCTATGTCAGTCGTTAAAATAGCAGACCTACAAGTTCGTAGCGCGCCACTCGGTGGCGCGCTATGAGCTTGTAGATCTGCTATTTTTCAATAGCTAAAGCATAACATAATGCTAACACCAAAAGGGCTTCCCGCCCCAAAATGGGTTAATCATACTTGATATGCATCAAATAATAAACCATGTGTGAATGTATACAGTGGCGTATCTACAATAAGGCGAGGGCAGGCGCCCGCCTGTCCAAATCCATTTCTGGCCTGGCCAAAACCCATACAATGAGAAATAAGAGAGGACAAAAACAAGACCTGAGAACTATTAATGGACAGCTAATTGGCCGTTGCGGTAGAGCGCGACCCTCAATCACCCATTGGAATGTAAATGCATGCCTTTCAGCCTTTTGTATCCTACTCGTCTGGCAGGTATATCTCTTTGAAAACCTCTAGTGCTACGATTGTGCGCGGGGAGACGACAATTGACACATTTTGCCTGCCCAAAATACAATTCCTGGAAACGCCACTGAATGTATGTAAATATGAGTTTTATTTCTAAAGCTTGGATGCTGTAGCCTGGCTCCAGCCCCTGAATGTTCTGGCGATTCAGGAATAATGGAGTGAAACAAAGTGAAAATTCAGCCCGAGCGTCCGGCTATGGATGCGGGCAAACTAGACCGTCTCATTAGTTACACGCATACAATATGAGATCGGTCTATTTGATGCATATCAAGTATGAACTATGAACGCATACAAAATCCTATACTTCATGTTTTACTAGAATTTCTATAGTTTAGTTTGTCTGAAACGCTCGGTGAAAAAGAGGGTCTTCCGTGACAGGGGGGTACAAAGGAGTGCAGAGTGGTTCAACTTGCACACTAACGGGGGGGACTATCTGAAGCATCTGCCTCAGTCAGAGGGGGAGGAATACTATTATAATAATAACGTGCGTTCTTGGACCCCCCCCCCCCCCCTACAGAGCAACAGACGGTGGTCCTGCTGCCCCGGTCCCCCTCAGCCTCAAAGATCTACCTCCCCATCCCCGTGGACCACCTGGAGGAGGAGTACCGGCTACGCTCCGCCGACGACGGCAAGCTCTTCAGAGAGGAGTACAACGTGAGTGTCACCACCTCCCCCCCTTGTGATTACACATAGGCCTACAGTATAAGTGCACTGTTTCCCTATGGGTTGGACGGACGTGTGTTTGGGGTCTTATTTACTCATTTTTATGGGTCATGACTGAGTAAATATCCCTTTTTTGAGCAGCGTTGATTTTGGCGGCACATTTTGATTTTAGTTTTAGTCATAGTCTCTTCAATAGTTTTCATTTGGTTTTAGTCACATTTTAGTCACCTCGAATGTCTTAGTGTTAGTCTAGTTTTAGTCGACTAAATGTCATAAGATTTTAGCCGACTAAATCTACAGTTGATGTAGTCGACTAAAAGGTATTTTGGCGGGCCTTGATGCTGGTATAATGTATATTTATGTGTATGGCAAAGTCTTCAGTGTCTGTATACTTTACAACTAGTTTTGATCACTTACCAGGGTGGAATGGATGCTGTAGTGTACTAAAGGGCCCGGGCGATGCGTTGTGTGCTTATATATTGGCTATCTTCAGTGCACGACACTGGTTGTGCATCCAAGTATCATCCTTAAGTGATTCTTCTATGCGGTTCCAAGCGGTGCATTAGCCTGGGAGAGTCACCGAGTTGAATTATGTGACCTTTTAAAGTCTCTCACCATTAACCCATTTTGACCTGAGATCAGATTCTAAGAGACAGTTTTCTGAAAAGGCTATGTTTCTATGTCAGTCGTTCTTCGATTTAAAAAAAATAGCAGACCTACAAGCTTGTAGCGCGCCACTCGGTGGCGCGCTATGAGCTTGTAGATCTGCTATTTTTCAATAGCTAAAGCATAACATAATGCTAACACCAAAAGGGGTTCCCGCCCAAAATAGGTTAAAATTCCCATTCGGATTTGACATGAAAATTTAACTCCTTGAACTCAGGGAGCAGAAAGCAGAAGGCTCCTACAGTAATACCATGCAGAGTACAGTGTATATTTTTGCATTTGAGGAAACTTTGCAAGATATAAACTAAAGTTACCGATTTGTCACCCAAAGAATCCGTGACACGGGCGCAACAAAAATTCCCTTTTAGCTATTTCTGATAATACATTCAGAACCTGAGGTGATTGCAATGGAAGCCTAGGCTCATGAGTCATGAGTCAGTGCAAGAATCCAAGAAGTCATAACAGCGTGAACTCGCCCAGAGGGCAACAGACAGAGGAAGTTGAAGTTCTGTAGCCGGCTAATGGAAGCTCTATTTACTGTAGGTATAGTGGAGGAAGTGCACAGACCCACGCTGAACAAAGCCCTATATATATATATATATATATATACGGCACAATGCCCCGGTTTGTCGACTAAAACTAAGACCATTTTTTTTTCGTCGACTAACTTTTTTTCACTGACGAAAACTAAATGGAAACTAAATGAAAACTAAACTAAGCTAAATGTATTGACATTTTTTTTTTAAAAGATTTATTTAATGATAATACAGACATCATTTAAAACAATGAATTACAGAATCAAGTTTTTTAAACAAGACAAGACAAGACAAAAAAAAAAAAAAGAAGACAAAAAACAGAAAAAACATCCCCCCCCACCCCAACCCCAGAAAGGATGTATTGACAATTTTGTCAACAGATACAAAATAGACTAAAATGTTAGGGAGGGACTAGTGGACAAGAGATCCAGTATAAGTGATTTTACACTTGGTTGCATGCTCATTTTGCAAGGTGTTATGCCATGGTGGAAAAAAGTACTGACATTTTGTTTTACTTAAGTAAATGTATCAATATACTGCAACGTAGACTATACTCTGTTACAAAGTAAAAGTCCTGAATTCAAATTGTACAGTAAATGTACATCAAAATATACTACTAAAAGTACTCATTATGCAGAATGTTCCATTTCAAGTTTTCAAATGTATAAAAAAATCTTTGGCCCAAATGTAAATAGGGCTGAAGTGGTTAAAGGACAACTTTAGTTTTTTTTCAACCAAGGTTCATGTTTTAGGTTGTTATTAGAGAAAGTAAAAGATGAGTGTTAATTTTTTTTCATTTGCTGCTTTCTTTCGTTTTAGGGATTTTAGCTGTTTTTGACAGGGGGGCGGGGGCATTCGAGCATGGGGCTAAATATGTATTTCTTTACAAAATTTGATAGCGATTTATTTTTTTATTATTTACTATAGTCCTACTAGACCCCAGGAAATTACATCTGGCCACAGAAGATCACAGGATCTACTGAATGTGATGGTAGCCTATACTGGGGGGAAGCCACACTGTGTGTCATAGGCTCAATATGTCAGTTTGACACATTCAGTAGATCCCGTGATCTTTTGTGGACAAATTTAATTTCTTGGGGTCTAGTAGGACTATAGTAAAGAATAAAAAAATAAATCGCTATAACATTTTGTAAAGAAATACATATTTAGCCCCGTGCTCGAATGCCCGCCCCCCTGTCAAAAACAGCTAAAATCCCTAAAACGAAAGAAAGCAGCAAATGAAAAAAAAATCACACTCACGTTAAAACTCACTTTAATGTACGTTTTGTAATAATAATCAAAATCTACAAAGTAACTATAGTAACTAAAGTTTTCAAATACATGTAGTGGAGTAAAAAAAGTACAATATTTGGAACCGAGAGATGTAGTGGAGTAGAAGTAAACGTTTTGGAGATTGGAAATACTCAAGTAAAGTAACACAATTGTACTTAAGTACAGTACTTTAGGTGTTTAGTACATTATGTTATGCTTTAGCTATTGAAAAATAGCAGATCTACAAGCTCATAGCGTGCCACCGAGTGGCGCGCTACGAGCTTGTAGGTCTGCTATTTTCGAAAAATCGAAGAACGGCTGACATAGAAACATAGCTTTTTCAGAAAACTGTCAGGATGTAGAAGACATTTTTAGAATCTGATCTCAGGTCAGAATGGGTTTAGTAAATGTACTTGGTTACCACCGGTGTTATGTAAAGCCAGTATATTAAAAAAATCACACCCGTGTGAACTGAGTGGTGTAAGGTCTTATATAGAATGATCAGCTGTGGTCTGACAAAGCCAGTTGTAGGAGTGGTTTACACCACTCAAAAACAATGTCATCATCATCATCAGAGCTCTACAGTCACTAACAGGGTTTGTTACTGTATGTTACAGTCCTTGCCTGGAGGCTACACCCATGGAACATGTGAGGAGGCCAACAAGGACGACAACAAAGACAAGAACCGATACCCCAACATTCTGCCATGTGAGTTCTTACAGTCCGAACTTTAAACTGTAATAACACAATGAACAAGCATCTAAAAAATATATGCACATGTTTGAACTTTATTTTATTCAACCACAGTTGAACCTACAGTTTTATTTTGTCGTGGATCGGCTGTTTCTTTAAACGTTGATATAATGCCAAGATGTCAAGTAGGCAAGTGTTTACAGGTGGTTGAAAATAGGGACACGTCGTTCGACTGCATGATTGCCTATATACCGATGTGCTCCAAAAAGTCAAACAATGGCTTTCAAACAATGCTGTGATAGTTGGCCGAACAGTCAAGGCTCCAAAAAGAAAGTCCAAGAATGCACTTTTGGGGTTTTTATTCACCTTTCCACCGCCAGCAGTCCAGTGCAGTGCAGAGTGACTACAGCAGTATGTTACAGCTAGTGCAGCCTCGGCAAAGACAAAGTCGCAAAATAAGACCGGCCAAAATAACAGTTGTAATACATAAACAGACTTGAAGACAACGCGAACTAAACTTCTAAACTACTAAAACACCTAAACTAATCTCAGTTCCCAGAAGTTTTATTTTCCGCCACTAGGCGGGCGAGAAAGACACCTAAACGGACGAGAAGCTGTAACAGGCTCATACCCTTGCTTTCAAAGGGCCTTCCCTGTCTGGCAGATCTCACTCAGCCTGTTACGTGTGCGTACTCTCGTCCCCTGGCCTGCAGGCTTCCTTTTATATGGAGTGAGACATACCAAAACACATCCCAGCAATTTTCAATTCAATTTACTCACAATAAGCAAACAGCAAATCAACCCAAACCTGAATTTCCGGACGCCCCATTCATACGCAGACGTTCGGTGTGTTTGACGAGGGAGTTTTCCTGCCAGTCCTGGGGATCAAACCGGGAACCTTATTCCGTGCTCGTGCAGATGGCTTTTCCTGTATGTGTGCACACGTGCACATCATCACAACAAGGGCGTCGCGGTCGATCACCTCCGTCTATGTTCCGTCTCACTAAAACACCACTTCCTCACTTCAAACGCATGCTTTGTATTTCCTTCCTCCAGTTTCAATTACACATGTTTACGGTTTGCTTTGTGGAGAGCCGTTGTTTTCAACACTCGTAGTCGGATCCTTCATGCTTGTATGACAATTAATGGAGGCATCTGCGTGCGTCTGTCAGCAGTCTCTCTCCGTCTCTCTCTAAAAAATGCCATAAAGTTGTCCATTCGTCAGCGTTCCCACGGTCGTGAAAGTCCTGGAAACATTTTGAAATTAGAAAAAACGGACAAAAATGTATTTCGGCGGGCCTTGGTGGAGTCATAATGCCTGATTTTACACTTGCTGGTTGCATGCTGAAAATAGACGATCTACAAGCTCACAACATGTCGCACTGCGACGCGTTGTGAGCTTGTAGATCTGCTGTTTTTAGAGCGCAACACCCGGCCTAGCGCAACCATAAAATGACTTTTCTTTTAGTTCTACTGGATCTCTTCTCCAGTCCCTCCCTAACATTATAGTCTAGTTGTTATGTGTTGACGGAATTGCCAAAAGGCCTATAGTCTTAGTCTTATTCATCATGGCTTAGTTTTTACTTTGTTTATATTTAGTTTTCGTCATTGAAAAAAGGTAGTCGACGAACATTTTTCGTCATAGTTTGAAGGCCTATTTATAGTCTAATCTGTCATAGTTTTCATGACATGACATGATCACGCCGCAGTGGTCAACGCTCACACAACACATCTTTCTGTTTTTACTAACCACCGTTTCGGTGGTCACCTCTTCACCGAAAGCTGGACTATGAATAGGTAGTCGACGAACACTGGTGGGTGGGAACCCTGATGTGTGTTTGTTTGGTCCAACAGATGACCATTCCAGAGTGGTGCTGACTCAGCTGGATGGAAACCCCTGCTCGGACTATGTGAACGCGTCTTACATCGATGTGAGTTCCTCTCTCTGAAATCACTTGCTTTGGTAGATCATTGTCATTGCTCCGCTGTGGGGCGGCGGCGGTGGCTCAGGGGTAGAGTGATCGGATGGGAACCGCAAGGTTCCCAGTTCGAACCCTGTACTGTGGGCTCCCCCAGAGTTAGTGTGGAAGTGTCCTTGAGCAAGACTCTGAAGAGTCTGAACCCCTAATTGCTCCCGATGTACAGGTTGGTGCCTTGCATGGTTTCCTCCGGCATCGGTGTGTGAATGGGTGAATGTAATGCACAATCTTTGTAAAGCGCTTTGGATAAAGGCGCTATATAAATGCACCATTTACCATTTAATAACGGTGAATAAAGCTGTCTTAAAAGGCCCTTCTCAAAATGTTCCATCAAAAAAAGACAGCTATGTTTCTATGTCAGTCGTTCTTTGATTTTTCAAAAATAGCAGACCTACAAGTTCGTAGCGCGCCACTCGGTGGCGCGCTATGAGCTTGTAGATCTGCTATTTTTCAATAGCTAAAGCATAACGTAATGCTAACACCAACAGGGGTTCCCTTCCCGCCCAAAATGGGTTAAAAGGCCCTTCTCAAAATGTTCCATCAAAAAAAGACATGTTGTCCTTTTAACATATGGTCTTGGTCTGCCGTTTGAAAGTTTTCTCTCTTTTTTTTAGGGTTACACGGAAAACAACAAATTTATAGCAGCACAAGGTAAGGCATGAAGCGTATATCACTTTGACTCTTTGACACTTTGATGTATGGAATACTGGCCCCTCTATACAGCAGTGGTTCTCAAAGTGGGGTCCGGGGGACCCCCAGGGGTCCTTGAGGGAGTTCCAGGGGGTCCCCACAGCTAAATGATAGTTTGGAACCAAATGGACCCTTATGGGTCTGTAACTCTGAGAGTGTACAAATGGAACCAAATGTACCCGTTAGGGTCCATTTCAGAGTTAAATTAACTGATTTCACAATATAAATTGCGTTCTCAGAGATAGAAAATGCCATTAAATGAGGGACCGTAGCCTAATGCATGTCAAAACTGGGGGTCCTTGAAATTAAAATGGTTGAGAATCACTGCTAGAGCCGTAAAAATCTTCTCTTAAGGGGGTCCTTGGCATATATTTTCAAATGGGGGTCCGCTGGCTAATGGGTGTCATTTTGGGGGTCCTTGACATGAAAAAGTTGGGGAACCACCGCTATACAGAATAGAGGGTATGCGGTATTTTGGATTTTTTTTTGGAATTCCATACTTCCAGACTACTTGTAACAGAGGGATTTCTACCTTGCAGCATTGATACTTTTACCTAAGCACAACATGTGTATACTTTATCCACAGTAGGGCAAGAGACAGCAAAGCAGGGGGGGGGGGGGGGGCATTCAGCACAGATGTCTGACCTGGACCTGAACCGGGGTCATTCAGCGTTGTGTGAATAATGCTCAGTGTTCTGGAACGGACGGACGGACGTTAATTTGAGTCTATCTTCCTCTCAGGCCCAAAAGAAGAGACCGCTGCTGACTTCTGGAGAACGGTGTGGGAGCAGAAGGTAGCAACGGTCGTCATGCTGACAAACCTGAAAGAAAGGAAAGAAGTGAGTGTTTGTTTCTTCTTTCTTCTGAGTGTTGCCAAGTCTGCATATTTCCAGCCTAACGTGGATTCATTCACAGCAGTTGCTTGCCTGGTTTGGTTTTTGGAGGCTGCTTAGCTTATTTCTGTCACAACAGTTGGCAACCACTGGCAACAACCCATAACATCCCATCGTCCGCACGGCATGGCTAGTCGAGCAGTTCTGATTGGCTGCCTCGTCTCCAGCCATGTTGGCTCAGAATTCTTTAGGGTCACTAATTTGAGCATAACAGCGGAGCGCAGCTAAAAAGTGGCATAACGTCAGCAGCAGACCCACAGATAATAATAATGCAGCTGGTAATTCATTGATTTAATCAATTTGGGCTTGTTTTAACCACTATCTCAAGTCTTTCTGGGACCTTGGATAAACTTTTGCCCTTTTTTAACCACTTCAATCCTATATCTTTTCTATTCTGGCGGTTGCACATTTGGCAGAAGTTTCTGTAGCAGATCTGTTACTTTCGGGAAAAAGAATTGGCGCGCTGGGAAATGCTAGATAGAGCATTTCAGTTTGTGTAGGTTTTAATTAGTCAATAGACAGAGTTTTCCTGTTCAATAGACTGAGTGGAATAGACTTTTCCTTTTTAATTAATAGACCGTGTAACAGACTTTTCCTGTTTAATTGACTGTGGAATAGACCTTTCCTGTTTAATAGACCATGAAATGGGCTGTCCCTGTCTAACAGACTGTGGAATAGAGTTCAGATTAAACAATTGACCCCCTCCGACCTTCTCTTATTAAATCGGTTTGTCTTACAAGACTGTTGCTCCACTTGTTACCAGACCCAGGCAGCCCGCCCGGCTTCAGAGGAGCGGCGGCAGAAAAGAGAGACAGAGAGAGAGAGAGAGACGGATCAATACGAGGAGAATAGTGGAGGAGATTAAAATCAGAGTGTGCACAGGTTGAAATCGATGGCCTCGTAATGGGGTAATAAAGCCCCCCCTGTGAGACTACCTCATAACCGCCACACTCTCCCAAGGGGGTTTCATCGCCGCCCCTCGCTCTCTCCACGGGAGCTGTGAAGATGAAAACCTGCAATTTAACACATGTGTGATTCCGTTTTGGTTAAAGTCAAGCCTCTGAATCAATTTCCTAGGTCTCCCGTGAGGAAAACGGTCCTTTTGATTTCTAGGAGCGAGAAGGACGAGATTTCGATGCGTTGCTTTTTTGAGAGGTGTAAACCACTCCTACAACTGGCTTTGTTAGTTTACGTGTCTGTCCGTACCAATTTTTTTTAGCATGGTTGCTATGGTCACCCAGTTCACACGGGTGTGATTTCATTAGTCTACGTGTCTGTTCGTACCAAAAAATGAGCATGGTGCATTGTGATTGGCCGGAATGAGACATTACGTCAGTGACCACAGCTGATCAGGCTATATAAGACCTTGCACCACTCAGTTCACACGGGTGTGATTTTTCTATGTGCCGTTGATATGCCCAAGCTGTATACCAGTAAGACGCCTGAAGTCGCATGCACGCAACCGCCTGGGTGACAGCAGACTGCTGGGCAAGCGCTGGCGCTTTGGCATGGGGGGGGGGTCATCAACATATGGAATGAATTCTGTACTGGCCATATATGGAGCATATATGGAGCGTGTCCTGAGTATACAGGGTTTGATGAGGTCAGATCAACATTTCAGAATTTCAGAACAGGTCAGCTCCATATATGGAGATCTAAGGGTGGCAGCGGGGGCAGTGTCTTGAGTATACACTACAGGGTTTGATGAGGGCCCAGGTAGGGCTTGGCCTTAATTAAGAACAGGTCAGCTCCATATATGGAGATCTAAGGGTTTGAGGTCAGTTGTAGTGTTGCTGGCCATTATTGATTGATTGACATCAGGGATCTCCATACTGTATATGGGCATTCCCATATTAATATTGATGATCTCCATCCCTGATGATGTCACGTGATCAAAACAAAGCAGATCCACAACCCGTTTTGAGCTTGTATAGATCTGCTTTTTTCGGCAAAGAGATTTTGTGTAGATGGAAAAATCATCACTTCACTTGTGTGAAGTGGTCATGGACTTTTATGTTTTGTTCAGAGCAATTTAGAGCCGGCTGTAACGAAGACTCTCACTTCCATTCATATTATCGGATCCGAGAGAGTGTTTGGTGGATATCTAAGTCTCCATATATGGGGATATTCGTCGGACTATGTGACATATCCGACTAGCACGTTGGGTTATATGGCATATGATATGTCTAGTATGACAATCACTATATTTGGTCTGGGTTGATCAGATCGATGTGGTAGAACCCATATATAGTAGTAAGTAGCCTTGCCGAGCCATGAGGCCCATAGGGCAGGAGCCTATCTCCTGTTTCTGTAGCGTGAGGCAGCTTGATGTACAAGTACACCCCCTGGACATGACGCTAGTATGTCGCAGGGACTTGTCAAGCAGGGAGGCACTGGGTCCCACTTTTAGAGTCTTTGGTATGACCCGGCCGGGGATTGAACCCCGACCTCCCAGTCTCAGGGCAGACACTCTAACCACAAGGCCACTGAGCTGGTAGAACCCATATATGGATAGATCTTATTGGCTCAGTCATCGTGAGATAATATATAATGGAGGTCTGCTCAAGGTTAAGGGCAGAAGGCGAAGCATCTTGGTTTAAGTTCTAGTTGGACACCACTGTGGCGGGTTCTAACCTATAGGCAACCAGCAATAGAGATTTGAAACAGAGAAGGAAGAGAGACTCCAATTTGTTCATCACTACTCGCACGGATACACAAGCAATGAAGATGCTGGCGTGGCTAAGTCCACAACGCTCTCTCAGCGACGACGTCAGAGTGGCAATCCTGGAGGTGTTCACACTGTGTGTGTTGCTGTGTGTCCCGTTGACAATATTCTATTCATTGGAAATATGTGGTATCCAATTCCAGTGTTATTTCTTAATTATTGTTCTGTGTTGCTGCTTCATGCATCAGGCGGACACACTAGACCGAGACCATGATTATGCATGTGTGGCGGTGGGCGTCAAAGTGTACTCCTTTGGAGGGTGTGACGATGTGAACGACGGCGATCGGATGGGCGTCTCCGTCTTCGACGTGGCGTCTTTGCGCTGGATGACACCCGAAAGAGGAGAGCAGCGCCCCCTGGAGGTTCCCCCCATGCGCCGCGGCCACACGGCCGTGCCGATACAAGATACGACCTACATCTGGGGTGGTGGCGGTCATAAAACGGGGTGTTACTGCAATGTGCTTTATGCGTTCGACGTCGTCGCCCACCGCTGGTTCCGGCCCGCGGTGTCGGGCACCGTCCCAGAGGCGAGGTACAACCACTCGGCCTGTGTCCTGGGGAAGGTCATGTACGTCTTCGGAGGATTAAAGTGGAGGAACCGGGTGTTGACTGAATTCTGTGATGACATCTCCAAGTTGGACACCACCACAATGGTCTGGTCTTTAGTTAGTACCGGAGGCACTCCACCACCTGCTTCAGAATCTCACTCTGCCACCATTATCGGGACAAAGATGTTTGTCTTTGGAGGCGCCAAAAAGTTGGACGACCACGGCGACGTCGCAGTGTTTGATACGGAGACCGATTTATGGCTGAGTAGCGCGCCTTCTGTACAGCTTCCAGAAGGACGCTACAATCATTCGGCGCTTGCCTACAATGGAGAGCTGTACATAGTTGGTGGCAGAAACCGTATCGAGACGTTCAATGATGTGTGGAAATTCAATCCAGAGACCTTCTCCTGGAAGAAGATTGAGCCCAAGGGGAAAAGCCTGTCGAAGGTTCTCAACGTGCCTTTAAGCGCAGCGGGTTCAATTCGCTGCTGCATGGTGGGAGATCGCATGGTCCTCTTCGGAGGACACGGATACTCCTGTGACCTGCACTTCAGTCCCGGTCTGAAGGCTTTGTGCAAAGTGGCAGTTCTTCACTTTGGTTTGGACCACTCCCGATCTTCCGCCGTAGTCTGAAAACCCACCTTTTCAGACTCCATCATGGCCCATAGCACTTACCCTACCCCCCTTAGACAGCACTTCTTAGACTTATATAGCATTTGAAACAGACTTATAGCATGTCATGTAGACAGCACAATAAGTGCATTGTATGTAGTCATAGCACTTCATAGTATATAGGTACAGCATAGTATAGCATATATGTATAGTTTATATGTATAGTGTCATTATATAGATATGTTCTAGTTATAGTTTATATGTATAGTGTCATTATATAGATATGTTCTAGTCACGTTCTTAGCTTACGCATGTTTCGCGATAAATGCATTTTACATATGTGATGTATTCCCATGCTTTTTGTTCTTGCTTAATGTAAGTCGCTCTGGATTAAGAGCGTCTGCTAAATGCCTAAATTGTAAATTGTAAATTGACCAGTCGGAACTCCCGCACAACGTCCGATGGGAAATGGCATCCAACAACGGAAAAGAAATGATAACGGCAAACCCACGAAAGCAAGGACTAAAACGTCTAATGAGGTTGTGTCTCCCATGTGGAACTGTGAAATCATATATCGATTTCACATGTGCAATTCCTGTTAGTATCCTTTTGGCACATTTCCTGATTAAGGACTTGCTGTGGTCGCTGTTTGTATTCTCTTATAGCATATTGGCATTGATGATTGTATTGATGTTGATTATTACGCTTTTCGAAGTGCTCAAAGTGCTTCACAATGGTTCATTCATGCATACATTTGGGAGGTGTAGCTTGGCCGTTAAAGTTACGATTTATTGGTGCTTCCGGTTCATTTGCGGGTCTTCAAAATGAAAAGACCCCGTGCATCCGGCTGGCAGTCAAACAGTTGGCAAAGCTAATGTCAAAGGAACAGGGCCGTGCACACATAGACATCAAAGGGGGCTTCAGCCCCTGCCCTTTTACCCGTCTGTAAAACAACTGCCCTCTCCAGACCACGAATGCAGCATTTGCTATGGTGAAAGAAATGCAAAATGCAGCATTCAGGAGAATTCCTTTTTTTCCCGAAGTCTCCTGAACTTGAACGCGGCATTTTGCGTGGAACACATTTCCAGGTCGTACAGTCGTACTCCGCATCTCCACTAGCTAAAAATTGCTGGGTTGCGCCCCGAAAATAGCTGATCTGCAAGCTCTCAACGCGTCGCAGCGCGCGACGCGTTGTGAGCTTGTAGATCTGCTATTTTTGTCTAAAAAAGTGCAAAGGAATACAATGTGGTCAAAAGCCATAATATGGAGGAATGTGATGGGATGGAGAAGAAGGAAGGCCTCTTGATCAAATTCAAGGGAACGTGTGAGAACAGACGTTAACGGTATGGGGGAAGTAGGAGCGAGAGGACATCATCATAACGTACATCATGATGATGACTGTACATCAGTCATCATAACATGGACGATGACGGATGTATTTCTACTTGCTTCGTTCCTGACATGCATGGCCTCGGGCGCCGATCTGTTATACTTAACCCCTTTTGGTGTTTTAAACATTATGTTATAATGTAGCTATTGAAAAATAGCAGATCTACAAGCTCGTAGCGCGGCACCGAGTGCCGCGCTACGAGCTTGTAGGTCTGCTATTTTTGAGAAATCGTTAAAATGTGTTGCAAATCCTTGAATATATATTTCAGAGCGAACATTTTTAACTAAAATACTTGCTTCTGGGGGGTCCCTGGAACTACATATTTTGAGATGGGGGTCCGTGGCCCAATAGAGATAATTCTGGGGGTCCTTGACATGAAAAAGGTTGACCACCACTGACATAGAAACATAGGCTTTTTCAGAAAAATGTTAGGATTTAGAAGCCCTCAGTCCAAAATGGGTTAAAGAGTTGAAGGGGGAAAAAACATCACACCCGCGTGAAGTGAGGGTTGCTCTTATCGTCATACATCGATCTCATTCCGGCCAATTATAATTTGTGACCACCTCACCTACGTCTTCAATGCTGGTGTTTTTATGTTGTGTTTACACAAACACTCAAAGCTGGCCATTCATTGTCAATGGCATTTAATGTTTGTGTTGAGACAATGACGTACTGTAAAACTGACCATTCATTATAAATGGCATTTAATGTTTGTGTTGAGACAATGACGTACTGTAAAACTGACCATTCATTATCAATGGCATTTAACTATCTCTACCGCTAGCTGTTAGCATAAACCCCAGTTCCCAGTGCCAGCATACGCGTTCACTTTAAAAGACGGCCCCCCCCCCTCCAAACACACACACACACACACACACACACACACACACACACACACACACACACACTCGCTACATACACACGGCACACATTGGAACAAGCACACACTGTTTACCGAAATGTGGATGGCAGAAAACCCACCAAGGACAGCGATCCTGGAGTCGGACTTATGGAAGTTTGAAAATCCTCCTTTCAACTGGTTTGCACTATGATTATATTTGCAATCCCATAGTTGGAATGGGTGGGGCGTTGCTATGGGAACCGGACCGATGTTAAAAGCTTCCGTAGGCCTCAACCATTATATAGACGGAGTATACGTCGACGTCCGTATATATACGTACCTGGGGAAAAAATTGTTAATGTTTGTGTTAGGACAATGTTTGTCTTTACACACATCCTCAAAGCTGGACATAGAATCACACGCCCAGATTTTTGTGGCCATGTTGATGTTCTCACGTCCATGAGAAATGTAATAAATGTATTACAAGATGTTTTTATATCAGCAAGATTATTTACCCTAAACCAGTCTATAGACTTGGCTGGGCACAAATCATAATTGACCCCAAACAAACATTAAAGTCCATAGACTTTGGCAGGGACGTGACATTTAGAATGTATGCTCTAAACAAACATTAAAGGTCCATAGTCTCGGCTGGTCTATGACGTAATTTTGTAAAGCCATGCATTGGAGCAGGCGCTATAGCGCCCTAGGGCATTAAGCAACTAGTCGACTAGTTTACTAGTCGACTAGTAAATCCACTAGTTGACCTTGTTGGTACTAGTTGACTAGTTGATAAGAAAAAAATAAAAATAAAAGTTTATTTTTTCCCCGATTTTGTAGGCCTCAAGATCAGGTAGATTATAGTTATAGTCACCATGTACACAGTTTTTCAATGTACAAATATTTATTTCCAAAAAAAAAAAAATATTTTATGTTTTACATAATAGGTAGTTAAACAACTAGTCGACTAGTAAACTAGGCAACTAGTCAACTAGTAAAAATGACTAGAAGTGAATGCCCTATAGCGCCCCTCTAAAAAGTACTGTTGCAACTCCAATCCATTTGACTGAGAGCAGGGTGTTTGAGTCTTGCTGTGTCTCTGTCTCCACAGGACAAGTGTTACCAGTACTGGCCCGACCAGGGCTGTTGGACCTACGGGAATGTCAGGGTGGCCGTGGAAGACTTCACCATCCTGGTAGACTACACCATACGCAAGTTCTGCATACAAAATGTGAGTTTGTGTCACAATATTTTTTTGATTGATTGATTGGATACTTAATTAGTCAGAAATGAAAGCGGCACACGGTACAGTGAGACATTTAGGCTGAAAGGACAACACACAACAATGTCATGGGGACTTGTTTCCATTGGGGTCCTATGTATTCAATTAATCAACATAGGCCTACTGTAGCATAGAATATTAACACATGCGCTCACGTTCGTCTGTGTAGCAGGCTAGCGATGCCGCGTCCAAGACAGCCAGGCTGGTCACCCAGCTTCACTTCACCAGCTGGCCTGACTTTGGAGTGCCCTTCTCCCCCATCGGCATGCTGAAGTTCCTCAAGAAGGTCAAGTCTGTCAACCCGCCCTTCGCTGGTCCCATCGTGGTCCACTGCAGGTATATAGCCATCATTCATATTACCAAAACCAATGAAAAGTGCTTCCAACAGTGTCCGTGTGAAAGTGTTCATTTTTGCAGCATTTGAGCCACGGACCACCATTTGATGAGATTTAGCCTCTCAGACCCTCGTTGGATACGATTTTATCCACAATTCCATGCTGTATTGATGTGGTACCATAGGAGAGATGACAGGCGATCAAAACATAACAATTCTTCTACTTTCTCTAATTGTGTAGATTTCTTGTAAATTAAGTAATGCAGATGTTTAAAGAGGTAAATTTAATAATTTACCTCTTGAGATTGTGAAATGAAACGGGTTCATTTGGTTTCATCTTGCACTCTCAAGGGTTAAAGATCTAAAAGGGTCCATATGGTTACCAACTCATTCATTTAGTTGGGGACCACCTGGAACCCCCCTCAAGGACCACTGGTTGTCCCCGGACCACTGGTTGAAAACCACTGATGTATAACAACATGGGTTTTTCAGAATACTCATTGCTGTCGTCCAGAAACCCCTTATCACCATATTATTCTAACCTTTTTGGTGTTTTTTCGTAAAGGAATGCCTAAAACCCCAAATGAATGAACTACTTTATCATACTACACTAACTGCAGTGTCACACAAGAACATCAAAAGTAGCAGATCCGCAAGCTCAACGTTTTTTTTAGCTTGTAGATCTGCTACTTGTGTTGCTTTTGAATTTGAATCCTGAAGAGTAACAGTTTTGGACATAAGGAGGTTTGTAGAATAGGCCTCAGGTCTTAAAGGGAAACTTTACCCTTTTTGCATATGTTAATGACGTTTAGAAGATTTAGAACACTTTCCTGGGGGTCTTTATGTGTGTAATATGTGGTTTTAGATATTTTAGATTTTAGCAGTGAGCCCAGTGTCTCTGATGTCATCGACACCAGAGACACTGGGCACAAGAAACATGCGCAGTTGAGACCAGGAAGTTGTACATGCACACATTTGGGCATGTACAACTTCCTGGTCTCAACTGCGCATGTTTCTTTCCTTCCATGGAGCAACATGGCGTCCACCGTACGGTCTTCGCTTCTCGTCCTCTTTAGATAGTCCTTGAGTAAGACAGCCCTAGTGCACCAAAGCATTATGGGAATTGTAGGGCTCACTGCTAAAATCTAAAATATCTAAAACCACATATTACAGTACACACACAAAGAAAGTGTTCTAAATCTTCTAAACGTCATTAACATATATTGTTTTTGCAAAAAGGGTGAAGTGTCCCTTTAATGGGTTGAAGTAAACTTCCACATGTGTTTTGGCCACTCAAAATGCAGCCTATGCCATTTGAGGAGCGTCCAAAAATAGTTTTTCTGTTTAATTTAGATTTTGAATAATTCCGTTGTGCCACGGATAGTAACAACAAGATTCACACGGCTACAGAGCATCGGTGGAGTGAATAACAAGCCAGTGCCGTATTGTTCACTGACCTATGTTTAACCCATTTAGGCCTAGCCTCGGAAGTTTTTTTTCCAGGGAGAAAAAAAAAAGTCTGGGTCCGAGTCCACTTCAATTCGGCATAGAGTAGCGCAAACATCTCTCACTCTCTGCTGATTTCTGATCGTCTGCACCTTTGTTAAATTGACACACACGCACACATGTACACACACACACTCCTCTCTCTCTGTGTCGCTCTAAGTAATTAGTCTCATGTCGCGCAGCTGCGCATAGTTTCTCCCGGCGGATCCTGCCGGGAGCTGCCTATGCCATAAAAAGCATAGGTGAGTTCCAGGCTAATTTAGGCCTGACGTCGAAATAAAAAAAAAAGTCTTCTGAAAGAATATATGTTCAATTTTCAAAGATTTGTGCCGCATTTTTCAAAAATAGCAGACCTACAAGCTCGTAGCGTGCCACTCGGTGGCGCGCTATGAGCTTGTAGATCTGCTATTTTTCAATAGCTAAAGTATAACGTAATGCTTAAAACACCAAAAGGGGTTCCCACCCAAAATGGGTTAATGCATGAATTCCAGTGGTTTGTACTGCATATTATTTCCGACTCTTCTCACATGTTCCGTTGGGTTTCCCCCTCGACTGATGTGGGTTTTTTTTTTTTTACTTCAGTTTTTCGAAAACCACTTTTTGTTCCTGTGGATACGGACGTGTAGACGTTGTGAGTGATTTAGTCATGACATTTGCTAATGCACTTCAGATGTCCGTCTCTCGCGAGTCCTCCTCCTCCTCCTCGGCATAACATTTGCAAGTGTTCATAATATTCAGATTTATTGGTGTTTATGCTTTAATGGCACTCTCCGGTCTGTTCTGTGTCTCTCTCTTCTCCGCAGTGCTGGCGTGGGAAGGACAGGCACCTTCATTGTCATCGACGCCATGATAGACATGATGCATGCCGAGCAGAAGATCGATGTGTTTGGCTTCGTCTCCAAGATCCGCGAGCAGCGCTCGCAGCTCATCCAGACAGATGTGAGTCGTGGCGTCGGAGCCAAGTTAACTCCGCTTTCCTGTCGTTTCTCAGACACGCCGTCAGTGTACTTCTGTTCCGTTTGGCAAATGCCTAATTGTAATTTATGCTCTGTCATCTGACAGCGTTGCGTGACAAAATAAATAGCCGACCTTCAAGCTCGTAAACGGGTCACGGACGCTGCTATCGGATACTAAATTAGATCTTTATTAAGTCCTAGTCTGTCGTACTTGGCTGGTGTTGTGACGACCCAGCTCAGTTTTCTCCAAGTGCCATGCAGGTGCTAATGAACTATCCCATCTGTCCTCTGAGATTCCCAAGTATTGTGAGCTAGCATTCCTGGTGTGGGTGTGTTTCCAATATTCCACTGACAATGTTGCGCCTCAACTCCTAGTACAGCCATATGTAACAATGAAGGCAATGAAATAACATCACCTCCCACGTCCACTTTATTTGGACAATCGGCTGGATTAGACAGACTGCAGATGCAACCACATCCACTTTGAGTTGCTCACGTTGCAGTTCCTATGTGGACAGTTAAATTATGTCATACAACAATAGACATTTATGACTTGGAACATGGACCACAGCTAGGCCGCGTGCTGCTACACAATCTGTGGACATAGCACAGATAACACTTGCATATAGCAGCATGCCTCCTGTTTCATGTTATAGTCAGTCGTTTTGAGGGATATCCCCTTTTGGTGTTTTTAAAGCATTATGTTATTCCTAGGCTATTGAAAAATAGCAGATCTGCAAGCTCATAGCGCTTGTAGATCTGCTCATAGCGCTACGAGCTTGTAGATCTGCTATTTTTGAAAAATTGTGAAAATGTGGCATTTGGATATATTGTCTTTCAGAGCGAACGTTTTTAACTCTAATCTTTGCTGCTGGGGTGGGGCCCTGGAACAACATTATTTTCAGATTGGGGTCCGGCAGCCAAATACAGATAATTCTGGGGGTCCTTGACATGAAACAGTTTGAGCACCACTGACATATAGAAACATGGGGTTTTTCAGAAAACTGTCAGGATTTAGAAGATATCTAAATGGCCTAAATGGGATAATAGTTACATGACATTCACGGTCCCCCCTCCCTCCCTCCCTGCCTCCCTCCCTCCCTCCCTCTACCCCGTCATGCAGAGCCAGTACTCGTTCATCTACCAGGCCCTGCTAGAATACTACCTCTATGGAGACACGGAGCTGGACGTGTCCTCTCTGGAGGGACACCTGCACAAGCTGCACAACACCTCGGCCCCCTTTGACAGGGTGGGGCTGGAGGAGGAGTTTAAGGTGTGTGTGTGTGTGTGTGTGTGTGTGTGTGTGTGTGTGTGTGTGTGTGTGTGTGTGTGTGTGTGTGTGTGTGTGTGTGTGTGTGTGTGTGTGTGTGTGTGTGTGTGTGTGTGTGTGTGTGTGTGTGTGTGTGTGTGTGTGTGTGTGTGTGTGTGTGTGTGTGTGTGTGAGAGAGAACACGCTGGTTTCTGACCCACAGTGCCGATATGATTTATTCGTGTCAGTCAGTTCATGTTCGATACATTTCAGATTTGTAACATTTACGTGTTTAGTATCGGATAAATTGGATATTCACGTACCCCATGAATAATGCTTGGTTGCAGACAATGGCAAAGGCATATACCGGTAGTTATGTACATTTTATGAAAACAAAGAAGATAAAGATAAAGAAAACTTTATTGTCCATTACATTTACATAAAATGGAAATTCGTCTTTGGCACACCGGCAGTCAGTTACAACAATAAAACTTAAAATACTATATAAAATGCATTCACATTAACACAGCAACAGTGATCATGAACAGTGGGGATTAGGTGAACTATTTAAACATTTTTTTATTTAAAATGTCCACAGCAGTTGGCACAAACAAAGTTTTGTAATCCTTCTTACAAGGTAATTTGTATGTCTTTTGTATTTTTGTATGTAATTTGTATGTCTATAAAATGAACATTGCTGGCTCCATTCCTCCTCAGAAACTGACAAACATGCGAATCATGAAGGAGAACATGCGAACGGGGAACCTTCCTGCCAACATGAAGAAGAACAGAGTTCTGCAGATCATTCCATGTAAGCCAGTGGTCCTCAAAGTGAGGTCTGGGGGGACTCCCAGGGGCCCTCGGGGATGTTCCAAGGGACCCTCAGACATATTGTGTTAATACAGCATCAAAATCAGTTTACCACATTCAGGATGGGAACCCCTTTTGGTGTTTTAAGCATTACGTTATACTTTAGCTGTTGAAAAATAGCAGATCTACAAGCTCACATCGCGGCACCGAGTGCCGCGCTACGAGCTTGTAGTTCTGCAATTTTTAAAAAATCGTGAAAATGGGCATACATGTTTGATTATAATTCTTTCAGAGCGAACGTTTTTTAACTCAAATCTTTGCTTCTGGGAGGTCTCCTGGAACAACATATTTTCAGATGGGGGACGGTGGCCAAATACAGATAATTCTGGGGGTCCTTGAGATGAAATTGTTTAAGAACCACTGACACAGAAACATGATTTAGAAGACATTTGTAGAATCGAACTTATGTCTAAATGCGTTTACTTTAACCCTATAGTATACTGTACTGTACCTAGGAACTACAGTAGCCAGTCATCTTGTATGTATGGGGTACCTGGCACAATATATTTTCAGAAGGGGGACTGTGGCCAAATACATGTTAATTTGGTGGTGGGCTTTGACAAGAAAAGGTGTGAGAACCAACGATGTAAGCAACAAGAGGGAACCACACTGAATAGAACCTATTGTACGCCCGTGCCTCATGACTAATGTCAACCTACAGATAATATTGGGTTTCCCATAAACATTTAGAACCACCTACACAGAGAGAGAGAGAGAGAGAGAGAGAGAGAGAGAGAGAGAGAGAGAGAGAGAGAGAGAGAGAGATCTTAGCCTATCCCATGATCCTTGAAGCATTGAGCAGCTCTGATGTTTTCACTAGCTTACAATGTAGACCCAAATGTGTCCATGCCAAGGATCCCAAATAGCTACAGCCTCTGGCCTGACAATAATATTTTTGCACGCCCAAAATTGGAATGCCAGGTTGAAAGTGTGTGTGTGTATATGTGTGTGTGCTGTATATAAGTAGATAGATTTGGGAAATCTTTGTGCACTGTATCTCAGTGGTTCTCAAACAGTGGTCCGGGGACCACCAGTGTTCCTCGAGGAGGTTCCAGGTGGTCCCCAGTAACCAAATAGACCCTATGGTGTGTCTGTGGCTCAGGTGCCAAATATACAATGGACCTTGTGCAAAAGGTTGAAAGGCATGTGATACTTTGTGTGAATAGTTGTGGTCCACTTGCTCTGTTTCTGAATGGTTCTGATGGGTTTTCCTGTCCCACCTTGTGTTCCAGACGACTTCAACAGAGTTATTCTGTCCATGAGACGAGGACAGGAGTTCACAGATTACGTCAACGCCTCGTTCATAGATGTAAGCACTTCAATATGTACTGTCTTAAAGTGTCTATAAATACCCAGCTCGGTTTAATACTTTAGAAATATTATTTGTTTCATTCGATTAGATTTTCTTTCTTTTTTTTGTGTGTTTCCTTTCGGTCTAGTTTTAGTTAGTTTAATGAATGCATATATAGTTTTAGATATGTACTAGTTTTAATTTAGTTTGTATTTAGTTTTAGTTTTTCGTGTTTTATGAGGATTGAGGAAAGCTCAAAAGCATACAAAAAGGATATAAGAATGCATGGAAAAACTAAAATGAGGATGATTTTACCCGGTAATTATTTTTTCTATTTTGTTTGTCTAGTTAGTTTCAGTTAGTTAGTCTTAGCCGTGTCATCCCAAAAGCCTACACCGCTGTGATTGGCCAGTGCACTTGTGCAAGGACGTGCTGTGATTGGCCAGTATAGCCACCAGTAGCATGGCAGTTGGGCCAAACGCTCACCCCAAAACATGATTTACGATTCTGTGCCTATCGGGACGTAACTCGAACGTAACTTGAGTCTGCTCAACTTTAGAAACGTTTGGCACGGCGACTCGCTTAAAGCTCGCTCGGTAGCCGGCGGTGCCTCTCGTGGCTCTATAGTTCTCTTGAGACCGAGCGCCTCCGATGCGGTCAAAAGTGATACTTTAGGTGAGAGGCACGTCCGCGTTGGCCACAGACCTAGGGCGTGGTTAATGGTTATACCGTAAGCACAATCGGTTTAGGCTTTGGTTTTGTTGCGTCGTAGTCTACTATATCAATTCAATTCAGTACGTCTCCATTTCCACGAGTTGTTGTTTGTTTGTGTGCTTGTCTTGCTGGTTCTCAGGGCTACAGACAGAAGAAATACTTCATTGTGGAGTTTGTGTGTGTTTTCAGGGCTACAGACATAAGGACTACTTCATTGTGGTGTTTATGTGTGTTTTCAGGGCTACAGACAGAAGGACTGCTTCATTCATTGTGGTGTGTATGTGTGTTTTCAGGGCTACAGACAGAAGGACTACTTCATTGTGGTGTTTATGTGTGTTTTCAGGGCTACAGACAGAAGGACTGCTTCATTCATTGTGGTGTGTATGTGTGTTTTCAGGGCTACAGACAGAAGGACTACTTCATTGTGGTGTGTATGTGTGTTTTCAGGGCTACAGACAGAAGGACTGCTTCATTCATTGTGGTGTGTATGTGTGTTTTCAGGGCTACAGACAGGACTACTTCATTGTGGTGTGTATGTGTGTTTTCAGGGCTACAGACAGGACTACTTCATTGTGGTGTGTATGTGTGTTTTCAGGGCTACAGACAGAAGGACTGCTTCATTCATTGTGGTGTTTATGTGTGTTTTCAGGGCTACAGACAGAAGGACTGCTTCATTCATTGTGGTGTGTATGTGTGTTTTCAAGGCTACAGACAGGACTTCTTCATTGTGGTGTATGTGTGTTTTCAGGGCTACAGACAGAAGGACTACTTCATTGTGGTGTATGTGTGTTTTCAGGGCTACAGACAGAAGGACTACTTCATTCATTGTGATGTGTATGTGTGTTTTCAAGGCTACAGACAGGACTACTTCATTGTGATGTGTATGTGTATTTTCAAGGCTACAGACAGGGCTACTTCATTGTGGTGTATGTGTGTTTTCAGGGCTACAGGCAGAAGGACTACTTCATCGCCACCCAGGGCCCTCTGTCCCACACGGTGGACGACTTCTGGAGGATGGTGTGGGAATGGAAGTGTCACTCCATTGTCATGCTCACCGAACTCCAGGAGAGGGAGCAGGTGAGCTGCTCATGAACCTTCATTAGTTCATCTATCTATCTTATCTATCTATCTATCTATCTATCTATCTATCTATCTATCTATCTATCTATCTATCTATCTATCTATCTATCTATCTATCTGCTCTACCATAGAAGCATTTAAAATGAGATGGTTAAGAATGACAAAATCTATAGATCTATATATCTATATATTATTTCTACAAAGCAGTATTGATACTTTTAAGTGAGTAATAAATGTGTCTTTTTGCAGGACAAGTGTTTCCAGTACTGGCCCTCAGAGGACTCAGTCACCTATGGAGACTACACCGTGGAGATGAAAGGTGTCACAGACTGTGACACCTTCAGTCTGCGCGACTTGGTACTCACCTTTGGCCCGGTAAGTACACGATGCGCAGCTAGCCTGCGTAGCTATGGTTCGTTCAGGCAGACAACTTGAGAGTGCGTCTACCTGATCAGGTGGGGTGCACGCGCAGATCTGACACACCAAAGGTCCGAAGCGCGGAGACATGCGATGCGAAAATGCGATGGTCCGACATGCGCTGCTCCCGTGCTTGCGGTTATGGTTTAGGTTAGGGATTGAGGTTTCAGATCAATAGTATGTCGGAAAAGCCTGTACCCGATCAGGTGACTTGTCACCAGTGTTGTTTTTGGCAGCAAATTTAGTGTCTTGAATAGTTTTTATTTAGTTTTTTGTCACATTTTAGTCAGTCACGTGTTAGTCTACTTTTAGTCGACTAAATATCATAAGATTTTAGTCGACTAAATCTACAGTTGATTTAGTCGACTAAAATGTATTTTGAAGGGCCTTGATGCCGTCGTAACGGCTGATTTCACACTTGGTGAAAATAGCAGATCTACAAGCTTGTAGATCTGCTATTTTCAGCATGCAACCAAGTGTAAAATGAATTATACTGGATCTCTGGTCCACTAGTCCCTTCCTAACATTATAGTCTAGTTATCTGTTGACGAAATTGACAATACATTTAGTCTTAGTTTTAGTCATCATAGCTCAGTTTTCACTTAGTTTCCGTCAGTGAAAAAAGGTAGTCGACGAACATTTTTCGTCTTATTTTTAGTCGACAAAAACTACACTGCTTGTCACATGCACTCTTTACCTGATCAGAGCGGCTCTGCCTACCTGCTCATTCCTGGCTTCTCTCCTGCTGTGCTGACGTGCGTCGCTGCATGCTGTCGCCTCCCTGCCTCGCTTGCTGCTAACCTGCTGCTCATGAGGTTTTGCAAATCCCACCGCCTCCCCAGTATCCATGCACCTGTAGGCTCTGTTTCTAGATCCCACGGGGGTCTTAATTCATTCCCTGTCATTTTATTTGACTCATAACTTAACCCCTTTTGGTGTTAGCATTATGTTATGCTTTAGCTATTGAAAAATAGCAGATCTACAAGCTCATAGCGCGCCACCGAGTGGCACGCTACGAGCTTGTAGGTCTTCTATTTTTGAAAAATCGAAGAACGACTGACATAGAAACATAGCTTTTTCAGAAAACTGTCAGGATGTAGAAGACATTTTTAGAATCTGATCTCAGGTCAAAATGGGTTAATTATTACGGTTGGATGCAGCTCAAAGTGAACTTTGCTCAGGCGTCTGCCGTCTAGTCTTCCTAGCCCGTGTTATTAAAGGAGAACGGGCGATAGTGGAAGTCCAATCTCCTCAGTTCAAATCTTGTTGGATGCATGACTTTGAGGACATGTCCGGAGGGGCCTCTAGCAACTTCCGGGGGCCTGGGCAGTCGCGTATACGGCGGGCCAGCACTGCATGCAACTATATGCAAATGTTTGGTTACAAGGAATTGCATGGTGAATCATTGGTGTGGTTTTGGCCTTAGTCATAGTCTTTTTTTTTAACTTAATTCTAATGTAATCCTGGGCTCTACTAACCTGACTCCGCCAGATGGGGCAGCAGAGAGTACACTGGGTTCCCCCCTCCTGCTCCCATCTGGGAACTCTCAGGCAGACTTGATGCTCCGGCCACAAAACGGCCTGGCCAATCAGCGGCAGCTCTCTGCTGCCCCATCTGGCGGAGTCAGGTTAGGGCTCTACACCTCCTCTACCAACCTGGGGGGGCAGCGGACTGACCTCATGCTTCCTTCTATGCATGATGAGTCCAAGCCGCTTATTTTCACCTGACAGGGGGGAGTTTCCCTGGCCTGACGTAGCGCCAGTTCCTTTCACCTCCATCAGGCACCCCGGCTGGCAGTTTAGAGACCAGGATTACTGCATGGTTTTTGTGAGGGTACCTACCCTATAGGGGACACGGGGAGAACATGCAAACTCCACACAGAAGGGCCCTTTCACCAACCCCGCCTTGGGTATGGGCACTGATGCGGAGGAGAGAACACGTCCCCAGCGGGAATTGAACCCAGGACCTTCTAGCTGTGAGGCGACAGCACTACTGACTGTGCCACCGTGCCCCCTCCTCATAGTCATAGTCTTTACAATACAATTAAATTCAGTTTTAGTCATTATGTTAGTCATCTGAAACGTTTTAGAGTTAGACTAAATATATATATAAGACTTTCGTCGACTAAATCTACAGTTGATTTTATTTTGGGGTCCTTGATGGCGTCGTAATGCCCGATTTTACACTCGGTTGCATGCTGAAAGTAGCAGATCTACAAGCTCACAACACGCCACAGTGAGACGCATTGCCCCCCCTTGATAATACTAACGGCATCAAGCGAAAGCATCAAGATTAATTATCCTTCCCCCTGAGTTTCCAAAAAAATATTGCCCACCAAAGGTGCGAACTAGGCTCTTTAAGCCACAGTAATTGGCTCCGTATAAACCTGGCTTGGGAGTTTTGGAGGAAAGGTAATTGGAATTAAGAGTGTGCATGCAGCATGTTTCACTGGTCTCCCACTGCTACTGTACCTTCTGGCTTCCCACTAGTCACGGTTTATATAACCACATATACTAGAGTGCACAGCACCTTTATTAAAGCTTCTCTCTACACTGACATTCAGAATACGTACAGCTCCAGAAAATTATTTTCTTTTTTTAATGATTATTATCATAGCGTTTCTGCCTCATCGAGATAATAATATTTATAGGAAAATGAGACCAGAGACGGTGGTCGGCGAATTAGCCACTTCAACGCTGGCTGGCACGGCATGATACATAAACATTTTACTATACATATCGTTGCTCCATTTTTTAGGTTTTTTTTTTTTAATAAATCAGTGCTATTGAACACCCTTTACGTCTGGGTGTTGTTTCGAAAATATTGAACCAATGGAAAGTAGTAAAAAAAGGCCTTGGACAAAACTGTCTGCTAAAGCAACTAACTCCACCGCCTCTCCCCCTCTCATGGAAGTAATTGACCATATATAAACAAGTCACAACACCAACTTTAATGAGGCAGTATTGCTTTGTTTTCAAAATATAAGGTGGTCTTCATTTCCTGACAGCAGATATATATATATATATATATATATATATATATATATACATATATATTCGTGTTTGCCGGGAGGAAACCTCATATGTCCAACACTGTTACTTTCCAGGATTCAAATTCAAAAGTAGCAGATCGATCTTGCGGATCTGCTACTACTTATGCTTCTGTGTGACGCTGTGGTGGTGTGATCAAGCAGGTTCATTCATTTACGAAATGTACGAAATATCTGCTATGCAGAAATGGCAGATTTACAGTTACAAGCTCACAGTCACACACCGTGCTGCAATAATATGCCAAGTTGTGAGCTTGTACTGTGGTGGTTATGATGTTCTCATCTCTCCCTGCCATCATCTACCTTCCCCTCTCCAAGGAGAAGCAGACGAGACTGATCAGGCACTTCCACTTCCACGGCTGGCCAGAGATCGGCATCCCCGCCGAGGGGAAAGGCATGATCGACATCATCGCCTCGGTGCAGAGACAGCAGCAGCAGTCAGGGAACCATCCCATCGTCGTACACTGCAGGTATAACTCTAAGAATATCCCCCCCAAACCTGTCTAATGGCTGACAGCAATAATATTCTCAAGCTCATTTCCTCTCTGCAGAGGCAGAGGCTTTCCCAAAGCCAACAAAGTTCTCTGAGAACCAGTGGTGTAAAGTAACTAAGTTATGAGGCAACATCTCAGAGGCAAATATTGTATGCCAATACTTTTGTACTTCTACTTAAGTACGTTTTGAATTCCAGATTTTTGCTTGTAACAGAGTATTTGTACATTGCAGTATTGATACTTTTACTTAACCCATTTCGGGCGGGAACCCCTTTTGGTGTTGTAAGCATTCTGTTCTACTTTAGCTATTGAAAAATAGCAGATCTACAAGCTCATAGCGCGGCACTCGGTGCTTGTAGATCTGCTATTTTTTTTTTAATCGTGAAAATGTGGCGCAAGTCTTTGAGAGCGAACGTTTTTACTCAAATCGTTTCTTCTGGGGCGTCCCTGGAACAACATATTTTCAGATGGGGGTCGGCGGCCAAATACAGATAATTCTGGGGGTCCTTGACATGAAATATTGAGCACCACTGATACAGAAACAGAGGTATTTCAGAAAACTGTCAGCATTTAGAAGACGTTTTAAAAATGTCGACGTCAGGCCTAAATGGGTTAAGTAAGAAAAGTACCTTTTCCAGCACTGCTGAGAACCGAAGTAAATCCCCTGAGTCCTGAACGTTTATTGTTTATTGTTTATTACGGATCCCCATTAGTCCTCACTACAGTGAAGACTACTCTTCCTGGGGTCCAAACACTCATACAATCAATTTAAAACGTAATACAATGTATTTGTTTTTCATTACATAGTTAAAAACAAAACAAAAGAAAAATAATTGAAGCTTTCTGTCTTCATACATTCTAGAAAATATATTACATTACAACAAATTTATACAACAATTTTACAAACATTGTATATCCTATGAATTAAAATCAAACACTCACCAATCTAACTAAACATTATTTCTTTCCTAATCACTGCTGCCTTCAATTTCTTTTTAAAGCTTGATTTATTCTCTATATTAATAACGTAACGTATGTTCTGTGTGCATTGCAGTGCTGGTGCAAGTTGAACATTCCTACAGTACATGCAATTGTTTCTGTCCTGTCTGCATTGCAGTGCTGTGCAGGGCGTACAACATATCTACTGTACATTTATACTGTATCTCTGCTGTCACCAGGAACCAGCTAACTCTATTGTCAGTATACTTGCATGAGTGAGGGTGATGGTGTGGAGTTAGCCGCTTTAGCAGACCGTTTGAGGGTCCAGTGGAGTTAGCTGGTTTTGCCAGAAGCCCTTTTAAAATTATTTTCAGTGGTTCAATATGTTTTAACCAACACACATACAGCAGATGTTGCATTGCAGTGCTTGTGCAGGTTGAACATAATACATTCATAATTCATAATGTTTCTGTTATGCGTATCGTTGCAGTGCTGGTGCAGGGCGATCATAAATAATACACTCATATGTTCTGTTGTGCAGTGTTGTTTTCGTCTAAATCAAAACAAAATAAAAACGAATCTATGATGACTAAAACTAAGACTAAATATATTGACAATTTCGTCAACAAATAAAAACTAGACTAAAATGTTAGGAAGGGAGTTTTATGCTAGGTTGCATGCTGAAAATAGCAGATCTACAAGCTCACAGCGTGACACGTTGTGAGCTTGTAGATCTGCTATTTTCAGCATGCAACCAAAGTGTAAAATCTGCCATTACAACGACATCAAGGCCTGTCAAAACACATTTTAGTAGTAGTAGATTTAGTCGACTAAAATCGTATGAGATTTAGTCGACTAAAACTGGACTAACATGAGAACATTCCAGGTGACTAAAATGTGACTTAAACTAAATGAAAATTATTCAAAAGACTATGACTAAAACAAAAATCTAAATTTACTGTCAAAAACAACAATGCTGTTGTGTTGTAGTGCTAGAACACAATCCATTCATATTATATTCTGTTGTGGTGTGTGTATCGTTGCAGTGCTAGAACATAATAAATTGATATTATATTCTGTTGTGGTGTGTGTATCGTTGCAGTCCTAGAACATAACATATTCATATTATATTCTGTTGTGGTGTGGTGTGTGTGTATCGTTGCAGTGCTAGAACATAACATATTGATATTATATTCTGTTGTTGTGTGTGTATCGTTGCAGTGCTAGAACATAACATATTGATATTATATTCTGTTGTGGTGTGTGTATCGTTGCAGTGCTAGAACATAATATATTGATATTATATTCTGTTGTGGTGTGTGTATCGTTGCAGTGCTAGAACATAATATATTGATATTATATTGTGTTGTGGTGTGTGTATCGTTGCAGTGCTAGAACATAATATATTGATATTATTATATTCTGTTGTGGTGTGTGTATCGTTGCAGTGCTAGAACATAATATATTGATATTATATTCTGTTGTGGTGTGTGTATCGTTGCAGTGCTAGAACATAACATATTGATATTATATTCTGTTGTGTGTGTATCGTTGCAGTGCTGGTGCAGGGAGAACCGGTACGTTCATTGCACTGAGCAATATCCTGGAGCGGGTCAAGGCCGAGGGTCTGCTGGACGTGTTCCAGACTGTGAAGAGTTTACGTATGCAGAGGCCTCACATGGTCCAGACAGTGGTGGGTGTCAATGTTACATTTGTTGCTGTCCGGAGGAAACCTCATAACTCCATTTTTTTTAGGTTTTTGAAAACCCTTTACGTCTGTGTGTTGTTTCGAAAATATTGAACCAATGGAAAGTCGTAAAAAACGCATTGGATAAAACCTCTTAACTCCATTCTCAAATTGTCTGCTAAAACAGCTAACTCCACCACCTCTCTCCTTCTCATGCAAGTACTGTAATTGACAATATCTAAAGTCACACCACCAACTTTGATGAGGCAGTATTGCATTGTTTAAAAACTATATAGGGTTTTATAAAAACATCTATTTTTCATTTCTTGAAAAATTACAATTAACATTTTGGAGTTTCCTCCGGACAGCAGAGATATTAAACTTAAACTATATGCAGCAATTTGTAAAACGTCAACCGCACTGGCGAGTGAATTACAGTATATCATTAATACCTGGCATCCAAAGAGTTAAACTGTATTCAAAGATTTGCAAAATATGTCATGATTTTTCTAAAATAGAAGCTCCTCAAGCTCATATGGGCTTGTATAACTGCTATTTTTGAATTGCCAAAGTATAAAATAGTGCTTTTTAGCTCAAATTAAAGTTTAACATCCAAAGAGTTCCAAACTATATGCAGACTTGCAGAGGCCACACATGGTCAAGACAGCGGTGGGTGTCAATTGGAATTTCCTTATTTAGTTTATTTAGCCGATCTATAAGCTCACAATGCGTGGCGGTGCAACGTGGTGTGAGCTTGTAGATCGTCTATTTTCAGTGAGCCCACAAATACTTATAAATCAAGCCTTTATACAATTAATTAATTGATCAGCATGGGAACTAATTTGTTTTCTTTTTTGTGTTCCTCTCCACAGGAACAATATGACTTCTGCTACCGAGTGGTACAAGACTTTGTCGACATTTTCTCAGACTATGCCAATTTCAAATAATTGAGATTTGCCTTAAAACAAATATTGTTTATTTTAATGTTTTATTTGTCAGGTTCATGTGTTTCCTTAACTCGGTCGAGATGATCTTCTATTTTGCTATGCACTTGTTCTACCACTAGCTAAGGCTGCGTCCGTCCCTCCTGTAATATAAACCTTCCGTATGTCAATGGATTGAAAAACAAAAACAAAATTGTAAATGCTTAAGTGAGATTATTAATGTATATTTCACATCATGTATATTAATTATTTTTGTCATGTCATGATGAAGTGTCGTTTCATCCTTTCAGTCCTCTCGCGCATTTCAGTTTCAGTTGTATATTTGTACTTTAATTTCAAAAATTCCAAATGTGAGTGTTATACTTTTGGATTTTAAGCACACATTTTAATATTTTTGAAAAAAAGGTTGTAGCTATTGTAAATGTATTTATGTATTTGTTTTTCGCCGACCGTCCATTCTTGCATTTTTGGGGAACATGACGAGAATGTTTAAAGATGTTTTTTTTTTATTATTATTATTGTATTTATGTTAAATGTGTATTCTTACACTTATTGACGACTTCTGACTGAGATTAGAGGTGATATCAAAAGTAGTTTATTTTATTATTTTTCCTCCAGCTAAACGCCCATTTCAAATGTGACATTCTTTCCAATGGAAATGTTTGGAAAACGACGCAGCATTCAGCCATAACAATGCAGAGATAGATATGCAATGGATACTAATTCAATGATATACTTACTATATGGTCGAGGTCAGGTGGAAACCTTGTATGTCCAAAATGATTCCTTTTTAATGATTATTTAATTTTCAAAAAATAATACTGAAAATAGACAATCTACAAGCTCGCCGTGCGAAGCGTTGTGAGCTCGTCGATCAGCTATTTTCACTACTTTTGTGCAACACTCTTGTATGGCGAAAAATAGGGCATTAATTATAACAAAAAGAAGACAAAACATGAAATGTTTAAATACGGAGATAGGAGGTTTCCACCCGAGAGCGACGATTCATGTTGATATCCAATACAGATTCAGGCAGAAGCTTGGAAAACCATACAAAACTGATCATGTACCTCAGAGAACTGGTATGCAACTGCACATAAAAATGGATTATTAAATGCTACAGTTTGCCTTTTGTTTAGAATAGGCCACAGCAAGTATTTTGCTAACGCGACTGCACATAACAAAAAAGCACATATAACACAGAGCCTTTTTACCAAGCATTTACAATATAGAAGAAAGATGGGTTTTTTATCAGTGCTTTGTTTAAAGTCTAGGTTATAAATATGTTCTTGCATAAATCAGTGCCATATTGACTTTTTTTATTTTTTATTATTTGTTTAAATTTAAACACATCCCCTGCCAGGTATTAAACCATTCAGGACGGGAACCCCTTTTTGGTGTTTTAAGGATTATTGTTATACTTTAGCTGTTGAAAAATAGCAGATCTACAAGCTCATAGCATGCTGCGCTACGAGCTTGTAGATCTGCTATTTTTTTAAAAATCGTGAAAATGTGGCGCAAATCTTTGAATATGTATTCTTTCAGAGCGAACATTTTTAACTCAAATCTTTGTTTCTGGGGGGGGGGGGGGGGGGGGTCCCTGGAACAACATATTTTCAGATGAGGGTCCGTGGCCAAATACAGATAATTCTGGGGGTCCTTGACATGAAAAAGCTTGAGCACCACTGACATAGAAGCATTGGTTTTTCTAAACTGTTTAGAAGATATTTTTGTAGAATCGGCCTCAGGCCTGTTCATTCTTCCGAAATCGGCAGTATTTTTTCAGTGAAACCCTTATTTTAAAGGTTCCACTGTGGAACCCGAGAGGTAAAGCGGATGTGGGAAGACGATGTGTGTTGTGACAGACGCTCGTCTTTTCTCTCAGCCGGAGAAGACGTTTTGTGGCCGTTTTGGGCCGTTGAATAAAGTTTGCTTTGACCAGGGACGCAACCTGGGAAAGGAATCCCAGATAAAGGCATTTGAAATAATGTTAATGTTAATGACGTTTACATTGTTCACTGGATCGCCCAGCAATCCAATGCTAATGTATGTAGCGTAAGACCCGGGACCTCACTTGAACTACTGAAATGACCATAGATCCTAAATGTACGCCTTCGGCACGAAAGCGTTGGATTTGGAAGAACTTAAATGTACGTCTTTGGCAGTCAATGTATGACTGAGTTTGGCGTCAAAGTGTGTCGATTAAAGAAGACAAGAGGTAGTTGCTTAGTTCAAGGGTTCCCAAACTTTTCAGGCCCCCCCAAAATAATCTTATTTGAACTGGGGACCCTCCACCAGCGGGGACCGCATGTAATTCCGACGGAGCATTAGTCCGACATGCGTCCGCATGTCGGACATGTGCTGCTCCCGTGCTTGCGGTTACGGTTAGGTTAGGGTTTGAGGTAGGTTGTCGTTTGTCGGACCAATGACTAGTCTGAACTACGTACTGCAACCCCCACCAGCTAGTCCACCCTGACACCCTTGGAATCGTAGGCATTGCATTTAGTTTGACTCTGTTCCACAGATAAATATTGTGAAAATAGCCGAACTTCAAGCTCACAACGCCTCGCACTGTGAAGTCATTGTGAGCTTGAAGATCGGCTATTTTCACAATGCCTTGCCTCTTTCTTACGTAATATTTGACAATTTTGCCAATTTGGTGTTAAAAAAGTCTTAAAAGTAATGAAAGTGTCACTTTAGAAATGTGCATATACCCTGTATACACTATACTGTATGTTGGTTTGTTTACTGTTGTACATTAAGCTAATCATCTAACCCCCCCAAAATTATTTGGAGACCCCCAATTTGGGAACCACTGGCTCAGTGGGTACAGACAAATTGTGAATTTTTTTTAACGTTTTTATTTTATTATTATTTTTACCATAATGAGGTCCTTATGAGCAAAATGCCATTTCCACTTAAACAAATACAACATAGTTATTAATGTGATAAACCTTGTCATGCATAGTAAAATATACAACCATTGTCATTTCCCTAGCAAACGTCTCAGATTAGCATTTAAAATGCAACGTATACGTCATCAGGTGTGTCCCATAATGGTAATTACCTCAGTAAAACACCAGTGGTGCTTCAGCGATTCAGCGTCTGCTTTATGCCAGCTTTAAAACATGAATGAACAGCCCCTCCTTCTGCAGTCCTCTATACATTCACACTAAATACTGTATGTCAGTCGGTCGGCGGATCCAATTCGTTGCCAATGGAGAGCAGTAATGCAGCAGCGCGAGGTATCTGACATTTGCACGCAGTTAGTTGAATCCAGTGATGGGAAAAAAGCACCCCTTTTTTAACTTAAGTGAAAGTGTCAAGTTACAAGTAATTAAAAGTCCATAAATCAACACTTTGCCTCTGATAGTGAAGTAGAAGTAAAAGTATAGAAAAAAGGAAATACTCCAATACAGTGAAAGTACCTCAAAATGTTACTTAAGTACAGTACTTGAGTACATGTACTTAGTTACTTTCCACCACTGATGAAATGGGATTCAAGATTCCGTTTCTGCATCGCAGGACGTCCGGGTTCGAATCCCGGATGCCACACAGAATGTAACGTGTGGACGGTCATTGTGAATGTGACTTCACTGACAACCCACCGGTATTCCTTATACAGGCTGTACAACAATTACTTGTGAATTATTGGCAAATCCTATGTGACCAAAGGTCTGCTTTGTTCCCTAATAAAGTAGCCTATATCTGTATCTGCCTATACTTTATTGTAAATTACAAACGTCTTAAGTGCTAACATTGTGAAAGTCAATGAAATGGAAGAGACTGTTTGTCAACTTAGATGGACTTGTTGGAGTATTTTCTTTTTTTTTCTTTTCTGTGTGTGAAAACAGTGAGACATGGGCCATATTCACACGACAGACACTTTATGCTCACATCATAAACGGTGACGTTAAAACTCAATGTGGGGTCCAGTAACCTTCGAGTGTTCTTTGTGGGGGTTCCAAATGGACCCTCACATGTCTGTACTGAGAGTGTACAAATGGAACCTTTACATGTACACTCAGTTCTGGGGGTCCTTGAAATTAAAAACCTTGAGTGCAAAAGGACAGTCATCTGAATAAGGTCGGTTGCACAAGAAGAAGAAGATGGGATTTATGGAAAACCAGCCTGGATCTATTTTCCCCCATTTATCCTTTTATGAAAGATGTAAGAGGCTGTCTTTAGGTCAGAGCTCTTGACTTTGCCTTTTTTGCTCTCTTATCTGTTGGTGATGATCTGTATCTTTTTGGATTCTCAATGTCTTTTAAAATGCAGGTTGCAATATTAAATTCATTGGAAATTGTATAGGGATGTATAACATGGTTTTCTTCAAATGAGTTTCCTTCTTTTCTGATCTCCGGATGAGGTCGACTTTTGATTGGGAACAATATTATTTATAAGTTATAACACACAAAAGCCAAACCAAACTCACTCAAAGTGCTGGGCAAAGAATGGACGGCGGATCCCCACAATAAATAGCCCCTATATCCCTCTTGGTTTAACACAAGAAAGGATAAATACCACACAGAAATTCCCCTCCCAAACACATTTCCATTGTAAATAACAACTTAATTAAATGGCAATTAAAACCGATAACCAAATAATAGCGTGGGCGTCCAAAGGCACGCAGGGACGTCCCTCCACTGTCCAATGCCACGCCGACGGGCGCTGCTGGTGGGACCAAGCAATGAGGAGTTGTGGTGGTGGTGGCTGTCGGGGACCCCTGGCGCCATGCAGAGACGACAGCTCGTCTGTGAAACTGAGCAGCGAGGCCCGGGGAAATCAGTGACTGCCTGGGTGGAGAGGCCCCTCCGTTTCTCCCTCTATACCCCAGGGGTCTTCAGTGTCTTCCAGACCAAGGACACCCCTTAGCTGTGAGAGAGACGAAGCAGGGACTATACATGTTTCATGAAGTTGTGTTGTAGATTAAACTTTATTATATTATTTTTATATTAGATTTCATAGATGGCTTCAAAGACTCATCAATGTTGTGTACGTTTGATTCGTATTAATGTGTATTTTTTAGACATTTAACCACGTTTATAACAAACCAATACTGTGTAATCTTGACCTTCGGCTCTGTAGTTGTAGATCTGCTATTGTCATGCAAATGCTCTCCCAGGAATAAGGAGGCTATAGGGTTGACGTGGTTAATGTAAAATAAAAATCACACCCGTGTGAACTGAGTGGTGTAAGGTCTTATATAGACTGATCAGCTGTGGTCTGACGTAATGTCTGACGTAATGAAATCAGCATCAACCAATCAGCATCAACCATGCTCATTTTTTGGTACGAACAGACGGACAGACACGTAAACTAACAAAGCCAGTTGTAGGAGTGGTTTACACCACTCAAAAATAAAATGTTCCTATCACACAAAGATTTGGCGGGGCCCCCCTGTAGTAACTTTGAGGACCCCCTATGCCTAGAGGGATCTCGGAACCCCTGTTAAGACCCATGTTCTATAGTCTAGCCTACTCCAATCGCTTTTCTGAAAATAGCCAGTCTATACAAGCACACACACAACGCCATGTGTTGTGAGCTTGTTGAATGATTCCTAATGGAGTTGTCGCTGCCTGTAGGTTGCTCTAGGTGCTGCCACACGGTCGAAAGAGCTGCGCACGTTCTCGGCTGCGCGCAGCTTAAAGCTTGAGTTTTTAGACAGCTGGTGGATGGAAATTAAACTCCACCTCCGCTGAATTCTTGCGCGACGGCCAGATTCCCGGAAACGCTCTCCTCCGCTCAAGTCTTCCGCGGAGGTGGAGCTTCTTTTCCATCCACCAGCTGTCTAAAAACTCAGAATTTAAGCTGCGCGCAGCTTAAGAAGTGCGCAGCTTAAGACCGTTTTGCGCTATGGTGTGGAGACGGTGACTCACTGGCACTCTTGAGATGCTGTTGAGATTCTGGCCAGTAGGAGAAGCCAACTAGGGCATTCACTTCTAGTCATTTTTACTAGTTGACTAGTTGCCTAGTTTACGTTTAACTACTATTATGTATTTTCTTTTTTTTTGGGGCGGGGAAATAAAAATGTAAAAACTGTGTACATTGGTGACTATAACTATAATCTACCTGATATTGAGGCCTACAAAATCGTGGGAAAAAATAAAAATATAAACCTTTTTTTTCTTTCTTATCAACTAGTCAACTAGTACCAACAAGGTCGACTAGTGGATTTACTAGTCGACTAGTAAACTAGTCGACTAGTTGCTTAATGCCCAGCTGAGCACAGAAGTCCTACCCATATCCCTATCATGGTTTTTAGCACATATAAAAGAAAGGATTACACAACACAATATGACATAAATTATACCCTTTCAATACATTCCCATGGTAGACAACAACATCATTAAATGACAATAAAACAATGACCAAAAAATGAGTGCGTGCAGACTTTGCCGAGACATGAAGTACGAAGTCCCCCCGTCCAGCTAGTGCACATCCCAGGACACGACTCTACCGTTGATGTCGGGTGGAAACCTTGCATGTCCAAAACCGTTCCTTTTTCATTATTTTAAATGTGTGAAAATGGCAGATCTACAAGCTCACAATATTATGCAGGTCGGTGTGAGCTTATAGGCCTCACTCACACGGTCGCAACACTGCATTGCTGTTGTGAGTGTCATGGCCGCCCCTAATGCATTTCCAATGGAGGTCACATGGTCTGTTGTATGGCTTTCAGCTGTGTTTCGACTGCGCCCCTCCCCCTCATACAACACAATGTTGTGTCAAACCATGTGACCTCCATTGGAAATGCATTGGGGCGGCCATGACACTACACAACATTCATCCAACAAGCGCAGTAAAGCCTGCCTATAATCATGGCTCTTTTACACTTACAAAAGCTGTGAAGCATTATGCATAATGCATTCTGTAGGACAGGTTGGACTGAATGATATCACATTGAGAATATACAGACAGACAGTGGATGAAAGCAAGTTATGATTTCATGCAGAGATGTTTTAAACGTCGGACTACAGTAGCCTACCTCCAAACAGACGCAGTCAGTCTCACGCCCGCCCTGTGATCTTTGAAGGCTTCCCGAGGGAGGGGGTGGGGGTGCAGTAAAGGGGGGAATTCTCCCTTTAGGTTAGTGGTTAAGATGCTTGGCTTTATAGTGTCCCTTCCTGTGCGGGAGACCAGGGTTTGAACTCTGGGTGTTCTGCTATGCGTTCAGTTCGCACTGGCAGACAGAAGATATACAGACAGTGGTGGGGAAAAAAAGTACTCAAGTGTTTTACTTAAGTACAAGTATCAATACTGCAATGTACTGCATCCTTCGAATACTCAATTGCCAGGAGGAACAATGTCAAAGGGAAGTTCCATGAAATATGGGACTACTTTTATTTGTATATTAAAGGATGGTTGCATTAACAATTTGTAATTGGTAATACATTACGGATATAATCACTATTGTCAACAACAGAATGTGGAGGGGTGTTGTCCATTGGGGTTTTTCTTTTTTGACTGCTAGTTGTTTTGGTTTGTTTTTTTGTTTGTTTTTCTTGTCTCTTTCTTTTGTGTAAGTCATGTGTATTTTGTATGCTTTATTGTAAAATCATTAAAAAACTTTGATGACAAAAACATACTGCAATGTAGAAATACTCTAGTCTGTTAACAGTCCGGAATTCAAAATGTACCTAAAAAAAGTACAAAAGTATTGGTGTGACCATAGACATATATAAAGGCTAGATGGCTCAAGGTGGAGTCTCTGACATAGTTCACCCGGCGGCCATCTTGCTGAGGGGCTACAGTACAGTATGTTCTATGGCAGCTCAAACAAAAATAGTTATATCTCCCTTAAAGGCTTGTGAGGCAAATCCCGGGTTTCGGCAGGTGCAATGAGGTACAGAAAACCGTATGACTCTCAGGCTGATGTCACTGGGGGAAATACGGGAACTGCCCATAGATCCGAAGTCCCGTTAGTCCGAACATGCATTAAGGTTGGCGAACATGCACTGCTTAGACTGAAGATCTAAAGGTCCCTGGTTCAATCCCGGGTTTCGGCAGGTGAAATGAGGTACAGAAAACCGTGTGACTCCCAGGCTGATCTCACTGTGGGAAAAACTGTATGAGATTATTTGTTCAAGAACTAACAATCAATTGAAAAATACATTCTGGATGTGACACTTGCAAGCCGAAATAGCTCAGTTGGGAGAGCGTTAGAGTGAAGATCTAAAGTTCCCTGGTTCAATCCCGGGTTTCGGCAGGTGAAATGAGGTACAGAAAACCGTGTGACTCCCAGGCTGATCTCACTGGGGGAAAACCGTATGATTTTGTTTAAGAAGTAACAAGTAACAGTCAATGTAAAAATAAATTCTGGATGTTACACTTGCAAGCTGAAATAGCTCAGTTGGGAGAGCGTTAGACTGCAGATCTAAAGGTCCCTGGTTCAATCCTGGGTTTCGGCAGGTGAAATGAGGTACAGAAAACCGTGTGACTCACAGGCTGATCTCACTGGGGGAAACTGGGATTTGAACATGTAGAGCTGTATTAACTCAAGCCTATTGTAGCATTGGCTCACAACCCCAGCCTGATGACCTCAAAAGTCTCCCTGCACTATGGGCAACTGCTTTGGTTTAGTGGTTATGATGTTGGCCTTCAGTGCAGGGGACCTGGGTTTGATTCCCGGGTGTTACACTAATGAACAAAACAGCGCTCAAAGCATTTGATGAATGTGCTTCTGTGTTTAGGACTCAATTCTTTCAACTTTACTAACTGAAGGCTAACATACAAAATATCGCTTCAACAGTACAAAGAGGCAGTTGTTACTGAGTAGGGGATGATGATCAGACAGGCTCTCAGCACATAGAGTTAATGTTCAAATCCCAGTCTCCCTAAAGTCTAACGCTAGAGTTATTCAGCTTTATTAACTGAAGGCTATTCTAGCAGTGGCTCACAGCCTCAGCCTGATGACCTCAAAACTCTAATATCTCCCCTGAGTCATAGACATTTTCCTTTGACTTGTCTCAGTGGTCAGGATGTTGGCTTTCCACGTGGGAGACCAGGGTTCGATTCCCGGCTGTTACACTAACATGCAAAAGAAGACCTCAACAGCACTAAGAAACATCTGATTAATATGAGTCTGTGTTATCTTCACTTTACTAACTGAAGCCTAACACACAAAAGATCACTTCAAAAGTACCAGGAGACTTTGGCTGAGAGCGTCTGACTGATGGCGCAGTGGTCTAATGATGAGTCTTTCAGTACAGGCTTTCTGTGTTCAAGTCTCATTCAATGCTGCAGTAACTTGAACTATTCAAGGCTCGAATAAAAAAATTAAAACTCAAAAGCACCAGGAGACGTCTGCTGACTGCCCAAAGGTGCCTTGGGTCAATGGTGTGGTGCGCTTGATCGGTTGCCTCTGCTACAGACAGTTGGCAGGTTCAAGTCCCATGTCATCAAGGTGCTGGAGGACCATCGGGAGACGGTGCTCTCTCCCCCTGTTTCCTGAGATGTAACGGTTGGGGCTTATGTCTGAAAGATCCCTGTCCAGCTAAACTTTTACCATGAAAATGTCCAATTTAACATACTCTTACCAGCTCTCAGTGTGCCCTTTTCCAACTGGCCTGGAAGCCAGACATAAAAGAGGGACTTTCCCACCAAGTTTTGGGCCACCAATCAGGGCCCAGTATGCAAATACACAGACTATTCTGTCAGATGATGGGCCAAAACCATGAACTATAGTATGTCGTTTTTTCATCATTTTCACATTTGTTTTTTAAATCGTTGCGAAAACCATGAACTATATAGTTCATGGTTTTTGCGACGATTACAAAAAAAGATGAAAATGATTAAACAAATATACTATAGTGTGTAGTTTTTTCATCGTCAAAAGTCAAGAAAAATGACATTGCCATTGTCGACGATTATAATCGGGGCCCAGTATGCAAATACACTGACTATTCTGTCAGATGAAATACACAGACTATTCTGTCAGATGATGGGCCAAAATGCATTGCTATTTTATTTTTAAACGTTTGACCTAATTCTTATCTGTAAAATGTTAGGTGGACAGGGTTCTTTCAGAAATAAGCCCCAGCGGTTACTTATCAGGAAACAGGGGGAGAGAGCACCGTCTCCCGATGGTCCGTCCCAGCACCTTGATGACATGGGACTTGAACCTGCCAACTGTCTGTAGCAGAGGGAACCGAATCAACCAATATCAAGCACACCATGCCATTGAGCCAAGGCACCTTGAGGCATTCAGCGGATGTCTCCTGGTGCTTTTGAGTTTTTATTTTGTATTCGAGCCTTGAAAAGTTCAAAGTACTAGAGCATTGTGCTATATAGCAGCAATGGGACTTGAACATGGAATGTCCGTACAGAGAGACTGATCATTAGACCATTGCACCATCAGTCAGACACCCTCAGCCAAAGTCTCCTGGTAATTGTGTTTGTTGGCCTTCAGTTAGTAAAGTTGAAACACTCCAGCATTAAACTATAGGCGAACAGGGATTTGAACATGTAGAGCTGTATTAACTGAAGCCTATTGTAGCAGGGGCTCACAGCCCCAGCCTGATGACCTCTCATATCTCCCCTGCGCCATAGGCAACTGCTTTGGTTTAGTGGTTAGGATGTTGGCCTTCCGTGCGAGGGACCTGGGTTCGATTCCCGGCTGTTACACTAACATGCAAAAGAAGACCTCAACAGCACTAAGAAATATATGATTAATATGATTCTGTGTTATCTTCACTTTACTAACTGAAGCCTAACACACAAAAGATCACTTCAAAAAGTACCAGGAGACTTTGGCTGAGAGCGTCTGACTGATGGCACAGTGGTCTAATGATGAGTCTTTCAGTACAGGCTTTCTGTGTTCAAGTCTCATTCAATGCTGCAGTAACTTGAACTTTTCAAGGCTCGAATAAAAAAATAAAAACTCAAAAGCACCAGGAGACGTCTGCTGAATGCCCAAAGGTGCCTTGGCTCAATGGTGTGGTGCGCTTGATCGGTTGCCTCTGCTACAGACAGTTGGCAGGTTCAAGTCCCATGTCCTCAAGGTGCTGGAGGACCATCGGGAGACGGTGCTCTCTCCCCCTGTTTCCTGAGATGTAACGGTTGGGGCTTATGTCTGAAAGATCCCTGTCCAGCTAAGCTTTTACCATGAAAATGTCCAATTTAACATACTCTTACCAGCTCTCAGTGTGCCCTTTTCCAACTGGCCTGGAAGCCAGACATAAAATCAGGGCCCAGTATGCAAATACACAGACTATTTTGTCAGATGATGGGCCAAAACCATGAACTATAGTATGTCGTTTTTTCATCATTTTCATATTTGTTTTTTAAATCGTTGCGAAAACCATGAACTATATAGTTCATGGTTTTTGCGACGATTACAAAAAAAGATGAAAATGATTAAACAAATATACTATAGTGTGTAGTTTTTTCATCGTCAAAAGTCAAGAAAAATGACATTGCCATTGTCGACGATTATAATCGGGGCCCAGTATGCAAATACACTGACTATTCTGTCAGATGAAATACACAGACTATTCTGTCAGATGATGGGCCAAATTGCATTGCTATTTTATTTTTAAACGTTTGACCTAATTCTTATCTGTAAAATGTTAGGTGGACAGGGTTCTTTCAGACATAAGCCCCAGCGGTTACTTATCAGGAAACAGGGGGAGAGAGCACCGTCTCCCGATGGTCCGTCCCAGCACCTTGATGACATGGGACTTGAACCTGCCAACTGTCTGTAGCAGAGGGAACCGAATCAACCAATATCAAGCACACCATGCCATTGAGCCAAGGCACCTTGGGGCATTCAGCAGATGTCTCCTGGTGCTTTTGAGTTTTTATTTTGTATTCGAGCCTTGAAAAGTTCAAAGTACTAGAGCATTGTGCTATATAGCAGCAATGGGACTTGAACATGGAATGTCCGTACAGAGAGACTGATCATTAGACCATTGCACCATCAGTCAGACACCCTCAGCCAAAGTCTCCTGGTAATTGTGTTTGTTGGCCTTCAGTTAGTAAAGTTGAAACACTCCAGCATTAAACTATAGGCGAACAGGGATTTGAACATGTAGAGCTGTATTAACTGAAGCCTATTGTAGCAGGGGCTCACAGCCCCAGCCTGATGACCTCTCATATCTCCCCTGCGCCATAGGCAACTGCTTTGGTTTAGTGGTTAGGATGTTGGCCTTCCGTGCGGGGGACCTGGGTTCGATTCCCGGCTGTTACACTAACATGCAAAAGAAGACCTCAACAGCACTAAGAAACATCTGATTAATATGATTCTGTGTTATCTCCACTTTACTAACTGAAGCCTAACACACAAAAGATCACTTCAAAAGTACCAGGAGACTTTGGCTGAGAGCGTCTGACTGATGGCGCAGTGGTCTAATGATGAGTCTTTCAGTACAGGCTTTCTGTGTTCAAGTCTCATTCAATGCTGCAGTAACTTGAACTTTTCAAGGCTCGAATAAAAAAATAAAAACTCAAAAGCACCAGGAGACGTCTGCTGAATGCCCAAAGGTGCCTTGGTTCAATGGTGTGGTGCGCTTGATAGGTTGCCTCTGCTACAGACAGTTGGCAGGTTCAAGTCCCATGTCATCAAGGTGCTGGAGGACCATCGGGAGACGGTGCTCTCTCCCCCTGTTTCCTGAGATGTAACGGTTGGGGCTTATGTCTGAAAGATCCCTGTCCAGCTAAACTTTTACCATGAAAATGTCCAATTTAACATACTCTTACCAGCTCTCAGTGTGCCCTTTTCCAACTGGCCTGGAAGCCAGACATAAAAGAGGGACTTTCCCACCAAGTTTTGGGCCACCAATCAGGGCCCAGTATGCAAATACACAGAATATTCTGTCAGATGATGGGCCAAAACCATGAACTATAGTATGTCGTTTTTTCATCATTTTCATATTTGTTTTTTAAATCGTTGCGAAAACCATGAACTATATAGTTCATGTTTTTTGCGACGATTACAAAAAAAGATGAAAATGATTAAACAAATATACTATAGTGTGTAGTTTTTTCATCGTCAAAAGTCAAGAAAAATGACATTGCCATTGTCGACGATTATAATCGGGGCCCAGTATGCAAATACACTGACTATTCTGTCAGATGAAATACACAGACTATTCTGTCAGATGATGGGCCAAATTGCATTGCTATTTTATTTTTAAACGTTTGACCTAATTCTTATCTGTAAAATGTTAGGTGGACAGGGTTCTTTCAGACATAAGCCCCAGCGGTTACTTATCAGGAAACAGGGGGAGAGAGCACCGTCTCCCGATGGTCCGTCCCAGCACCTTGATGACATGGGACTTGAACCTGCCAACTGTCTGTAGCAGAGGGAACCGAATCAACCAATATCAAGCACACCATGCCATTGAGCCAAGGCACCTTGGGGCATTCAGCAGATGTCTCCTGGTGCTTTTGAGTCTTTAATTTGTATTCGAGCCTTGAAAAGTTCAAAGTACTAGAGCATTGTGCTATATAGCAGCAATGGGACTTGAACATGGAATGTCCGTACAGAGAGACTGATCATTAGACCATTGCACCATCAGTCAGACACCCTCAGCCAAAGTCTCCTGGTAATTGTGTTTGTTGGCCTTCAGTTAGTAAAGTTGAAACACTCCAGCATTAAACTATAGGCGAACAGGGATTTTAACATGTAGAGCTGTATTAACTGAAGCCTATTGTAGCAGGGGCTCACAGCCCCAGCCTGATGACCTCTCATATCTCCCCTGCGCCATAGGCAAATGCTTTGGTTTAGTGGTTAGGATGTTGGCCTTCTGTGCGGGGGACCCGGGTTCGATTCCCGGCTGTTACACTAACATGCAAAAGAAGACCTCAACAGCACTAAGAAACATCTGATTAATATGATTCTGTGTTATCTTCACTTTACTAACTGAAGCCTAACACACAAAAGATCACTTCAAAAGTACCAGGAGACTTTGGCTGAGAGCGTCTGACTGATGGCGCAGTGGTCTAATGATGAGTCTTTCAGTACAGGCTTTCTGTGTTCAAGTCTCATTCAATGCTGCAGTAACTTGAACTTTTCAAGGCTCGAATAAAAAAATAAAAACTCAAAAGCACCAGGAGACGTCTGCTGAATGCCCAAAGGTGCCTTGGCTCAATGGTGTGGTGCGCTTGATAGGTTGCCTCTGCTACAGACAGTTGGCAGGTTCAAGTCCCATGTCATCAAGGTGCTGGAGGACCATCTGGAGACGGTGCTCTCTCCCCCTGTTTCCTGAGATGTAACGGTTGGGGCTTATGTCTGAAAGAACCCTGTCCAGCTAAACTTTTACCATGAAAATGTCCAATTTAACATACTCTTACCAGCTCTCAGTGTACCCTTTTCCAACTGGCCTGGAAGCCAGACATAAAAGAGGGACTTTCCCACCAAGTTTTGGGCCACCAATCAGGGCCCAGTATGCAAATACACAGACTATTCTGTCAGATGATGGGCCAAAACCATGAACTATAGTATGTCGTTTTTTCATCATTTTCATGTTTGTTTTTTAAATCGTTGCGAAAACCATGAACTATATAGTTCATGGTTTTGCGACGATTACAAAAAAAGATGAAAATTATTAAACAAATATACTATAGTGTGTAGTTTTTTCATCGTCAAAAGTCAAGAAAAATGACATTGCCATTGTCGACGATTATAATCGGGGCCCAGTATGCAAATACACTGACTATTCTGTCAGATGAAATACACAGACTATTCTGTCAGATGATGGGCCAAAATGCATTGCTATTTTATTTTTAAACGTTTGACCTAATTCTTATCTGTAAAATTTAAGGTGGACAGGGTTCTTTCAGACATAAGCCCCAGCGGTTACTTATCAGGAAACAGGGGGAGAGAGCACCGTCTCCCGATGGTCCGTCCCAGCACCTTGATGACATGGGACTTGAACCTGCCAACTGTCTGTAGCAGAGGGAACCGAATCAACCAATATCAAGCACACCATGCCATTGAGCCAAGGCACCTTGGGGCATTCAGCAGATGTCTCCTGGTGCTTTTGAGTTTTTATTTTGTATTCAAGCCTTGAAAAGTTCAAAGTACTAGAGCATTGTGCTATATAGCAGCAATGGGACTTGAACATGGAATGTCCGTACAGAGATACTGATCATTAGACCATTGCACCATCAGTCAGACACCCTCAGCCAAAGTCTCCTGGTAATTGTGTTTGTTGGCCTTCAGTTAGTAAAGTTGAAACACTCCAGCATTAAACTATAGGCGAACAGGGATTTGAACATGTAGAGCTGTATTAACTGAAGCCTATTGTAGCAGGGGCTCACAGCCCCAGCCTGATGACCTCTCATATCTCCCCTCCGCCATAGGCAACTGCTTTGGTTTAGTGGTTAGGATGTTGGCCTTCCGTGCGGGGGACCTGGGTTCGATTCCCGGCTGTTACACTAACATGCAAAAGAAGACCTCAACAGCACTAAGAAACATCTGATTAATATGATTCTGTGTTATCTTCACTTCACTAACTGAAGCCTAACACACAAAAGATCACTTCAAAAGTAGCAGGAGACTTTGGCTGAGAGTGTTTGACTGATTGATTCTTATACAAATAAACTCATACAGTTTTTTCCCCCAGTGCGATCAGCCTGGGAGTCACACGGTTTTCTGTACCTCACTTCACCTGCCGAAATCCGGGATTGAACCAGGGACCTTTAGATCTTCAGTTTAACGCTCTCCCAACTGAGCTATTTCAGCTTGCAAGTGTCACATCCAGAATTTATTTTTACATTGACTGTTACTTGTTTGTTAAACAAATATACTCATACAGGTTTTCGCCCAGTTAGATCAGCCTGGGAGTCACACGGTTTTCTGTACCTCATTTCAGCTGCCGAAACCCGGGATTGAACCAGGGACCTTTAGATATTCAGTCTAACGCTCTCCCAACTGAGCTATTTCGGCTTGCAAGTGTCACATCCAGAATTTATTTTTACATTGACTGTTACTTGTTTCTTAAACAAATAAACTCATACAGGTTTTCCCCCAGTGAGATCAGCCTGGGAGTCACACGGCTTTCTGTACCTCATTTCACCTGCCGAAACCCGGGATCGAACCAGGGACCTTTAGATCTTCAGTCTAACGCTCTCCCAACTGAGCTATTTCGGCTTGCAAGTGTCACATCCAGAATTTATTTTCACATTGACTGTTACTTGTTTCTTAAACAAATAAACTCAGACAGGTTTTCCCCCAGTGAGATCAGCCTGGGAGTCACACAGTTTTCTGTACCTCATTTCACCTGCCGAAACCCGGGATTGAACCAGGGACCTTTAGATCTTCAGTCTAACGCTCTCCCGCGCCGGCCGGTCGTGTATAGTCGGCACAGCCGGACAGCCAATGAAACGAAGGCTTGCCTTTGTTGCCAGGCAGTTTTGCCATCTTTTTCACCCAATCAGAATTTTTCACTTTTCTTTGTAGGGATTTGGAGACTGGAGTTCGATTCCCCCTCATGGAAGATAGATCCATAGTTAAAGTTAGTTATTGACCAGTTAACTGCCTGGTAATTGCATACCTGGATGTAAAATAATAATAAAATATGTTGAGTTGTAATTGTACCACTGTGTCTGTGACTTATTTCTCTGCCCTTGATTTTCTATACTGCTGTAAATTTACATTGTCAGTAGTTATGATTGAATTGATGAATTTGGATAATTCTTTCCATCTAGATGACCAAGTTGGGTCCGGGGACCCTCAGGGGTCCTTGAGGGAGTTCCAGGGGGTCCCCATGCAGCTAAATGATAGTTAGTAACCAAATGGACCGTTATGGTTATGTAACTCAGAGTGTACAAATGGAACCAAATGGAACCAAATGGTTCCATTTGTACACTCATAGTTAAATTAACATTGATTTAAAAACATAAATTGGGGGACCCAGAGATAGAAATACCAGAAATGGGGGTCCGTAGACTAATGCATGTCAAACTGGGGGGGTCCTTGAAATTAAACGGGTTGAGAATCACTGCTATAGCCGGGGAAAAAAGGAAAGAATATCTCTTATGGGGGGTCCCTGGCATATGTTTTCAAATGGGGGTCTGCGGGCTAATTAGTGTCAATTTGGGGGTCCTTGACATGAAAAGGTTTGGGAACCATTGGTAGATAGCAGTAGGCTGTTATAAATCATAGCACAGCAAATGGAAGGCAGCCTCTGTAGACATTTTTAAAGCTCAGCTCAAGACCCACTACTACACCCTTGCTTTTAATTGATTTATTTGTCTTTTTAAAAAAAATGTTATTCATGTCCTCACTGTATTGTTTATGCCCTGCCGTTCTTTCTTTTTTGTGTAAAGCACTTTGAGCTGCATTTCATGTCATGAAAGGTGCTATACAAATAAAGTTTTATTATTATTTTGTATTAGCAACAAAACATTTCTGTTGAACTCTGTGAAATTACACAACTCTTATATACATATACAAAGATAAAGATAAATAGTATTAGAAAATAGATAAAATATCAAAAAACTGTGGGATACAATATATAGTGCAAATGTATCGGCTAGCAGCAGTTGAAATCCCATCCTAAAAATAAAAACGTATTGAATGTATTGCTCTGTTTATGTAACAGAATTTCTTTATACAGATGTAATTTGCTGTAAGCAGTGTAGGGGTATAAACAGTGTACACACAATGATTTGTATTCCTTAAGGTGCTTCCATTCCATTCTTTTCAGAGTGCATTCTCTCTCTATGAAAAAAGTTTTAGTCATTTGTTTTTATCAACACTTGTATGTGTGTGAGTGCGTGTGTGCATGCGTGTGTGTGTTCCTCAGGCACAGTAGAGGCGTTTGATTGATTGATTGAAAATTGTATTAACAGTTTGCAGAATTACAGTACATTTCAAGCACAAACTCAATACAAAGGCTGTTAACTGTGAGTGGACGACCCAATTAAGCATTACACTTGTTTACAACAGGGTCCACCATGTTCAATTCATCAAAGACAGACAGTTGGACTGTGAGGTGATGTGGCAGCCCTCCTCCTCGCCTCCAGAAGGAGACTTTGACCTGTGCGTCCATGAAGGCAGCGCCCAACGCCTGCACTGCGTCGCCAAGGTCTGCCGCTCACTCACTCGTTAACTAAAACACCTAAAACAGGCAGGGAAAGCATATTGTTTTTTAAATGACCGGTTAGTTTGATTAGAAAGTTCTGCATTGTCCCTATAACTCATGCATCAAATCACAAAACGTGTCGGCTGAGTAGAGATACAGAATGGATTCTTCTAATGGTTTGTTTGATTTATTGATTGAATACTTTAATAACAGCTTGCAAAGAAGTACAGAGATACAGATAATGCTAAAAGGATAACACAGGCCTTGTTTCCATTCTGGTTCTATGTATTCAACTCATCAAGCGTGGGCAGTGTGTGTACTATACAGGCTACACATCTGTCAGACCCCACTTCTGCATTGCTGTACTGAAACGTCACACCTGTCCTCAAGACGATTGAGGGTTGTCCACTCCATGCAGGGCAGGTGCTGGCTGGCCAGGAACATCTGTGGGATCCTTGATGTAGTGGTGAAGCCTGGATGTTCTGCTGCCTTGCACTGATCCCTCCATCTCGCCATCACCCAGGAAGCCTTGGAGGTGTCAGCTGGTGTTGTGTGAAGCAGTTCCTGAGCCTGTGTGGCAAAGGGGCACAGGGACTGGTGTTTTAAGGATTATGTTATACTTTAGCTATTGAAAAATAGCAGATCTACAAGCTCATAGCGCAGTGCTGCACTACGAGCTTGTAGATCTGCTATGTTTGGAAAATCTTGAAAATGTGGCGCAAATATTAGAATATATATTCTTTCAGAGCGAACGTTTTAAACTCCAATCTTTGCTTACGGGGGAAGACGACTTGCAGCAAGCTATACACCTTGAAAAGTACAGTCATGACTCTTACTAAACACCAAAACTCAAGTGTACACTTAAACTGTATGTTGGCTTGTTTACTGTTGAGTGAGAGACCCAGTTTGGAAAACACTGCATTAGCTGTCTGGGTGTTATACATATTGATATGACAATGACAATTAAAATTGTATTGCTATATCACACAAATTATGTTGTATTACTGTTGTATGGTAGACAATATATTTGGGTTTCAAGTGTGGTCATCTGAACACAGCGTCTTTACACTCTAGTGAAATAGTGCATTTCATATTTAATGTAAACATACAAAGAGGACTAAGGTGAGGCAGTCAGCAGGTCACAGCGCTGTAGGGCTTCGAACCCTATATCCAGCAGAAGCTCGGATAGTACTCTACCAGTGCTTTTTTTGCTTTGCAACACCATGCCTTTACTTGCATGTGAATTATTGATGACACCATGATAGGAGTACAATAACTTTGCATTGTGAATAAAACATATTAACCACAGTGTGGTTGCAGTGTAATGCTAACGATGTAATCACAGGGCTGTCTGCTTCATGTATTATAATTAAAAGTGCATTCTGGTATTGTGAATCAATGTACTTAAATGAAAGCACCAACTTCAGTGTTTACTGACTGACCTATAATAACAATATAGCCTCCAATAGCACAGCGAGGGGTCCGGGGACCCCCAGATTTTGTAAATAGCATCAACATCAGCTAAAGCCACTATAAAGCCTATTTGAAACTAGGCGATCTACGAGCTTGTTGATCAGCTATTTTCAACAAATCAGACCATTAAACTCAGTCAAATAAATGTTAAATCATGAAATATAACATCGGGTCTTGTGTAGGGTCTAAGGAGTAAACACTGATACAGTGAGTTATTATTTTGTCTGCTGGTTGCACGAGTTCAGCTCCATGTACAGTAACAGCTCAGCACAGTACTCAATTAACAGATCCCTGATCGATCTAAAAACGAATCCACTACATTCACCAAATCACCAAGACATATAAGCATTAAAACGTTTCCTTTGACAAGTCAGAGAGTGATCTGTTCGTGCCCCATTGAGCCATACAACGTCTGTTTACGTTACGATGATGCTAACACGCTAATTCGATTAGCATCCCTTCCTTTGTCAAAGACGTGCAAAATAAAAAATCTGTCAATGTATACACATTATGTTACACGTCTTTATCGGCGTTTCTGTGGTCGAGACAATGCATTGTACCGACCTGTCAGTTTCTGCTGCTGCTCGGGACTTCATGTATATGACGTAAACATTAAACAGGCAGAGAGACATATATGAATCCAGGCATTAATCTCGTCCAAAAATATATAAAACGTAAACGCCAAAATCGCGAGAGAGTCAGCTATTCATTACAAAATATTTCACAGACCTTGATGTGATTGTTCGCTGTGATAAAGTAACACAAAGGTGATGATGATGATGAAGCAGGACAAAATACAGAGACGAGAGGATAAACATAACTCGAGAGAAGAAGAACAGAGGCATTTGGCAGCGACATTCAGAACAGCGCCACAGCCAGCCCATCCGCACCCACTCTGTGGCCAGACGTATATTACATCGGCAGTGAGATCAGGACAGCGCCACAGCCAGCCCATCCACACCCACTCTGTGGCCAGACATATATTACATCGGTACCGAAGTTTAGGACAGCGCCGCGGCCGCCGTCCGCACCCACGTTGCGGCCGGAAGCGGTACTGCGCCCGTAGTGAAAATTCACTACCGTAGAGAATGAACGGGACCTCGTTTAGGGCCGTTTAGCTAAACAATACGCGACGGCCGCGCGCCTTGCAAGTGTCACATCCAGAATTTATTTTTACATTGACTGTTACTTGTTTCATAAACAAAAATACTCTTACAGGTTTTCCCCCAGTGAGATCAGCCTGGGAGTCACACGGTTTTCTGTACCTCATTTCACCTGCCGAAACCCGGGATTGAACCAGGGACCTTTAGATCTTCAGTCTAACGCTCTCCCAACTGAGCTATTTCGGCTTGCAAGTGTCATATCCAGAATTTATTTTTATATTGACTGTTACTTGTTTCTTAAACAAATAAACTCATACAGGTTTTCCCCCAGTGAGATCAGCCTGGGAGTCACACGGCTTTCTGTACCTCATTTCACCTGCCGAAACCCGGGATCGAAACAGGGACCTTTAGATCTTCAGTCTAACGCTCTCCCAACTGAGCTATTTCGGCTTCCAAGTGTCACATCCAGAATTTATTTTCACATTGACTGTTACTTGTTTCTTAAACAAATAAACTCAAACAAGTTTTCCCCCAGTGAGATCAGCCTGGGAGTCACACAGTTTTCTGTACCTCATTTCACCTGCCGAAACCCGGGATTGAACCAGGGACCTTTAGATCTTCAGTCTAACGCTCTCCCAACTGAGCTATTTCAGCTTGCAAGTGTCACATCCAGAATTTATTTTTACATTGACTGTTACTTGTTTCATAAACAAATATACTCATACAGGTTTTCCCCCAGTGAGATCAGCCTGGGAGTCACACGGTTTTCTGTACCTCATTTCACCTGCCGAAACCCGGGATTGAACCAGGGACCTTTAGATCTTCAGTCTAACGCTCTCCCAACTGAGATATTTCGGCTTGCAAGTGTCACATCCAGAATTTATTTTTACATTGACTGTTACTTGTTTCATAAACAAATATACTCATACAGGTTTTCCCCCAGTGAGATCAGCCTGGGAGTCACACGGTTTTCTGTACCTCATTTCACATGCCGAAACCCGGGATTGAACCAGGGACCTTTAGATCTTCAGTCTAACGCTCTCCCAACTGAGCTATTTCGGCTTGCAAGTGTCACATCCAGAATAAATTTTTACATTGACTGTTACTTGTTACTTCTTAAACAAATTAACTCATATACAGGTTTTCCCCCAGTGAGATCAGCTTGGGAGTCACACGGTTTTCTGTACCTCATTTAACCTGCCGAAACCCGGGATTGAACCAGGGACCTTTAGATCTTCAGTCTAACGCTCTCCCAACTGAGCTATTTCGGCTTGCAAGTGTCACATCCAGAATTTATTTTCACATTGACTGTTACTTGTTTCTTAAACAAATAAACTCAGACAGGTTTTCCCCCAGTGAGATCAGCCTGGGAGTCGCACAGTTTTCTGTACCTCATTTCACCTGCCGAAACCCAGGATTGAACCAGGGACCTTTAGATCTTCAGTCTAACGCTCTCCCAACTGAGCTATTTCGGCTTGCAAGTGTCACATCCAGAATTTATTTTTACATTGACTGTTACTTGTTTCATAAACAAATATACTCATACAGGTTTTCCCCCAGTGAGATCAGCCTGGGAGTCACACGGTTTTCAGTACCTCATTTCACCTGCCGAAACCCGGGATTGAACCAGGGACCTTTAGATCTTCAGTCTAACGCTCTCCCAACTGAGCTATTTCGGCTAGCAAGTGTCACATCCAGAATTTATTTTTACATTGACTGTTACTTGTTACTTCTTAAACAAATTAACTCATACAGGTTTTCCCCCAGTGAGATCAGCCTGGGAGTCACACGGTTTTCTGTACCTCATTTCACCTGCCGAAACCCGGGATTGAACCAGGGACCTTTAGATCTTCAGTCTAACGCTCTCCCAACTGAGCTATTTCGGCTTGCAAGTGTCACATCCAGAATTTATTTTTACATTGACTGTTACTTGTTACTTCTTAAACAAATTAACTCATACAGGTTTTCCCCCAGTGAGATCAGCCTGGGAGTCACACGGTTTTCTGTACCTCAATTCACCTGCCGAAACCCGGGATTGAACCAGGGACCTTTAGATCTTCAGTCTAACGCTCTCCCAACTGAGCAATTTCAGCTTGCAAGTGTCACATCCAGAATTTATTTTTACATTGACTGTTACTTGTTACTTCTTAAACAAATTAACTCATATACAGGTTTTCCCCCAGTGAGATCAGCTTGGGAGTCACACGGTTTTCTGTACCTCATTTAACCTGCCGAAACCCGGGATTGAACCAGGGACCTTTAGATCTTCAGTCTAACGCTCTCCCAACTGAGCTATTTCGGCTTGCAAGTGTCACATCCAGAATTTATTTTTACATTGACTGTTACTTGTTTCTTAAACAAATAAACTAAGACGGGTTTTCCCCCAGTGAGATCAGCCTGGGAGTCACACGGTTTTCTGTACCTCATTTCACCTGCCGAAACCCGGGATTGAACCAGGGACCTTTAGATCTTCAGTCTAACGCTCTCCCAACTGAGCTATTTCGGCTTGCAAGTGTCAAATCCAGAATTTATTTTTACATTGACTGTTACTTGTTTCTTAAACAAATATACTCACACAGGTTTTCCCCCATTGAGATCAGCCGGGAGTCACACGGTTTTCTGTACCTCATTTCACCTGCCGAAACCCGGGATTGAACCAGCGACCTTTAGATCTTCAGTCTAACGCTCTCCCAACTGAGCTATTTCGGCTTGCAAGTGTCACATCCAGAATTTATTTTTACATTGACTGTTACTTGTTACTTCTTAAACAAATTAACTCATACAGGTTTTCCCCCAGTGAGATCAGCACGGGAGTCACACGGTTTTCTGTACCTCATTTCACCTGCCGAAACCCGGGATTGAACAGGGACCTTTAGATCTTCAGTCTAACGCTCTCCCAACTGAGCTATTTCGGCTTGCAAGTGTCATATCCAGAATTTATTTTTATATTGACTGTTACTTGTTTCTTAAACAAATAAACTCATACAGGTTTTCCCCCAGTGAGATCAGCCTGGGAGTCACACGGCTTTCTGTACCTCATTTCACCTGCCGAAACCCGGGATCGAAACAGGGACCTTTAGATCTTCAGTCTAACGCTCTCCCAACTGAGCTATTTCGGCTTCCAAGTGTCACATCCAGAATTTATTTTCACATTGACTGTTACTTGTTTCTTAAACAAATAAACTCAAACAAGTTTTCCCCCAGTGAGATCAGCCTGGGAGTCACACAGTTTTCTGTACCTCATTTCACCTGCCGAAACCCGGGATTGAACCAGGGACCTTTAGATCTTCAGTCTAACGCTCTCCCAACTGAGCTATTTCAGCTTGCAAGTGTCACATCCAGAATTTATTTTTACATTGACTGTTACTTGTTTCATAAACAAATATACTCATACAGGTTTTCCCCCAGTGAGATCAGCCTGGGAGTCACACGGTTTTCTGTACCTCATTTCACCTGCCGAAACCCGGGATTGAACCAGGGACCTTTAGATCTTCAGTCTAACGCTCTCCCAACTGAGATATTTCGGCTTGCAAGTGTCACATCCAGAATTTATTTTTACATTGACTGTTACTTGTTTCATAAACAAATATACTCATACAGGTTTTCCCCCAGTGAGATCAGCCTGGGAGTCACACGGTTTTCTGTACCTCATTTCACATGCCGAAACCCGGGATTGAACCAGGGACCTTTAGATCTTCAGTCTAACGCTCTCCCAACTGAGCTATTTCGGCTTGCAAGTGTCACATCCAGAATAAATTTTTACATTGACTGTTACTTGTTACTTCTTAAACAAATTAACTCATATACAGGTTTTCCCCCAGTGAGATCAGCTTGGGAGTCACACGGTTTTCTGTACCTCATTTAACCTGCCGAAACCCGGGATTGAACCAGGGACCTTTAGATCTTCAGTCTAACGCTCTCCCAACTGAGCTATTTCGGCTTGCAAGTGTCACATCCAGAATTTATTTTCACATTGACTGTTACTTGTTTCTTAAACAAATAAACTCAGACAGGTTTTCCCCCAGTGAGATCAGCCTGGGAGTCGCACAGTTTTCTGTACCTCATTTCACCTGCCGAAACCCAGGATTGAACCAGGGACCTTTAGATCTTCAGTCTAACGCTCTCCCAACTGAGCTATTTCGGCTTGCAAGTGTCACATCCAGAATTTATTTTTACATTGACTGTTACTTGTTTCATAAACAAATATACTCATACAGGTTTTCCCCCAGTGAGATCAGCCTGGGAGTCACACGGTTTTCAGTACCTCATTTCACCTGCCGAAACCCGGGATTGAACCAGGGACCTTTAGATCTTCAGTCTAACGCTCTCCCAACTGAGCTATTTCGGCTAGCAAGTGTCACATCCAGAATTTATTTTTACATTGACTGTTACTTGTTACTTCTTAAACAAATTAACTCATACAGGTTTTCCCCCAGTGAGATCAGCCTGGGAGTCACACGGTTTTCTGTACCTCATTTCACCTGCCGAAACCCGGGATTGAACCAGGGACCTTTAGATCTTCAGTCTAACGCTCTCCCAACTGAGCTATTTCGGCTTGCAAGTGTCACATCCAGAATTTATTTTTACATTGACTGTTACTTGTTACTTCTTAAACAAATTAACTCATACAGGTTTTCCCCCAGTGAGATCAGCCTGGGAGTCACACGGTTTTCTGTACCTCAATTCACCTGCCGAAACCCGGGATTGAACCAGGGACCTTTAGATCTTCAGTCTAACGCTCTCCCAACTGAGCAATTTCAGCTTGCAAGTGTCACATCCAGAATTTATTTTTACATTGACTGTTACTTGTTACTTCTTAAACAAATTAACTCATATACAGGTTTTCCCCCAGTGAGATCAGCTTGGGAGTCACACGGTTTTCTGTACCTCATTTAACCTGCCGAAACCCGGGATTGAACCAGGGACCTTTAGATCTTCAGTCTAACGCTCTCCCAACTGAGCTATTTCGGCTTGCAAGTGTCACATCCAGAATTTATTTTTACATTGACTGTTACTTGTTTCTTAAACAAATAAACTAAGACGGGTTTTCCCCCAGTGAGATCAGCCTGGGAGTCACACGGTTTTCTGTACCTCATTTCACCTGCCGAAACCCGGGATTGAACCAGGGACCTTTAGATCTTCAGTCTAACGCTCTCCCAACTGAGCTATTTCGGCTTGCAAGTGTCAAATCCAGAATTTATTTTTACATTGACTGTTACTTGTTTCTTAAACAAATATACTCACACAGGTTTTCCCCCATTGAGATCAGCCGGGAGTCACACGGTTTTCTGTACCTCATTTCACCTGCCGAAACCCGGGATTGAACCAGGGACCTTTAGATCTTCAGTCTAACGCTCTCCCAACTGAGCTATTTCGGCTTGCAAGTGTCACATCCAGAATTTATTTTTACATTGACTGTTACTTGTTACTTCTTAAACAAATTAACTCATACAGGTTTTCCCCCAGTGAGATCAGCACGGGAGTCACACGGTTTTCTGTACCTCATTTCACCTGCCGAAACCCGGGATTGAACAGGGACCTTTAGATCTTCAGTCTAACGCTCTCCCAACTGAGCTATTTCGGCTTGCAAGTGTCACATCCAGAATTTATTTTTTCATTGACTGTTACTTGTTTCTTAAACAAATAAACTCATACAGGTTTTCCCCAGTGAGATCAGCCTTGGAGTCACATGGCTTTCTGTACCTCATTTCACCTGCCAAAACCCGGGATTGAACCAGGGACCTTTAGATCTTCAGTCTAACGCTCTCCCAACTGAGCTATTTCGGCTTGCAAGTGTCACATCCAGAATTTATTTTTACATTGACTGTTACTTGTTTCATAAACAAATATACTCATACAGGTTTTCCCCCAGTGAGATCAGCCTGGGAGTCACACGGTTTTCAGTACCTCATTTCACCTGCCGAAACCCGGGATTGAACCAGGGACCTTTAGATCTTCAGTCTAACGCTCTCCCAACTGAGCTATTTCGGCTAGCAAGTGTCACATCCAGAATTTATTTTTACATTGACTGTTACTTGTTACTTCTTAAACAAATTAACTCATACAGGTTTTCCCCCAGTGAGATCAGCCTGGGAGTCACACGGTTTTCTGTACCTCATTTCACCTGCCGAAACCAGGGATTGAACCAGGGACCTTTAGATCTTCAGTCTAACGCTCTCCCAACTGAGCTATTTCGGCTTGCAAGTGTCACATCCAGAATTTATTTTTACATTGACTGTTACTTGTTACTTCTTAAACAAATTAACTCATACAGGTTTTCCCCCAGTGAGATCAGCCTGGGAGTCACACGGTTTTCTGTACCTCAATTCACCTGCCGAAACCCGGGATTGAACCAGGGACCTTTAGATCTTCAGTCTAACGCTCTCCCAACTGAGCTATTTCGGCTTGCAAGTGTCACATCCAGAATTTATTTTTGCATTGACTGTTACTTGTTTCTTAAACAAATAAACTCATACAGGTTTTCCCCAGTGAGATCAGCCTTGGAGTCACATGGCTTTCTGTACCTCATTTCACCTGCCAAAACCCGGGATTGAACCAGGGACCTTTAGATCTTCAGTCTAACGCTCTCCCAACTGAGCTATTTCGGCTTGCAAGTGTCACATCCAGAATTTATTTTTACATTGACTGTTACTTGTTACTTCTTAAACAAATTAACTCATACAGGTTTTCCCCCAGTGAGATCAGCCCGGGAGTCACACGGTTTTCTGTACCTCATTTCACCTGCCGAAAACCGGGATTGAACCAGGGACCTTTAGATCTTCAGTCTAACGCTCTCCCAACTGAGCTATTTCGGCTTGCAAGTGTCACATCCAGAATTTATTTTTGCATTGACTGTTACTTGTTTCTAAAAACAAATAAACTCATACAGGTTTTCCCCAGTGAGATCAGCCTTGGAGTCACATGGCTTTCTGTACCTCATTTCACCTGCCGAAACCCGGGATTGAACCAGGGACCTTTAGATCTTCAGTCTAACGCTCTCCCAACTGAGCTATTTCGGCTTACAAGTGTCACATCCAGAATTTATTTTTACATTGACTGTTACTTGTTTCATAAACAAATATACTCATACAGGTTTTCCCCCAGTGAGATCAGCCTGGGAGTCACACGGTTTTCTGTACCTCATTTCACATGCCGAAACCCGGGATTGAACCAGGGACCTTTAGATCTTCAGTCTAACGCTCTCCCAACTGAGCTATTTCGGCTTGCAAGTGTCACATCCAGAATACATTTTTACATTGACTGTTACTTGTTACTTCTTAAACAAATTAACTCATATACAGGTTTTCCCCCAGTGAGATCAGCTTGGGAGTCACACGGTTTTCTGTACCTCATTTAACCTGCCGAAACCCAGGATTGAACCAGGGACCTTTAGATCTTCAGTCTAACGCTCTCCCAACTGAGCTATTTCGGCTTGCAAGTGTCACATCCAGAATTTATTTTCACATTGACTGTTACTTGTTTCTTAAACAAATAAACTCAGACAGGTTTTCCCCCAGTGAGATCAGCCTGGGAGTCGCACAGTTTTCTGTACCTCATTTCACCTGCCGAAATCCAGGATTGAACCAGGGACCTTTAGATCTTCAGTCTAACGCTCTCCCAACTGAGCTATTTCGGCTTGCAAGTGTCACATCCAGAATTTATTTTTACATTGACTGTTACTTGTTTCATAAACAAATATACTCATACAGGTTTTCCCCCAGTGAGATCAGCCTGGGAGTCACACGGTTTTCAGTACCTCATTTCACCTGCCGAAACCCGGGATTGAACCAGGGACCTTTAGATCTTCAGTCTAACGCTCTCCCAACTGAGCTATTTCGGTTAGCAAGTGTCACATCCAGAATTAATTTTTACATTGACTGTTACTTGTTACTTCTTAAACAAATTAACTCATACAGGTTTTCCCCCAGTGAGATCAGCCTGGGAGTCACACGGTTTTCTGTACCTCATTTCACCTGCCGAAACCCGGGATTGAACCAGGGACCTTTAGATCTTCAGTCTAACGCTCTCCCAACTGAGCTATTTCGGCTTGCAAGTGTCACATCCAGAATTTATTTTTACATTGACTGTTACTTGTTACTTCTTAAACAAATTAACTCATACAGGTTTTCCCCCAGTGAGATCAGCCTGGGAGTCACATGGTTTTCTGTACCTCATTTCACCTGCCGAAACCCGGGATTGAACCAGGGACCTTTAGATCTTCAGTCTAACGCTCTCCCAACTGAGCTATTTCGGCTTGCAAGTGTCACATCCAGAATTTATTTTTACATTGACTGTTACTTGTTACTTCTTAAACAAATTAACTCATATACAGGTTTTCCCCCAGTGAGATCAGCTTGGGAGTCACACGGTTTTCTGTACCTCATTTAACCTGCCGAAACCCGGGATTGAACCAGGGACCTTTAGATCTTCAGTCTAACGCTCTCCCAACTGAGCTATTTCGGCTTGCAAGTGTCACATCCAGAATTTATTTTTACATTGACTGTTACTTGTTTCTTAAACAAATAAACTAAGACTGGTTTTCCCCCAGTGAGATCAGCCTGGGAGTCACACGGTTTTCTGTACCTCATTTCACCTGCCGAAACCCGGGATTGAACCAGGGACCTTTAGATCTTCAGTCTAACGCTCTCCCAACTGAGCTATTTCGGCTTGCAAGTGTCAAATCCAGAATTTATTTTTACATTGACTGTTACTTGTTTCTTAAACAAATATACTCACACAGGTTTTCCCCCATTGAGATCAGCCGGGAGTCACACGGTTTTCTGTACCTCATTTCACCTGCCGAAACCCGGGATTGAACCAGGGACCTTTAGATCTTCAGTCTAACGCTCTCCCAACTGAGCTATTTCGGCTTGCAAGTGTCACATCCAGAATTTATTTTTACATTGACTGTTACTTGTTACTTCTTAAACAAATTAACTCATTCAGGTTTTCCCCCAGTGAGATCAGCCCGGGAGTCACACGGTTTTCTGTACCTCATTTCACCTGCCGAAACCCGGGATTGAACCAGGGACCTTTAGATCTTCAGTCTAACGCTCTCCCAACTGAGCTATTTCGGCTTGCAAGTGTCACATCCAGAATTTATTTTTGCATTGACTGTTACTTGTTTCTTAAACAAATAAACTCATACAGGTTTTCCCCAGTGAGATCAGCCTTGGAGTCACATGGCTTTCTGTACCTCATTTCACCTGCCAAAACCCGGGATTGAACCAGGGACCTTTAGATCTTCAGTCTAACGCTCTCCCAACTGAGCTATTTCGGCTTGCAAGTGTCACATCCAGAATTTATTTTTACATTGACTGTTACTTGTTACTTCTTAAACAAATTAACTCATACCGGTTTTCCCCCAGTGAGATCAGCCCGGGAGTCACACGGTTTTCTGTACCTCATTTCACCTGCCGAAACCCGGGATTGAACCAGGGACCTTTAGATCTTCAGTCTAACGCTCTCCCAACTGAGCTATTTCGGCTTGCAAGTGTCACATCCAGAATTTATTTTTGCATTGACTGTTACTTGTTTCTAAAAACAAATAAACTCATACAGGTTTTCCCCAGTGAGATCAGCCTTGGAGTCACATGGCTTTCTGTACCTCATTTCACCTGCCGAAACCCGGGATTGAACCAGGGACCTTTAGATCTTCAGTCTAACGCTCTCCCAACTGAGCTATTTCGGCTTACAAGTGTCACATCCAGAATTTATTTTTACATTGACTGTTACTTGTTTCTTAAACAAATTAACTCATACAGGTTTTCCCCCAGTGAGATCAGCCTGGGAGTCACACGGCTTTCTGTACGTCATTTCACCTGCCGAAACCCGGGATCGAAACAGGGACCTTTAGATCTTCAGTCTAACGCTCTCCCAACTGAGCTATTTCGGCTTGCAAGTGTCACATCCAGAATTTATTTTCACATTGACTGTTACTTGTTTCTTAAACAAATAAACTCAGACAGGTTTTCCCCCAGTGAGATCAGCCTGGGAGTCACACAGTTTTCTGTACCTCATTTCACCTGCCGAAACCCGGGATTGAACCAGGGACCTTTAGATCTTCAATCTAACGCTCTCCCAACTGAGCTATTTCGGCTTGCAAGTGTCACATCCAGAATTTATTTTTACATTGACTGTTACTTGTTTCATAAACAAATATACTCATATAGGTTTTCCCCCAGTGAGATCAGCCTGGGAGTCACACGGTTTTCAGTACCTCATTTCACCTGCCGAAACCCGGGATTGAACCAGGGACCTTTAGATCTTCAGTCTAACGCTCTCCCAACTGAGCTATTTCGGCTTGCAAGTGTCACATCCAGAATTTATTTTGACATTGACTGTTACTTGTTACTTCTTAAACATATTAACTCATACAGGTTTTCCCCCAGTGAGATCAGCCTGGGAGTCACACGGTTTTCTGTACCTCATTTCACCTGCCGAAACCCGGGATTGAACCAGGGACCTTTAGATCTTCAGTCTAACGCTCTCCCAACTGAGCTATTTCGGCTTGCAAGTGTCACATCCAGAATTTATTTTTTACATTGACTGTTACTTGTTACTTCTTAAACAAATTAACTCATACAGGTTTTCCCCCAGTGAGATCAGCCTGGGAGTCATACGGTTTTCTGTACCTCATTTCACCTGCCGAAACCCGGGATTGAACCAGGGACCTTTAGATCTTCAGTCTAACGCTCTCCCAACTGAGCTATTTCGGCTTACAAGTGTCACATCCAGAATTTATTTTTACATTGACTGTTACTTGTTTCTTAAACAAATAAACTCATACAGGTTTTCCCCCAGTGAGATCAGCCTGGGAGTCACACGGCTTTCTGTACCTCATTTCACCTGCCGAAACCCGGGATCGAACCAGGGACCTTTAGATCTTCAGTCTAACGCTCTCCCAACTGAGCTATTTCGGCTAGCAAGTGTCACATCCAGAATTTGTTTTTACATTGACTGTTACTTGTTTCTTAAACAAATAAACTAAGACTGGTTTTCCCCCAGTGAGATCAGCCTGGGAGTCACACGGTTTTCTGTACCTCATTTCACCTGCCGAAACCCGGGATTGAACCAGGGACCTTTAGATCTTCAGTCTAACGCTCTCCCAACTGAGCTATTTCGGCTTGCAAGTGTCAAATCCAGAATTTATTTTTACATTGACTGTTACTTGTTTCTTAAACAAATATACTCACACAGGTTTTCCCCCATTGAGATCAGCCGGGAGTCACACGGTTTTCTGTACCTCATTTCACCTGCCGAAACCCGGGATTGAACCAGGGACCTTTAGATCTTCAGTCTAACGCTCTCCCAACTGAGCTATTTCAGCTTGCAAGTGTCACATCCAGAATTTATTTTTACATTGACTGTTACTTGTTACTTCTTAAACAAATTAACTCATACAGGTTTTCCCCCAGTGAGATCAGCCCGGGAGTCACACGGTTTTCTGTACCTCATTTCACCTGCCGAAACCCGGGATTGAACCAGGGACCTTTAGATCTTCAGTCTAACGCTCTCCTAACTGAGCTATTTCGGCTTGCAAGTGTCACATCCAGAATTTATTTTTGCATTGACTGTTACTTGTTTCTTAAACAAATAAACTCATACAGGTTTTCCCCAGTGAGATCAGCCTTGGAGTCACATGGCTTTCTGTACCTCATTTCACCTGCCAAAACCCGGGATTGAACCAGGGACCTTTAGATCTTCAGTCTAACGCTCTCCCAACTGAGCTATTTCGGCTTGCAAGTGTCACATCCAGAATTTATTTTTACATTGACTGTTACTTGTTACTTCTTAAACAAATTAACTCATACAGGTTTTCCCCCAGTGAGATCAGCCCGGGAGTCACACGGTTTTCTGTACCTCATTTCACCTGCCGAAACCCGGGATTGAACCAGGGACCTTTAGATCTTCAGTCTAACGCTCTCCCAACTGAGCTATTTCGGCTTGCAAGTGTCAAATCCAGAATTTATTTTTACATTGACTGTTACTTGTTTCTTAAACAAATATACTCACACAGGTTTTCCCCCATTGAGATCAGCCGGGAGTCACACGGTTTTCTGTACCTCATTTCACCTGCCGAAACCCGGGATTGAACCAGGGTCCTTTAGATCTTCAGTCTAACGCTCTCCCAACTGAGCTATTTCGGCTTGCAAGTGTCACATCCAGAATTTATTTTTACATTGACTGTTACTTGTTACTTCTTAAACAAATTAACTCATACAGGTTTTCCCCCAGTGAGATCAGCACGGGAGTCACACGGTTTTCTGTACCTCATTTCACCTGCCGAAACCCGGGATTGAACAGGGACCTTTAGATCTTCAGTCTAACGCTCTCCCAACTGAGCTATTTCGGCTTGCAAGTGTCACATCCAGAATTTATTTTTTCATTGACTGTTACTTGTTTCTTAAACAAATAAACTCATACAGGTTTTCCCCAGTGAGATCAGCCTTGGAGTCACATGGCTTTCTGTACCTCATTTCACCTGCCAAAACCCGGGATTGAACCAGGGACCTTTAGATCTTCAGTCTAACGCTCTCCCAACTGAGCTATTTCGGCTTGCAAGTGTCACATCCAGAATTTATTTTTACATTGACTGTTACTTGTTTCATAAACAAATATACTCATACAGGTTTTCCCCCAGTGAGATCAGCCTGGGAGTCACACGGTTTTCAGTACCTCATTTCACCTGCCGAAACCCGGGATTGAACCAGGGACCTTTAGATCTTCAGTCTAACGCTCTCCCAACTGAGCTATTTCGGCTAGCAAGTGTCACATCCAGAATTTATTTTTACATTGACTGTTACTTGTTACTTCTTAAACAAATTAACTCATACAGGTTTTCCCCCAGTGAGATCAGCCTGGGAGTCACACGGTTTTCTGTACCTCATTTCACCTGCCGAAACCCGGGATTGAACCAGGGACCTTTAGATCTTCAGTCTAACGCTCTCCCAACTGAGCTATTTCGGCTTGCAAGTGTCACATCCAGAATTTATTTTTACATTGACTGTTACTTGTTACTTCTTAAACAAATTAACTCATACAGGTTTTCCCCCAGTGAGATCAGCCTGGGAGTCACACGGTTTTCTGTACCTCAATTCACCTGCCGAAACCCGGGATTGAACCAGGGACCTTTAGATCTTCAGTCTAACGCTCTCCCAACTGAGCTATTTCGGCTTGCAAGTGTCACATCCAGAATTTATTTTTGCATTGACTGTTACTTGTTTCTTAAACAAATAAACTCATACAGGTTTTCCCCAGTGAGATCAGCCTTGGAGTCACATGGCTTTCTGTACCTCATTTCACCTGCCAAAACCCGGGATTGAACCAGGGACCTTTAGATCTTCAGTCTAACGCTCTCCCAACTGAGCTATTTCGGCTTGCAAGTGTCACATCCAGAATTTATTTTTACATTGACTGTTACTTGTTACTTCTTAAACAAATTAACTCATACAGGTTTTCCCCCAGTGAGATCAGCCCGGGAGTCACACGGTTTTCTGTACCTCATTTCACCTGCCGAAACCCGGGATTGAACCAGGGACCTTTAGATCTTCAGTCTAACGCTCTCCCAACTGAGCTATTTCGGCTTGCAAGTGTCACATCCAGAAGTTATTTTTGCATTGACTGTTACTTGTTTCTAAAAACAAATAAACTCATACAGGTTTTCCCCAGTGAGATCAGCCTTGGAGTCACATGGCTTTCTGTACCTCATTTCACCTGCCGAAACCCGGGATTGAACCAGGGACCTTTAGATCTTCAGTCTAACGCTCTCCCAACTGAGCTATTTCGGCTTACAAGTGTCACATCCAGAATTTATTTTTACATTGACTGTTACTTGTTTCATAAACAAATATACTCATACAGGTTTTCCCCCAGTGAGATCAGCCTGGGAGTCACACGGTTTTCTGTACCTCATTTCACATGCCGAAACCCGGGATTGAACCAGGGACCTTTAGATCTTCAGTCTAACGCTCTCCCAACTGAGCTATTTCGGCTTGCAAGTGTCACATCCAGAATAAATTTTTACATTGACTGTTACTTGTTACTTCTTAAACAAATTAACTCATATACAGGTTTTCCCCCAGTGAGATCAGCTTGGGAGTCACACGGTTTTCTGTACCTCATTTAACCTGCCGAAACCCTGGATTGAACCAGGGACCTTTAGATCTTCAGTCTAACGCTCTCCCAACTGAGCTATTTCGGCTTGCAAGTGTTACATCCAGAATTTATTTTCACATTGACTGTTACTTGTTTCTTAAACAAATAAACTCAGACAGGTTTTCCCCCAGTGAGATCAGCCTGGGAGTCGCACAGTTTTCTGTACCTCATTTCACCTGCCGAAATCCAGGATTGAACCAGGGACCTTTAGATCTTCAGTCTAACGCTCTCCCAACTGAGCTATTTCGGCTTGCAAGTGTCACATCCAGAATTTATTTTTACATTGACTGTTACTTGTTTCATAAACAAATATACTCATACAGGTTTTCCCCCAGTGAGATCAGCCTGGGAGTCACACGGTTTTCAGTACCTCATTTCACCTGCCGAAACCCGGGATTGAACCAGGGACCTTTAGATCTTCAGTCTAACGCTCTCCCAACTGAGCTATTTCGGCTTACAAGTGTCACATCCAGAATTTATTTTTACATTGACTGTTACTTGTTACTTAAACAAATTAACTCATACAGGTTTTCCCCCAGTGAGATCAGCCTGGGAGTCACATGGTTTTCTGTACCTCATTTCACCTGCCGAAACCCGGGATTGAACCAGGGACCTTTAGATCTTCAGTCTAACGCTCTCCCAACTGAGCTATTTCGGCTTGCAAGTGTCACATCCAGAATTTATTTTTACATTGACTGTTACTTGTTACTTCTTAAACAAATTAACTCATATACAGGTTTTCCCCCAGTGAGATCAGCTTGGGAGTCACACGGTTTTCTGTACCTCATTTAACCTGCCGAAACCCGGGATTGAACCAGGGACCTTTAGATCTTCAGTCTAACGCTCTCCCAACTGAGCTATTTCGGCTTGCAAGTGTCACATCCAGAATTTATTTTTACATTGACTGTTACTTGTTTCTTAAACAAATAAACTAAGACTGGTTTTCCCCCAGTGAGATCAGCCTGGGAGTCACACGGTTTTCTGTACCTCATTTCACCTGCCGAAACCCGGGATTGAACCAGGGACCTTTAGATCTTCAGTCTAACGCTCTCCCAACTGAGCTATTTCGGCTTGCAAGTGTCAAATCCAGAATTTATTTTTACATTGACTGTTACTTGTTTCTTAAACAAATATACTCACACAGGTTTTCCCCCATTGAGATCAGCCGGGAGTCACACGGTTTTCTGTACCTCATTTCACCTGCCGAAACCCGGGATTGAACCAGGGACCTTTAGATCTTCAGTCTAACGCTCTCCCAACTGAGCTATTTCGGCTTGCAAGTGTCACATCCAGAATTTATTTTTACATTGACTGTTACTTGTTACTTCTTAAACAAATTAACTCATTCAGGTTTTCCCCCAGTGAGATCAGCCCGGGAGTCACACGGTTTTCTGTACCTCATTTCACCTGCCGAAACCCGGGATTGAACCAGGGACCTTTAGATCTTCAGTCTAACGCTCTCCCAACTGAGCTATTTCGGCTTGCAAGTGTCACATCCAGAATTTATTTTTGCATTGACTGTTACTTGTTTCTTAAACAAATAAACTCATACAGGTTTTCCCCAGTGAGATCAGCCTTGGAGTCACATGGCTTTCTGTACCTCATTTCACCTGCCAAAACCCGGGATTGAACCAGGGACCTTTAGATCTTCAGTCTAACGCTCTCCCAACTGAGCTATTTCGGCTTGCAAGTGTCACATCCAGAATTTATTTTTACATTGACTGTTACTTGTTACTTCTTAAACAAATTAACTCATACAGGTTTTCCCCCAGTGAGATCAGCCCGGGAGTCACACGGTTTTCTGTACCTCATTTCACCTGCCGAAACCCGGGATTGAACCAGGGACCTTTAGATCTTCAGTCTAACGCTCTCCCAACTGAGCTATTTCGGCTTGCAAGTGTCACATCCAGAATTTATTTTTGCATTGACTGTTACTTGTTTCTAAAAACAAATAAACTCATACAGGTTTTCCCCAGTGAGATCAGCCTTGGAGTCACATGGCTTTCTGTACCTCATTTCACCTGCCGAAACCCGGGATTGAACCAGGGACCTTTAGATCTTCAGTCTAACGCTCTCCCAACTGAGCTATTTCGGCTTACAAGTGTCACATCCAGAATTTATTTTTACATTGACTGTTACTTGTTTCTTAAACAAATTAACTCATACAGGTTTTCCCCCAGTGAGATCAGCCTGGGAGTCACACGGCTTTCTGTACGTCATTTCACCTGCCGAAACCCGGGATCGAAACAGGGACCTTTAGATCTTCAGTCTAACGCTCTCCCAACTGAGCTATTTCGGCTTGCAAGTGTCACATCCAGAATTTATTTTCACATTGACTGTTACTTGTTTCTTAAACAAATAAACTCAGACAGGTTTTCCCCCAGTGAGATCAGCCTGGGAGTCACACAGTTTTCTGTACCTCATTTCACCTGCCGAAACCCGGGATTGAACCAGGGACCTTTAGATCTTCAATCTAACGCTCTCCCAACTGAGCTATTTCGGCTTGCAAGTGTCACATCCAGAATTTATTTTTACATTGACTGTTACTTGTTTCATAAACAAATATACTCATATAGGTTTTCCCCCAGTGAGATCAGCCTGGGAGTCACACGGTTTTCAGTACCTCATTTCACCTGCCGAAACCCGGGATTGAACCAGGGACCTTTAGATCTTCAGTCTAACGCTCTCCCAACTGAGCTATTTCGGCTTGCAAGTGTCACATCCAGAATTTATTTTGACATTGACTGTTACTTGTTACTTCTTAAACATATTAACTCATACAGGTTTTCCCCCAGTGAGATCAGCCTGGGAGTCACACGGTTTTCTGTACCTCATTTCACCTGCCGAAACCCGGGATTGAACCAGGGACCTTTAGATCTTCAGTCTAACGCTCTCCCAACTGAGCTATTTCGGCTTGCAAGTGTCACATCCAGAATTTATTTTTTACATTGACTGTTACTTGTTACTTCTTAAACAAATTAACTCATACAGGTTTTCCCCCAGTGAGATCAGCCTGGGAGTCATACGGTTTTCTGTACCTCATTTCACCTGCCGAAACCCGGGATTGAACCAGGGACCTTTAGATCTTCAGTCTAACGCTCTCCCAACTGAGCTATTTCGGCTTACAAGTGTCACATCCAGAATTTATTTTTACATTGACTGTTACTTGTTTCTTAAACAAATAAACTCATACAGGTTTTCCCCCAGTGAGATCAGCCTGGGAGTCACACGGCTTTCTGTACCTCATTTCACCTGCCGAAACCCGGGATCGAACCAGGGACCTTTAGATCTTCAGTCTAACGCTCTCCCAACTGAGCTATTTCGGCTAGGAAGTGTCACATCCAGAATTTATTTTTACATTGACTGTTACTTGTTTCTTAAACAAATAAACTAAGACTGGTTTTCCCCCAGTGAGATCAGCCTGGGAGTCACACGGTTTTCTGTACCTCATTTCACCTGCCGAAACCCGGGATTGAACCAGGGACCTTTAGATCTTCAGTCTAACGCTCTCCCAACTGAGCTATTTCGGCTTGCAAGTGTCAAATCCAGAATTTATTTTTACATTGACTGTTACTTGTTTCTTAAACAAATATACTCACACAGGTTTTCCCCCATTGAGATCAGCCGGGAGTCACACGGTTTTCTGTACCTCATTTCACCTGCCGAAACCCGGGATTGAACCAGGGACCTTTAGATCTTCAGTCTAACGCTCTCCCAACTGAGCTATTTCAGCTTGCAAGTGTCACATCCAGAATTTATTTTTACATTGACTGTTACTTGTTACTTCTTAAACAAATTAACTCATACAGGTTTTCCCCCAGTGAGATCAGCCCGGGAGTCACACGGTTTTCTGTACCTCATTTCACCTGCCGAAACCCGGGATTGAACCAGGGACCTTTAGATCTTCAGTCTAACGCTCTCCTAACTGAGCTATTTCGGCTTGCAAGTGTCACATCCAGAATTTATTTTTGCATTGACTGTTACTTGTTTCTTAAACAAATAAACTCATACAGGTTTTCCCCAGTGAGATCAGCCTTGGAGTCACATGGCTTTCTGTACCTCATTTCACCTGCCAAAACCCGGGATTGAACCAGGGACCTTTAGATCTTCAGTCTAACGCTCTCCCAACTGAGCTATTTCGGCTTGCAAGTGTCACATCCAGAATTTATTTTTACATTGACTGTTACTTGTTACTTCTTAAACAAATTAACTCATACAGGTTTTCCCCCAGTGAGATCAGCCTTGGAGTCACATGGCTTTCTGTACCTCATTTCACCTGCCGAAACCCGGGATTGAACCAGGGACCTTTAGATCTTCAGTCTAACGCTCTCCCAACTGAGCTATTTCGGCTTACAAGTGTCACATCCAGAATTTATTTTTACATTGACTGTTACTTGTTTCTTAAACAAATAAACTCAAACAGGTTTTCCCCCAGTGAGATCAGCCTGGGAGTCACACAGTTTTCTGTACCTCATTTCACCTGCCGAAACCCGGGATTGAACCAGGGACCTTTAGATCTTCAGTCTAACGCTCTCCCAACTGAGCTATTTCAGCTTGCAAGTGTCACATCCAGAATTTATTTTTACATTGACTGTTACTTGTTTCATAAACAAATATACTCATACAGGTTTTCCCCCAGTGAGATCAGCCTGGGAGTCACACGGTTTTCTGTACCTCATTTCACCTGCCGAAACCCGGGATTGAACCAGGGACCTTTAGATCTTCAGTCTAACGCTCTCCCAACTGAGATATTTCGGCTTGCAAGTGTCACATCCAGAATTTATTTTTACATTGACTGTTACTTGTTTCTTAAACAAATAAACTAAGACTGGTTTTCCCCCAGTGAGATCAGCCTGGGAGTCACACGGTTTTCTGTACCTCATTTCACCTGCCGAAACCCGGGATTGAACCAGGGACCTTTAGATCTTCAGTCTAACGCTCTCGCAACTGAGCTATTTCGGCTTGCAAGTGTCAAATCCAGAATTTATTTTTACATTGACTGTTACTTGTTTCTTAAACAATATACTCACACAGGTTTTCCCCCATTGAGATCAGCCGGGAGTCACACGGTTTTCTGTACCTCATTTCACCTGCCGAAACCCGGGATTGAACCAGGGGCCTTTAGATCTTCAGTCTAACGCTCTCCCAACTGAGCTATTTCGGCTTGCAAGTTTCACATCCAGAATTTATTTTCACATTGACTGTTACTTGTTTCTTAAACAAATAAACTCAGACAGGTTTTCCCCCAGTGAGATCAGCCTGGGAGTCGCACAGTTTTCTGTACCTCATTTCACCTGCCGAAATCCAGGATTGAACCAGGGACCTTTAGATCTTCAGTCTAACGCTCTCCCAACTGAGCTATTTCGGCTTGCAAGTGTCACATCCAGAATTTATTTTTACATTGACTGTTACTTGTTTCATAAACAAATATACTCATACAGGTTTTCCCCCAGTGAGATCAGCCTGGGAGTCACACGGTTTTCAGTACCTCATTTCACCTGCCGAAACCCGGGATTGAACCAGGGACCTTTAGATCTTCAGTCTAACGCTCTCCCAACTGAGCTATTTCGGTTAGCAAGTGTCACATCCAGAATTAATTTTTACATTGACTGTTACTTGTTACTTCTTAAACAAATTAACTCATACAGGTTTTCCCCCAGTGAGATCAGCCTGGGAGTCACACGGTTTTCTGTACCTCATTTCACCTGCCGAAACCCGGGATTGAACCAGGGACCTTTAGATCTTCAGTCTAACGCTCTCCCAACTGAGCTATTTCGGCTTGCAAGTGTCACATCCAGAATTTATTTTTACATTGACTGTTACTTGTTACTTCTTAAACAAATTAACTCATACAGGTTTTCCCCCAGTGAGATCAGCCTGGGAGTCACATGGTTTTCTGTACCTCATTTCACCTGCCGAAACCCAGGATTGAACCAGGGACCTTTAGATCTTCAGTCTAACGCTCTCCCAACTGAGCTATTTCGGCTTGCAAGTGTCACATCCAGAATTTATTTTTACATTGACTGTTACTTGTTACTACTTAAACAAATTAACTCATATACAGGTTTTCCCCCAGTGAGATCAGCTTGGGAGTCACACGGTTTTCTGTACCTCATTTAACCTGCCGAAACCCGGGATTGAACCAGGGACCTTTAGATCTTCAGTCTAACGCTCTCCCAACTGAGCTATTTCGGCTTGCAAGTGTCACATCCAGAATTTATTTTTACATTGACTGTTACTTGTTTCTTAAACAAATAAACTAAGACTGGTTTTCCCCCAGTGAGATCAGCCTGGGAGTCACACGGTTTTCTGTACCTCATTTCACCTGCCGAAACCCGGGATTGAACCAGGGACCTTTAGATCTTCAGTCTAACGCTCTCCCAACTGAGCTATTTCGGCTTGCAAGTGTCAAATCCAGAATTTATTTTTACATTGACTGTTACTTGTTTCTTAAACAAATATACTCACACAGGTTTTCCCCCATTGAGATCAGCCGGGAGTCACACGGTTTTCTGTACCTCATTTCACCTGCCGAAACCCGGGATTGAACCAGGGACCTTTAGCTCTTCAGTCTAACGCTCTCCCAACTGAGCTATTTCGGCTTGCAAGTGTCACATCCAGAATTTATTTTTACATTGACTGTTACTTGTTTCTTAAACAAATAAACTAAGACTGGTTTTCCCCCAGTGAGATCAGCCTGGGAGTCACACGGTTTTCTGTACCTCATTTCACCTGCCGAAACCCGGGATTGAACCAGGGACCTTTAGATCTTCAGTCTAACGCTCTCCCAACTGAGCTATTTCGGCTTGCAAGTGTCAAATCCAGAATTTATTTTTACATTGACTGTTACTTGTTTCTTAAACAAATATACTCACACAGGTTTTCCCCCATTGAGATCAGCCGGGAGTCACACGGTTTTCTGTACCTCATTTCACCTGCCGAAACCCGGGATTGAACCAGGGACCTTTAGATCTTCAGTCTAACGCTCTCCCAACTGAGCTATTTCGGATTGCAAGTGTCACATCCAGAATTTATTTTTACATTGACTGTTACTTGTTACTTCTTAAACAAATTAACTCATTCAGGTTTTCCCCCAGTGAGATCAGCCCGGGAGTCACACGGTTTTCTGTACCTCATTTCACCTGCCGAAACCCGGGATTGAACCAGGGACCTTTAGATCTTCAGTCTAACGCTCTCCCAACTGAGCTAATTCGGCTTGCAAGTGTCACATCCAGAATTTATTTTTGCATTGACTGTTACTTGTTTCTTAAACAAATAAACTCATACAGGTTTTCCCCAGTGAGATCAGCCTTGGAGTCACATGGCTTTCTGTACCTCATTTCACCTGCCGAAACCCGGGATTGAACCAGGGACCTTTAGATCTTCAGTCTAACGCTCTCCCAACTGAGCTATTTCGGCTTACAAGTGTCACATCCAGAATTTATTTTTACATTGACTGTTACTTGTTTCTTAAACAAATTAACTCATACAGGTTTTCCCCCAGTGAGATCAGCCTGGGAGTCACACGGCTTTCTGTACCTCATTTCACCTGCCGAAACCCGGGATCGAAACAGGGACCTTTAGATCTTCAGTCTAACGCTCTCCCAACTGAGCTATTTCGGCTTGCAAGTGTCACATCCAGAATTTATTTTCACATTGACTGTTACTTGTTTCTTAAACAAATAAACTCAGACAGGTTTTCCCCCAGTGAGATCAGCCTGGGAGTCACACAGTTTTCTGTACCTCATTTCACCTGCCGAAACCCGGGATTGAACCAGGGACCTTTAGATCTTCAGTCTAACGCTCTCCCAACTGAGCTATTTCGGCTTGCAAGTGTCACATCCAGAATTTATTTTTACATTGACTGTTACTTGTTTCATAAACAAATATACTCATATAGGTTTTCCCCCAGTGAGATCAGCCTGGGAGTCACACGGTTTTCAGTACCTCATTTCACCTGCCGAAACCCGGGATTGAACCAGGGACCTTTAGATCTTCAGTCTAACGCTCTCCCAACTGAGCTATTTCGGCTTGCAAGTGTCACATCCAGAATTTATTTTGACATTGACTGTTACTTGTTACTTCTTAAACAAATTAACTCATACAGGTTTTCCCCCAGTGAGATCAGCCTGGGAGTCACACGGTTTTCTGTACCTCATTTCACCTGCCGAAACCCGGGATTGAACCAGGGACCTTTAGATCTTCAGTCTAACGCTCTCCCAACTGAGCTATTTCGGCTTGCAAGTGTCACATCCAGAATTTATTTTTTACATTGACTGTTACTTGTTACTTCTTAAACAAATTAACTCATACAGGTTTTCCCCCAGTGAGATCAGCCTGGGAGTCATACGGTTTTCTGTACCTCATTTCACCTGCCGAAACCCGGGATTGAACCAGGGACCTTTAGATCTTCAGTCTAACGCTCTCCCAACTGAGCTATTTCGGCTTACAAGTGTCACATCCAGAATTTATTTTTACATTGACTGTTACTTGTTTCTTAAACAAATAAACTCATACAGGTTTTCCCCCAGTGAGATCAGCCTGGGAGTCACACGGCTTTCTGTACCTCATTTCACCTGCCGAAACCCGGGATCGAACCAGGGACCTTTAGATCTTCAGTCTAACGCTCTCCCAACTGAGCTATTTCGGCTAGCAAGTGTCACATCCAGAATTTATTTTTACATTGACTGTTACTTGTTTCTTAAACAAATAAACTAAGACTGGTTTTCCCCCAGTGAGATCAGCCTGGGAGTCACACGGTTTTCTGTACCTCATTTCACCTGCCGAAACCCGGGATTGAACCAGGGACCTTTAGATCTTCAGTCTAACGCTCTCCCAACTGAGCTATTTCGGCTTGCAAGTGTCAAATCCAGAATTTATTTTTACATTGACTGTTACTTGTTTCTTAAACAAAAATACTCACACAGGTTTTCCCCCATTGAGATCAGCCGGGAGTCACACGGTTTTCTGTACCTCATTTCACCTGCCGAAACCCGGGATTGAACCAGGGACCTTTAGATCTTCAGTCTAACGCTCTCCCAACTGAGCTATTTCAGCTTGCAAGTGTCACATCCAGAATTTATTTTTACATTGACTGTTACTTGTTACTTCTTAAACAAATTAACTCATACAGGTTTTCCCCCAGTGAGATCAGCCCGGGAGTCACACGGTTTTCAGTACCTCATTTCACCTGCCGAAACCCGGGATTGAACCAGGGACCTTTAGATCTTCAGTCTAACGCTCTCCCAACTGAGCTATTTCGGCTTGCAAGTGTCACATCCAGAATTTATTTTGACATTGACTGTTACTTGTTACTTCTTAAACAAATTAACTCATACAGGTTTTCCCCCAGTGAGATCAGCCTGGGAGTCACACGGTTTTCTGTACCTCATTTCACCTGCCGAAACCCGGGATTGAACCAGGGACCTTTAGATCTTCAGTCTAACGCTCTCCCAACTGAGCTATTTCGGCTTGCAAGTGTCACATCCAGAATTTATTTTTGCATTGACTGTTACTTGTTTCTAAAAACAAATAAACTCATACAGGTTTTCCCCAGTGAGATCAGCCTTGGAGTCACATGGCTTTCTGTACCTCATTTCACCTGCCGAAACCCGGGATTGAACCAGGGACCTTTAGATCTTCAGTCTAACGCTCTCCCAACTGAGCTATTTCGGCTTACAAGTGTCACATCCAGAATTTATTTTTACATTGACTGTTACTTGTTTCTTAAACAAATAAACTCAAACAGGTTTTCCCCCAGTGAGATCAGCCTGGGAGTCACACAGTTTTCTGTACCTCATTTCACCTGCCGAAACCCGGGATTGAACCAGGGACCTTTAGATCTTCAGTCTAACGCTCTCCCAACTGAGCTATTTCGGCTTGCAAGTGTCACATCCAGAATTTATTTTTACATTGACTGTTACTTGTTTCATAAACAAATATACTCATACAGGTTTTCCCCCAGTGAGATCAGCCTGGGAGTCACACGGTTTTCTGTACCTCATTTCACCTGCCGAAACCCGTGATTGAACCAGGGACCTTTAGATCTTCAGTCTAACGCTCTCCCAACTGAGATATTTCGGCTTGCAAGTGTCACATCCAGAATTTATTTTTACATTGACTGTTACTTGTTTCATAAACAAATATACTCATACAGGTTTTCCCCCAGTGAGATCAGCCTGGGAGTCACACGGTTTTCTGTACCTCATTTCACATGCCGAAACCCGGGATTGAACCAGGGACCTTTAGATCTTCAGTCTAACGCTCTCCCAACTGAGCTATTTCGGCTTGCAAGTGTCACATCCAGAATACATTTTTACATTGACTGTTACTTGTTACTTCTTAAACAAATTAACTCATATACAGGTTTCCCCCCAGTGAGATCAGCTTGGGAGTCACACGGTTTTCTGTACCTCATTTAACCTGCCGAAACCCGGGATTGAACCAGGGACCTTTAGATCTTCAGTCTAACGCTCTCCCAACTGAGCTATTTCGGCTTGCAAGTGTCACATCCAGAATTTATTTTCACATTGACTGTTACTTGTTTCTTAAACAAATAAACTCAGACAGGTTTTCCCCCAGTGAGATCAGCCTGGGAGTCGCACAGTTTTCTGTACCTCATTTCACCTGCCGAAATCCAGGATTGAACCAGGGACCTTTAGATCTTCAGTCTAACGCTCTCCCAACTGAGCTATTTCGGCTTGCAAGTGTCACATCCAGAATTTATTTTTACATTGACTGTTACTTGTTTCATAAACAAATATACTCATACAGGTTTTCCCCCAGTGAGATCAGCCTGGGAGTCACACGGTTTTCAGTACCTCATTTCACCTGCCGAAACCCGGGATTGAACCAGGGACCTTTAGATCTTCAGTCTAACGCTCTCCCAACTGAGCTATTTCGGTTAGCAAGTGTCACATCCAGAATTAATTTTTACATTGACTGTTACTTGTTACTTCTTAAACAAATTAACTCATACAGGTTTTCCCCCAGTGAGATCAGCCTGGGAGTCACACGGTTTTCTGTACCTCATTTCACCTGCCGAAACCCGGGATTGAACCAGGGACCTTTAGATCTTCAGTCTAACGCTCTCCCAACTGAGCTATTTCGGCTTGCAAGTGTCACATCCAGAATTTATTTTTACATTGACTGTTACTTGTTACTTCTTAAACAAATTAACTCATACAGGTTTTCCCCCAGTGAGATCAGCCTGGGAGTCACATGGTTTTCTGTACCTCATTTCACCTGCCGAAACCCAGGATTGAACCAGGGACCTTTAGATCTTCAGTCTAACGCTCTCCCAACTGAGCTATTTCGGCTTGCAAGTGTCACATCCAGAATTTATTTTTACATTGACTGTTACTTGTTACTACTTAAACAAATTAACTCATATACAGGTTTTCCCCCAGTGAGATCAGCTTGGGAGTCACACGGTTTTCTGTACCTCATTTAACCTGCCGAAACCCGGGATTGAACCAGGGACCTTTAGATCTTCAGTCTAACGCTCTCCCAACTGAGCTATTTCGGCTTGCAAGTGTCACATCCAGAATTTATTTTTACATTGACTGTTACTTGTTTCTTAAACAAATAAACTAAGACTGGTTTTCCCCCAGTGAGATCAGCCTGGGAGTCACACGGTTTTCTGTACCTCATTTCACCTGCCGAAACCCGGGATTGAACCAGGGACCTTTAGATCTTCAGTCTAACGCTCTCCCAACTGAGCTATTTCGGCTTGCAAGTGTCAAATCCAGAATTTATTTTTACATTGACTGTTACTTGTTTCTTAAACAAATATACTCACACAGGTTTTCCCCCATTGAGATCAGCCGGGAGTCACACGGTTTTCTGTACCTCATTTCACCTGCCGAAACCCGGGATTGAACCAGGGACCTTTAGATCTTCAGTCTAACGCTCTCCCAACTGAGCTATTTCGGCTTGCAAGTGTCACATCCAGAATTTATTTTTACATTGACTGTTACTTGTTTCTTAAACAAATAAACTAAGACTGGTTTTCCCCCAGTGAGATCAGCCTGGGAGTCACACGGTTTTCTGTACCTCATTTCACCTGCCGAAACCCGGGATTGAACCAGGGACCTTTAGATCTTCAGTCTAACGCTCTCCCAACTGAGCTATTTCGGCTTGCAAGTGTCAAATCCAGAATTTATTTTTACATTGACTGTTACTTGTTTCTTAAACAAATATACTCACACAGGTTTTCCCCCATTGAGATCAGCCGGGAGTCACACGGTTTTCTGTACCTCATTTCACCTGCCGAAACCCGGGATTGAACCAGGGACCTTTAGATCTTCAGTCTAACGCTCTCCCAACTGAGCTATTTCGGATTGCAAGTGTCACATCCAGAATTTATTTTTACATTGACTGTTACTTGTTACTTCTTAAACAAATTAACTCATTCAGGTTTTCCCCCAGTGAGATCAGCCCGGGAGTCACACGGTTTTCTGTACCTCATTTCACCTGCCGAAACCCGGGATTGAACCAGGGACCTTTAGATCTTCAGTCTAACGCTCTCCCAACTGAGCTAATTCGGCTTGCAAGTGTCACATCCAGAATTTATTTTTGCATTGACTGTTACTTGTTTCTTAAACAAATAAACTCATACAGGTTTTCCCCAGTGAGATCAGCCTTGGAGTCACATGGCTTTCTGTACCTCATTTCACCTGCCGAAACCCGGGATTGAACCAGGGACCTTTAGATCTTCAGTCTAACGCTCTCCCAACTGAGCTATTTCGGCTTACAAGTGTCACATCCAGAATTTATTTTTACATTGACTGTTACTTGTTTCTTAAACAAATTAACTCATACAGGTTTTCCCCCAGTGAGATCAGCCTGGGAGTCACACGGCTTTCTGTACCTCATTTCACCTGCCGAAACCCGGGATCGAAACAGGGACCTTTAGATCTTCAGTCTAACGCTCTCCCAACTGAGCTATTTCGGCTTGCAAGTGTCACATCCAGAATTTATTTTCACATTGACTGTTACTTGTTTCTTAAACAAATAAACTCAGACAGGTTTTCCCCCAGTGAGATCAGCCTGGGAGTCACACAGTTTTCTGTACCTCATTTCACCTGCCGAAACCCGGGATTGAACCAGGGACCTTTAGATCTTCAGTCTAACGCTCTCCCAACTGAGCTATTTCGGCTTGCAAGTGTCACATCCAGAATTTATTTTTACATTGACTGTTACTTGTTTCATAAACAAATATACTCATATAGGTTTTCCCCCAGTGAGATCAGCCTGGGAGTCACACGGTTTTCAGTACCTCATTTCACCTGCCGAAACCCGGGATTGAACCAGGGACCTTTAGATCTTCAGTCTAACGCTCTCCCAACTGAGCTATTTCGGCTTGCAAGTGTCACATCCAGAATTTATTTTGACATTGACTGTTACTTGTTACTTCTTAAACAAATTAACTCATACAGGTTTTCCCCCAGTGAGATCAGCCTGGGAGTCACACGGTTTTCTGTACCTCATTTCACCTGCCGAAACCCGGGATTGAACCAGGGACCTTTAGATCTTCAGTCTAACGCTATCCCAACTGAGCTATTTCGGCTTGCAAGTGTCACATCCAGAATTTATTTTTTACATTGACTGTTACTTGTTACTTCTTAAACAAATTAACTCATACAGGTTTTCCCCCAGTGAGATCAGCCTGGGAGTCATACGGTTTTCTGTACCTCATTTCACCTGCCGAAACCCGGGATTGAACCAGGGACCTTTAGATCTTCAGTCTAACGCTCTCCCAACTGAGCTATTTCGGCTTACAAGTGTCACATCCAGAATTTATTTTTACATTGACTGTTACTTGTTTCTTAAACAAATAAACTCATACAGGTTTTCCCCCAGTGAGATCAGCCTGGGAGTCACACGGCTTTCTGTACCTCATTTCACCTGCCGAAACCCGGGATCGAACCAGGGACCTTTAGATCTTCAGTCTAACGCTCTCCCAACTGAGCTATTTCGGCTAGCAAGTGTCACATCCAGAATTTATTTTTACATTGACTGTTACTTGTTTCTTAAACAAATAAACTAAGACTGGTTTTCCCCCAGTGAGATCAGCCTGGGAGTCACACGGTTTTCTGTACCTCATTTCACCTGCCGAAACCCGGGATTGAACCAGGGACCTTTAGATCTTCAGTCTAACGCTCTCCCAACTGAGCTATTTCGGCTTGCAAGTGTCAAATCCAGAATTTATTTTTACATTGACTGTTACTTGTTTCTTAAACAAAAATACTCACACAGGTTTTCCCCCATTGAGATCAGCCGGGAGTCACACGGTTTTCTGTACCTCATTTCACCTGCCGAAACCCGGGATTGAACCAGGGACCTTTAGATCTTCAGTCTAACGCTCTCCCAACTGAGCTATTTCAGCTTGCAAGTGTCACATCCAGAATTTATTTTTACATTGACTGTTACTTGTTACTTCTTAAACAAATTAACTCATACAGGTTTTCCCCCAGTGAGATCAGCCCGGGAGTCACACGGTTTTCAGTACCTCATTTCACCTGCCGAAACCCGGGATTGAACCAGGGACCTTTAGATCTTCAGTCTAACGCTCTCCCAACTGAGCTATTTCGGCTTGCAAGTGTCACATCCAGAATTTATTTTGACATTGACTGTTACTTGTTACTTCTTAAACAAATTAACTCATACAGGTTTTCCCCCAGTGAGATCAGCCTGGGAGTCACACGGTTTTCTGTACCTCATTTCACCTGCCGAAACCCGGGATTGAACCAGGGACCTTTAGATCTTCAGTCTAACGCTCTCCCAACTGAGCTATTTCGGCTTGCAAGTGTCACATCCAGAATTTATTTTTGCATTGACTGTTACTTGTTTCTAAAAACAAATAAACTCATACAGGTTTTCCCCAGTGAGATCAGCCTTGGAGTCACATGGCTTTCTGTACCTCATTTCACCTGCCGAAACCCGGGATTGAACCAGGGACCTTTAGATCTTCAGTCTAACGCTCTCCCAACTGAGCTATTTCGGCTTACAAGTGTCACATCCAGAATTTATTTTTACATTGACTGTTACTTGTTTCTTAAACAAATAAACTCAAACAGGTTTTCCCCCAGTGAGATCAGCCTGGGAGTCACACAGTTTTCTGTACCTCATTTCACCTGCCAAAACCCGGGATTGAACCAGGGACCTTTAGATCTTCAGTCTAACGCTCTCCCAACTGAGCTATTTCGGCTTGCAAGTGTCACATCCAGAATTTATTTTTACATTGACTGTTACTTGTTTCATAAACAAATATACTCATACAGGTTTTCCCCCAGTGAGATCAGCCTGGGAGTCACACGGTTTTCTGTACCTCATTTCACCTGCCGAAACCCGTGATTGAACCAGGGACCTTTAGATCTTCAGTCTAACGCTCTCCCAACTGAGATATTTCGGCTTGCAAGTGTCACATCCAGAATTTATTTTTACATTGACTGTTACTTGTTTCATAAACAAATATACTCATACAGGTTTTCCCCCAGTGAGATCAGCCTGGGAGTCACACGGTTTTCTGTACCTCATTTCACATGCCGAAACCCGGGATTGAACCAGGGACCTTTAGATCTTCAGTCTAACGCTCTCCCAACTGAGCTATTTCGGCTTGCAAGTGTCACATCCAGAATACATTTTTACATTGACTGTTACTTGTTACTTCTTAAACAAATTAACTCATATACAGGTTTCCCCCCAGTGAGATCAGCTTGGGAGTCACACGGTTTTCTGTACCTCATTTAACCTGCCGAAACCCGGGATTGAACCAGGGACCTTTAGATCTTCAGTCTAACGCTCTCCCAACTGAGCTATTTCGGCTTGCAAGTGTCACATCCAGAATTTATTTTCACATTGACTGTTACTTGTTTCTTAAACAAATAAACTCAGACAGGTTTTCCCCCAGTGAGATCAGCCTGGGAGTCGCACAGTTTTCTGTACCTCATTTCACCAGCCGAAATCCAGGATTGAACCAGGGACCTTTAGATCTTCAGTCTAACGCTCTCCCAACTGAGCTATTTCGGCTTGCAAGTGTCACATCCAGAATTTATTTTTACATTGACTGTTACTTGTTTCATAAACAAATATACTCATACAGGTTTTCCCCCAGTGAGATCAGCCTGGGAGTCACACGGTTTTCAGTACCTCATTTCACCTGCCGAAACCCGGGATTGAACCAGGGACCTTTAGATCTTCAGTCTAACGCTCTCCCAACTGAGCTATTTCGGTTAGCAAGTGTCACATCCAGAATTTATTTTTACATTGACTGTTACTTGTTACTTCTTAAACAAATTAACTCATACAGGTTTTCCCCCAGTGAGATCAGCCTGGGAGTCACACGGTTTTCTGTACCTCATTTCACCTGCCGAAACCCGGGATTGAACCAGGGACCTTTAGATCTTCAGTCTAACGCTCTCCCAACTGAGCTATTTCGGCTTGCAAGTGTCACATCCAGAATTTATTTTTACATTGACTGTTACTTGTTACTTCTTAAACAAATTAACTCATACAGGTTTTCCCCCAGTGAGATCAGCCTGGGAGTCACATGGTTTTCTGTACCTCATTTCACCTGCCGAAACCCGGGATTGAACCAGGGACCTTTAGATCTTCAGTCTAACGCTCTCCCAACTGAGCTATTTCGGCTTGCAAGTGTCACATCCAGAATTTATTTTTACATTGACTGTTACTTGTTTCATAAACAAATATACTCATATAGGTTTTCCCCCAGTGAGATCAGCCTGGGAGTCACACGGTTTTCAGTACCTCATTTCACCTGCCGAAACCCGGGATTGAACCAGGGACCTTTAGATCTTCAGTCTAACGCTCTCCCAACTGAGCTATTTCGGCTTGCAAGTGTCACATCCAGAATTTATTTTGACATTGACTGTTACTTGTTACTTCTTAAACAAATTAACTCATACAGGTTTTCCCCCAGTGAGATCAGCCTGGGAGTCACACGGTTTTCTGTACCTCATTTCACCTGCCGAAACCCGGGATTGAACCAGGGACCTTTAGATCTTCAGTCTAACGCTCTCCCAACTGAGCTATTTCGGCTTGCAAGTGTCACATCCAGAATTTATTTTTTACATTGACTGTTACTTGTTACTTCTTAAACAAATTAACTCATACAGGTTTTCCCCCAGTGAGATCAGCCTGGGAGTCATACGGTTTTCTGTACCTCATTTCACCTGCCGAAACCCGGGATTGAACCAGGGACCTTTAGATCTTCAGTCTAACGCTCTCCCAACTGAGCTATTTCGGCTTGCAAGTGTCACATCCAGAATTTATTTTTACATTGACTGTTACTTGTTTCTTAAACAAATAAAATCAGACTGGTTTTCCCCCAGTGAGATCAGCCTGGGAGTCACACGGTTTTCTGTACCTCATTTCACCTGCCGAAACCCGGGATTGAACCAGGGACCTTTAGATCTTCAGTCTAACGCTCTCCCAACTGAGCAATTTCGGCTTGCAAGTGTCACATCCAGAATTTATTTTTACATTGACTGTTACTTGTTTCTAAAACAAATAACCTAAGACTGGTTTTCCCACAGTGAGATCAGCCTGGGAGTCACACGGTTTTCTGTACCTCATTTCACCTGCCGAAAGCCGAGATTGAACCAGGGACCTTTAGATCTTCAGTCTAACGCTCTCCCAACTGAGCAATTTCGGCTTGCAAGTGTCACATCCAGAATTTATTTTTACATTGACTGTTACTTGTTTCATAAACAAATATACTCAAACAGGTTTTCCCCCAGTGAGATCAGACTGGGAGTCACACGGTTTTCTGTACCTCATTTCACCTGCCGAAACCCGGGATTGAACCAGGGACCTTTAGATCTTCAGTCTAACGCTCTCCCAAGTGAGCTATTTCGGCTTGCAAGTGTCACATCCAGAATTTATTTTTACATTGACTGTTACTTGTTTCTTAAACAAATAAACTCATACAGGTTTTCCCCCAGTGAGATCAGCCTGGGAGTCACACGGCTTTCTGTACCTCATTTCACCTGCCGAAACCGGGGATTGAACCAGGGACCTTTAGATCTTCAGTCTAACGCTCTCCCCACTGAGCTATTTCGGCTTGCAAGTGTCACATCCAGAATTTATTTTTACATTGACTGTTACTTGTTACTTCTTAAACAAATTAACTCATACAGGTTTTCCCCCAGTGAGATCAGCCCGGGAGTCACACGGTTTTCTGTACCTCACTTCACCTGCCGAAACCCGGGATTGAACCAGGGACCTTTAGATCTTCAGTCTAACGCTCTCCCAACTGAGCTATTTCGGCTTACAAGTGTCACATCCAGAATTTATTTTTACATTGACTGTTACTTGTTTCTTAAACAAATAAACTCAAACAGGTTTTCCCCCAGTGAGATCAGCCTGGGAGTCACACGGCTTTCTGTACCTCATTTCACCTGCCGAAACCCGGGATCGAACCAGGGACCTTTAGATCTTCAGTCTAACGCTCTCCCAACTGAGCTATTTCGGCTTGCAAGTGTCACATCCAGAATTTATTTTCACATTGACTGTTACTTGTTTCTTAAACAAATAAACTCAGACAGGTTTTCCCCCATTGAGATCAGCCTGGGAGTCACACAGTTTTCTGTACCTCATTTCACCTGCCGAAACCCGGGATTGAAACAGGGACCTTTAGATCTTCAGTCTAACGCTCTCCCAACTGAGCTATTTCGGCTTGCAAGTGTCACATCCAGAATTTATTTTTACATTGACTGTTACTTGTTTCATAAACAAATATACTCATACAGGTTTTCCCCCAGTGAGATCAGCCTGGGAGTCACACGGCTTTCTGTACCTCATTTCACCTGCCGAAACCCGGGATCGAACCAGGGACCTTTAGATCTTCAGTCTAACGCTCTCCCAACTGAGCTATTTCGGCTTGCAAGTGTCACATCCAGAATTTATTTTCACATTGACTGTTACTTGTTTCTTAAACAAATAAACTCAGACAGGTTTTCCCCCATTGAGATCAGCCTGGGAGTCACACAGTTTTCTGTACCTCATTTCACCTGCCGAAACCCGGGATTGAACCAGGGACCTTCAGATCTTCAGTCTAACGCTCTCCCAACTGAGCTATTTCGGCTTGCAAGTGTCACATCCAGAATTTATTTTTACATTGACTGTTACTTGTTTCATAAACAAATATACTCATACAGGTTTTCCCCCAGTGAGATCAGCCTGGGAGTCACACGGTTTTCAGTACCTCATTTCACCTGCCGAAACCCGGGATTGAACCAGGGACCTTTAAATCTTCAGTCTAACGCTCTCCCAATTGAGCTATTTCGGCTTGCAAGTGTCACATCCAGAATTTATTTTGACATTGACTGTTACTTGTTACTTCTTAAACAAATTAACTCATACAGGTTTTCCCCCAGTGAGATCAGCCTGGGAGTCACACGGTTTTCTGTACCTCATTTCACCTGCCGAAACCCGGGATTGAACCAGGGACCTTTAGATCTTCAGTCTAACGCTCTCCCAACTGAGCTATTTCGGCCTGCAAGTGTCACATCCAGAGTTTATTTTTACATTGACTGTTACTTGTTACTTCTTAAACAAATTAACCCATACAGGTTTTCCCCCAGTGAGATCAGCCTGGGAGTCATACGGTTTTCTGTACCTCATTTCACCTGCCGAAACCCGGGATTGAACCAGGGACCTTTAGAGCTTCAGTCTAACGCTCTCCCAACTGAGCTATTTCGGCTTGCAAGTGTCACATCCAGAATTTATTTTTGCATTGACTGTTACTTGTTTCTAAAAACAAATAAACTCATACAGGTTTTCCCCAGTGAGATCAGCCTTGGAGTCACATGGCTTTCTGTACCTCATTTCACCTGCGGAAACCCGGGATTGAACCAGGGACCTTTAGATCTTCAGTCTAACGCTCTCCCAACTGAGCTATTTTGGCTTACAAGTGTCACATCCAGAATTTATTTTTACATTGACTGTTACTTGTTTCTTAAACAAATAAACTCATACAGGTTTTCCCCCAGTGAGATCAGCCTGGGAGTCACACGGTTTTCAGTACCTCATTTCACCTGCCGAAACCGGGGATTGAACCAGGGACCTTTAGATCTTCAGTCTAACGCTCTCCCAACTGAGCTATTTCGGCTTGCAAGTGTAACATCCAGAATTTATTTTGACATTGACTGTTACTTGTTACTTCTTAAACAAATTAACTCATACAGGTTTTCCCCCAGTGAGATCAGCCTGGGAGTCACACGGTTTTCTGTACCTCATTTCACCTGCCGAAACCCGGGATTGAACCAGGGACCTTTAGATCTTCAGTCTAACGCTCTCCCAACTGAGCTATTTCGGCCTGCAAGTGTCACATCCAGAGTTTATTTTTACATTGACTGTTACTTGTTACTTCTTAAACAAATTAACCCATACAGGTTTTCCCCCAGTGAGATCAGCCTGGGAGTCATACGGTTTTCTGTACCTCATTTCACCTGCCGAAACCCGGGATTGAACCAGGGACCTTTAGATCTTCAGTCTAACGCTCTCCCAACTGAGCTATTTCGGCTTGCAAGTGTCACATCCAGAATTTATTTTTACATTGACTGTTGCTTGTTTCTTAAACAAATAAACTCAGACTGGTCTTCCCCCAGTGAGATCAGCCTGGGAGTCACACGGTTTTCTGTACCTCATTTCACCTGCCGAAACCCGGGTTTGAACCAGGGACCTTTAGATCTTCAGTCTAACGCTCTCCCAACTGAGCTATTTCGGCTTGCAAGTGTCACATCCAGATTTTTTTTTTACATTGACTGTTACTTGTTACTTCTTAAACAAATTAACTCATACAGGTTTTCCCCCAGTGAGATCAGCCCGGGAGTCACACGGTTTTCTGTACCTCATTTCACCTGCCGAAACCCGGGATTGAACCAGGGACCTTTAGATCTTCAGTCTAACGCTCTCCCAACTGAGCTATTTCGGCTTGCAAGTGTCACATCCAGAATTTATTTTTGCATTGACTGTTACTTGTTTCTAAAAACAAATTAACTCATACAGGTTTTCCCCAGTGAGATCAGCCTTGGAGTCACATGGCTTTCTGTACCTCATTTCACCTGCGGAAACCCGGGATTGAACCAGGGACCTTTAGATCTTCAGTCTAACGCTCTCCCAACTGAGCTATTTTGGCTTACAAGTGTCACATCCAGAATTTATTTTTACATTGACTGTTACTTGTTTCTTAAACAAATAAACTCATACAGGTTTTCCCCCAGTGAGATCAGCCTGGGAGTCACACGGCTTTCTGTACCTCATTTCACCTGCCGAAACCCGGGATCGAAACAGGGACCTTTAGATCTTCAGTCTAACGCTCTCCCAACTGAGCTATTTCGGCTTGCAAGTGTCACATCCAGAATTTATTTTCACATTGACTGTTACTTGTTTCTTAAACAAATAAACTCAGACAGGTTTTCCCCCAGTGAGATCAGCCCGGGAGTCACACGGTTTTCTGTACCTCATTTCACCTGCCGAAACCCGGGATTGAACCAGGGACCATTAGATCTTCAGTCTAACGCTCTCCCAACTGAGCTATTTCGGCTTGCAAGTGTCACATCCAGAATTTATTTTTGCATTGACTGTTACTTGTTTCTAAAAACAAATAAACTCATACAGGTTTTCCCCAGTGAGATCAGCCTTGGAGTCACATGGCTTTCTGTACCTCATTTCACCTGCCGAAACCCGGGATTGAACTGGGACCTTTAGATCTTCAGTCTAACGCTCTCCCAACTGAGCTATTTCGGCTTACAAGTGTCACATCCAGAATTTATTTTTACATTGACTGTTACTTGTTTCTTAAACAAATAAACTCATACAGGTTTTCCCCCAGTGAAATCAGCCTGGGAGTCACACGGCTTTCTGTACCTCATTTCACCTGCCGAAACCCGGGATCGAAACAGGGACCTTTAGATCTTCAGTCTAACGCTCTCCCAACTGAGCTATTTCGGCTTGCAAGTGTCACATCCAGAATTTATTTTCACATTGACTGTTACTTGTTTCTTAAACAAATAAACTCAGACAGGTTTTCCGCCAGTGAGATCAGCCTGGGAGTCACACAGTTTTCTGTACCTCATTTCACCTGCCGAAACCCGGGATTGAACCAGGGACCTTTAGATCTTCAGTCTAACGCTCTCCCAACTGAGCTATTTCGGCTTGCAAGTGTCACATCCAGAATTTATTTTTACATTGACTGTTACTTGTTTCATAAACAAATATACTCATATAGGTTTTCCCCCAGTGAGATCAGCCTGGGAGTCACACGGTTTTCAGTACCTCATTTCACCTGCCGAAACCCGGGATTGAACCAGGGACCTTTAGATCTTCAGTCTAACGCTCTCCCAACTGAGCTATTTCGGCTTGCAAGCGTCACATCCAGAATTTATTTTGACATTGACTGTTACTTGTTACTTCTTAAACAAATTAACTCATACAGGTTTTCCCCCAGTGAGATCAGCCTGGGAGTCACACGGTTTTCTGTACCTCATTTCACCTGCCGAAACCCGGGATTGAACCAGGGACCTTTAGATCTTCAGTCTAACGCTCTCCCAACTGAGCTATTTCGGCTTGCAAGTGTCACATCCAGAATTTATTTTTTACATTGACTGTTACTTGTTACTTCTTAAACAAATTAACTCATACAGGTTTTCCCCCAGTGAGATCAGCCTGGGAGTCATACGGTTTTCTGTACCTCATTTCATCTGCCGAAACCCGGGATTGAACCAGGGACCTTTAGATCTTCAGTCTAACGCTCTCCCAACTGAGCTATTTCGGCTTGCAAGTGTCACATCCAGAATTTATTTTTACATTGACTGTTACTTGTTTCTTAAACAAATAAAATCAGACTGGTTTTCCCCCAGTGAGATCAGCCTGGGAGTCACACGGTTTTCTGTACCTCATTTCACCTGCCGAAACCCGGGATTGAACCAGGGACCTTTAGATCTTCAGTCTAACGCTCTCCCAACTGAGCAATTTCGGCTTGCAAGTGTCACATCCAGAATTTATTTTTACATTGACTGTTACTTGTTTCTAAAACAAATAACCTAAGACTGGTTTTCCCACAGTGAGATCAGCCTGGGAGTCACACGGTTTTCTGTACCTCATTTCACCTGCCGAAAGCCGAGATTGAACCAGGGACCTTTAGATCTTCAGTCTAACGCTCTCCCAACTGAGCAATTTCGGCTTGCAAGTGTCACATCCAGAATTTATTTTTACATTGACTGTTACTTGTTTCATAAACAAATATACTCAAACAGGTTTTCCCCCAGTGAGATCAGACTTGGAGTCACACGGTTTTCTGTACCTCACTTCACCTGCCGAAACCCGGGATTGAACCAGGGACCTTTAGATCTTCAGTCTAACGCTCTCCCAACTGAGCTATTTCGGCTTGCAAGTGTCACATCCAGAATTTATTTTCACATTGACTGTTACTTGTTTCTTAAACAAATAAACTCATACAGGTTTTCCCCCATTGAGATCAGCCTGGGAGTCACACAGTTTTCTGTACCTCATTTCACCTGCCGAAACCCGGGATTGAACCAGGGACCTTTAGATCTTCAGTCTAACGCTCTCCCAACTGAGCTATTTCGGCTTGCAAGTGTCACATCCAGAATTAATTTTTTACATTGACTGTTACTTGTTACTTCTTAAACAAATTAACTCATACAGGTTTTCCCCCAGTGAGATCAGCCTGGGAGTCATACGGTTTTCTGTACCTCATTTCATCTGCCGAAACCCGGGATTGAACCAGGGACCTTTAGATCTTCAGTCTAACGCTCTCCCAACTGAGCTATTTCGGCTTGCAAGTGTCACATCCAGAATTTATTTTTACATTGACTGTTACTTGTTTCTTAAACAAATAAAATCAGACTGGTTTTCCCCCAGTGAGATCAGCCTGGGAGTCACACGGTTTTCTGTACCTCATTTCACCTGCCGAAACCCGGGATTGAACCAGGGACCTTTAGATCTTCAGTCTAACGCTCTCCCAACTGAGCAATTTCGGCTTGCAAGTGTCACATCCAGAATTTATTTTTACATTGACTGTTACTTGTTTCTAAAACAAATAACCTAAGACTGGTTTTCCCACAGTGAGATCAGCCTGGGAGTCACACGGTTTTCTGTACCTCATTTCAGCTGCCGAAAGCCGAGATTGAACCAGGGACCTTTAGATCTTCAGTCTAACGCTCTCCCAACTGAGCAATTTCGGCTTGCAAGTGTCACATCCAGAATTTATTTTTACATTGACTGTTACTTGTTTCATAAACAAATATACTCAAACAGGTTTTCCCCCAGTGAGATCAGACTGGGAGTCACACGGTTTTCTGTACCTCACTTCACCTGCCGAAACCCGGGATTGAACCAGGGACCTTTAGATCTTCAGTCTAACGCTCTCCCAACTGAGCTATTTCGGCTTGCAAGTGTCACATCCAGAATTTATTTTCACATTGACTGTTACTTGTTTCTTAAACAAATAAACTCATACAGGTTTTCCCCCATTGAGATCAGCCTGGGAGTCACACAGTTTTCTGTACCTCATTTCACCTGCCGAAACCCGGGATTGAACCAGGGACCTTTAGATCTTCAGTCTAACGCTCTCCCAACTGAGCTATTTCGGCTTGCAAGTGTCACATCCAGAATTTATTTTTTACATTGACTGTTACTTGTTACTTCTTAAACAAATTAACTCATACAGGTTTTCCCCCAGTGAGATCAGCCTGGGAGTCATACGGTTTTCTGTACCTCATTTCATCTGCCGAAACCCGGGATTGAACCAGGGACCTTTAGATCTTCAGTCTAACGCTCTCCCAACTGAGCTATTTCGGCTTGCAAGTGTCACATCCAGAATTTATTTTTACATTGACTGTTACTTGTTTCTTAAACAAATAAAATCAGACTGGTTTTCCCCCAGTGAGATCAGCCTGGGAGTCACACGGTTTTCTGTACCTCATTTCACCTGCCGAAACCCGGGATTGAACCAGGGACCTTTAGATCTTCAGTCTAACGCTCTCCCAACTGAGCAATTTCGGCTTGCAAGTGTCACATCCAGAATTTATTTTTACATTGACTGTTACTTGTTTCTAAAACAAATAACCTAAGACTGGTTTTCCCACAGTGAGATCAGCCTGGGAGTCACACGGTTTTCTGTACCTCATTTCACCTGCCGAAAGCCGAGATTGAACCAGGGACCTTTAGATCTTCAGTCTAACGCTCTCCCAACTGAGCAATTTCGGCTTGCAAGTGTCACATCCAGAATTTATTTTTACATTGACTGTTACTTGTTTCATAAACAAATATACTCAAACAGGTTTTCCCCCAGTGAGATCAGACTGGGAGTCACACGGTTTTCTGTACCTCACTTCACCTGCCGAAACCCGGGATTGAACCAGGGACCTTTAGATCTTCAGTCTAACGCTCTCCCAACTGAGCTATTTCGGCTTGCAAGTGTCACATCCAGAATTTATTTTCACATTGACTGTTACTTGTTTCTTAAACAAATAAACTCATACAGGTTTTCCCCCATTGAGATCAGCCTGGGAGTCACACAGTTTTCTGTACCTCATTTCACCTGCCGAAACCCGGGATTGAACCAGGGACCTTTAGATCTTCAGTCTAACGCTCTCCCAACTGAGCTATTTCGGCTTGCAAGTGTCACATCCAGAATTTATTTTTACATTGACTGTTACTTGTTTCTTAAACAAATATACTCATACAGGTTTTCCCCCAGTGAGATCAGCCTGGGAGTCACACGGTTTTCTGTACCTCAGTTCACCTGCCGAAACCCGGGATTGAACCAGGGACCTTTAGATCTTCAGTCTAACGCTCTCCCAACTGAGCTATTTCGGCTTGCAAGTGTCACATCCAGAATGTATTTTTACATTGACTGTTACTTGTTTCTTAAACAAATAAACTCAGACTGGTTTTCCCACAGTGAGATCAGCCTGGGAGTCACACGGTTTTCTGTACCTCATTTCACCTGCCGAAACCCGGGATTGAACCAGGGACCTTTAGATCTTCAGTCTAACGCTCTCCCAACTGAGCTATTTCGGCTTGCAAGTGTCACATCCAGAATTTATTTTTACATTGACTGTTACTTGTTTCTTAAACAAATAAAATCAGACTGGTTTTCCCCCAGTGAGATCAGCCTGGGAGTCACACGGTTTTCTGTACCTCATTTCACCTGCCGAAACCCGGGATTGAACCAGGGACCTTTAGATCTTCAGTCTAACGCTCTCCCAACTGAGCAATTTCGGCTTGCAAGTGTCACATCCAGAATTTATTTTTACATTGACTGTTACTTGTTTCTAAAACAAATAACCTAAGACTGGTTTTCCCACAGTGAGATCAGCCTGGGAGTCACACGGTTTTCTGTACCTCATTTCACCTGCCGAAAGCCGAGATTGAACCAGGGACCTTTAGATCTTCAGTCTAACGCTCTCCCAACTGAGCAATTTCGGCTTGCAAGTGTCACATCCAGAATTTATTTTTACATTGACTGTTACTTGTTTCATAAACAAATATACTCAAACAGGTTTTCCCGCAGTGAGATCAGACTGGGAGTCACACGGTTTTCTGTACCTCACTTCACCTGCCGAAACCCGGGATTGAACCAGGGACCTTTAGATCTTCAGTCTAACGCTCTCCCAACTGAGCTATTTCGGCTTGCAAGTGTCACATCCAGAATTTATTTTCACATTGACTGTTACTTGTTTCTTAAACAAATAAACTCATACAGGTTTTCCCCCATTGAGATCAGCCTGGGAGTCACACAGTTTTCTGTACCTCATTTCACCTGCCGAAACCCGGGATTGAACCAGGGACCTTTAGATCTTCAGTCTAACGCTCTCCCAACTGAGCTATTTCGGCTTGCAAGTGTCACATCCAGAATTTATTTTTACATTGACTGTTACTTGTTTCTTAAACAAATATACTCATACAGGTTTTCCCCCAGTGAGATCAGCCTGGGAGTCACACGGTTTTCTGTACCTCAGTTCACCTGCCGAAACCCGGGATTGAACCAGGGACCTTTAGATCTTCAGTCTAACGCTCTCCCAACTGAGCTATTTCGGCTTGCAAGTGTCACATCCAGAATGTATTTTTACATTGACTGTTACTTGTTTCTTAAACAAATAAACTCAGACTGGTTTTCCCACAGTGAGATCAGCCTGGGAGTCACACGGTTTTCTGTACCTCATTTCACCTGCCGAAACCCGGGATTGAACCAGGGACCTTTAGATCTTCAGTCTAACGCTCTCCCAACTGAGCTATTTCGGCTTGCAAGTGTCACATCCAGAATTTATTTTTACATTGACTGTTACTTGTTACTTCTTAAACAAATTAACTCAAACAGGTTTTCCCCCAGTGAGATCAGCCCGGGAGTCACACGGTTTTCTGTACCTCACTTCACCTGCCGAAACCCGGGATTGAACCAGGGACCTTTAGATCTTCAGTCTAACGCTCTCCCAACTGAGCTATTTCGGCTTACAAGTGTCACATCCAGAATTTATTTTTACATTGACTGTTACTTGTTTCTTAAACAAATAAACTCACACAGGTTTTCCCCCAGTGAGATCAGCCTGGGAGTCACACGGCTTTCTGTACCTCATTTCACCTGCCGAAACCCGGGATCGAACCAGGGACCTTTAGATCTTCAGTCTAACGCTCTCCCAACTGAGCTATTTCGGCTTGCAAGTGTCACATCCAGAATTTATTTTCACATTGACTGTTACTTGTTTCTTAAACAAATAAACTCATACAGGTTTTCCCCCATTGAGATCAGCCTGGGAGTCACACGGCTTTCTGTACCTCATTTCACCTGCCGAAACCCGGGATCGAACCAGGGACCTTTAGATCTTCAGTCTAACGCTCTCCCAACTGAGCTATTTCGGCTTGCAAGTGTCACATCCAGAATTTATTTTTACATTGACTGTTACTTGTTTCTTAAACAAATATACTCATACAGGTTTTCCCCCAGTGAGATCAGCCTGGGAGTCACACGGTTTTCTGTACCTCAGTTCACCTGCCGAAACCCGGGATTGAACCAGGGACCTTTAGATCTTCAGTCTAACGCTCTCCCAACTGAGCTATTTCGGCTTGCAAGTGTCACATCCAGAATGTATTTTTACATTGACTGTTACTTGTTTCTTAAACAAATAAAGTCAGACTGGTTTTCCCACAGTGAGATCAGCCTGGGAGTCACACGGTTTTCTGTACCTCATTTCACCTGCCGAAACCCGGGATTGAACCAGGGACCTTTAGATCTTCAGTCTAACGCTCTCCCAACTGAGCTATTACGGCTTGCAAGTGTCACATCCAGAATTTATTTTTACATTGACTGTTACTTGTTTCTTAAACAAATATACTCATACAGGTTTTCCCCCAGTGAGATCAGCCTGGGAGTCACACGGTTTTCTGTACCTCAGTTCACCTGCCGAAACCCGGGATTGAACCAGGGACCTTTAGATCTTCAGTCTAACGCTCTCCCAACTGAGCTATTTCGGCTTGCAAGTGTCACATCCAGAATGTATTTTTACATTGACTGTTACTTGTTTCTTAAACAAATAAACTCAGACTGGTTTTCCCACAGTGAGATCAGCCTGGGAGTCACACGGTTTTCTGTACCTCATTTCACCTGCCGAAACCCGGGATTGAACCAGGGACCTTTAGATCTTCAGTCTAACGCTCTCCCAACTGAGCTATTACGGCTTGCAAGTGTCACATCCAGAATTTATTTTTACATTGACTGTTACTTGTTTCTTAAACAAATAAACTCATACAGGTTTTCCCCCAGTGAGATCAGCCTGGGAGTCACACGGCTTTCTGTACCTCATTTCACCTGCCGAAACCCGGGATTGAACCAGGGACCTTTAGATCTTCAGTCTAATGCTCTCCCAACTGAGCTATTTCGGCTTGCAAGTGTCACATCCAGAATTTATTTTTACATTGACTGTTACTTGTTACTTCTTAAACAAATTAACTCATACAGGTTTTCCCCCAGTGAGATCAGCCTGGGAGTCATACGGTTTTCTGTACCTCATTTCACCTGCCGAAACCCGGGATTGAACCAGGGACCTTTAGATCTTCAGTCTAACGCTCTCCCAACTGAGCTATTTCGGCCTGCAAGTGTCACATCCAGAGTTTATTTTTACATTGACTGTTACTTGTTACTTCTTAAACAAATTAACTCATCCAGGTTTTCCCCCAGTGAGATCAGCCCGGGAGTCACACGGTTTTCTGTACCTCACTTCACCTGCCGAAACCCGGGATTGAACCAGGGACCTTTAGATCTTCAGTCTAACGCTCTCCCAACTGAGCTATTTCGGCTTACAAGTGTCACATCCAGAATTTATTTTTACATTGACTGTTACTTGCTTCTTAAACAAATAAACTCATACAGGTTTTCCCCCAGTGAGATCAGCCTGGGAGTCACACGGCTTTCTGTACCTCATTTCACCTGCCGAAACCCGGGATCGAACCAGGGACCTTTAGATCTTCAGTCTAACGCTCTCCCAACTGAGCTATTTCGGCTTGCAAGTGTCACATCCAGAATTTATTTTCACATTGACTGTTACTTGTTTCTTAAACAAATAAACTCAGACAGGTTTTCCCCCATTGAGATCAGCCTGGGAGTCACACAGTTTTCTGTACCTCATTTCACCTGCCGAAACCCGGGATTGAACCAGGGACCTTTAGATCTTCAGTCTAACGCTCTCCCAACTGAGCTATTTCGGCTTGCAAGTGTCACATCCAGAATTTATTTTTACATTGACTGTTACTTGTTTCATAAACAAATATAATCATACAGGTTTTCCCCCAGTGAGATCAGCCTGGGAGTCACACGGTTTTCAGTACCTCATTTCACCTGCTGAAACCCGGGATTGAACCAGGGACCTTTAGATCTTCAGTCTAACGCTCTCCCAACTGAGCTATTTCGGCTTGCAAGTGTCACATCCAGAATTTATTTTGACATTGACTGTTACTTGTTACTTCTTAAACAAATTAACTCATACAGGTTTTCCCCCAGTGAGATCAGCCTGGGAGTCACACGGTTTTCTGTACCTCATTTCACCTGCCGAAACCCGGGATTGAACCAGGGACCTTTAGATCTTCAGTCTAACGCTCTCCCAACTGAGCTATTTCGGCCTGCAAGTGTCACATCCAGAGTTTATTTTTACATTGACTGTTACTTGTTACTTCTTAAACAAATTAACCCATACAGGTTTTCCCCCAGTGAGATCAGCCTGGGAGTCATACGGTTTTCTGTACCTCATTTCACCTGCCGAAACCCGGGATTGAACCAGGGACCTTTAGATCTTCAGTCTAACGCTCTCCCAACTGAGCTATTTCGGCTTGCAAGTGTCACATCCAGAATTTATTTTTACATTGACTGTTGCTTGTTTCTTAAACAAATAAACTCAGACTGGTCTTCCCCCAGTGAGATCAGCCTGGGAGTCACACGGTTTTCTGTACCTCATTTCACCTGCCGAAACCCGGGTTTGAACCAGGGACCTTTAGATCTTCAGTCTAACGCTCTCCCAACTGAGCTATTTCGGCTTGCAAGTGTCACATCCAGAATGTATTTTTACATTGACTGTTACTTGTTTCTTAAACAAATAAACTCAGACTGGTTTTCCCCCAGTGAGATCAGCCTGGGAGTCACACGGTTTTCTGTACCTCATTTCACCTGCCGAAACCCGGGATTGAACCAGGGACCTTTAGATCTTCAGTCTAACGCTCTCCCAACTGAGCTATTTCGGCCTGCAAGTGTCACATCCAGAATTTATTTTTACATTGACTGTTACTTGTTACTACTTAAACAAATTAACTCATACAGGTCTTCCCCCAGTGAGATCAGCCTGGGAGTCATACGGTTTTCTGTACCTCATTTCACCTGCCGAAACCCGTGATTGAACCAGGGACCTTTAGATCTTCAGTCTAACGCTCTCCCAACTGAGCTATTTCGGCCTGCAAGTGTCAAATCCAGAGTTTATTTTTACATTGACTGTTACTTGTTACTTCTTAAACAAATTAACCCATACAGGTTTTCCCCCAGTGAGATCAGCCTGGGAGTCATACGGTTTTCTGTACCTCATTTCACCTGCCGAAACCCGGGATTGAACCAGGGCCCTTTAGATCTTCAGTCTAACGCTCTCCCAACTGAGCTATTTCGGCTTGCAAGTGTCACATCCAGAATTTATTTTTACATTGACTGTTACTTGTTTCTTAAACAAATAAAATCAGACTGGTTTTCCCCCAGTGAGATCAGCCTGGGAGTCACACGGTTTTCTGTACCTCATTTCACCTGCCGAAACCCGGGATTGAACCAGGGACCTTTAGATCTTCAGTCTAACGCTCTCCCAACTGAGCTATTTCGGCCTGCAAGTGTCACATCCAGAATTTATTTTTACATTGACTGTTACTTGTTACTTCTTAAACAAATTAACTCATACAGGTTTTCCCCCAGTGAGATCAGCCTGGGAGTCATACGGTTTTCTGTACCTCATTTCACCTGCCGAAACCCGGGATTGAACCAGGGACCTTTAGATCTTCAGTCTAACGCTCTCCCAACTGAGCTATTTCGGCTTGCAAGTGTCACATCCAGAATTTATTTTTACATTGACTGTTACTTGTTTCTTAAACAAATAAACTCATACAGGTTTTCCCCAGTGAGATCAGCCTTGGAGTC